>NW_022436941.1:75288140-75394088 GCF_009761245.1 Sapajus apella
GATCTCAGCTCACCGCAACCTCCACCTCCTGAGTTCAAGCAATTCTCCTGCCTCAGCCTCCCGAGTAGCTGGGACTACAGGCGAGTGCCACCATGCCCAGCTAATTTTTGTATTTTTAGTAGAGATGGGGTTTCACTGTGTTGACCAGGATGATCTTGATCTCTTGACCTCGTGATCCACCTGCCTCGGCCTCCCAAAGTGCTGGGATTATAGACGTGAGCCACTGCTCCCGGCCAAGGTGATTTCATTACCTTGTTTTTAAACAGACACTTTCCTAGAGACTCCCATCATTAATTAGGTTAATTTTACTGGATGATGACCCTTCACACTCAAATAAGAAGGGAAAGTCACAGGTTATTTCCTCATTTTTCCAAAACTCTGTTCTGAGTGTTACTATTTCAGAAATCAGAATATGGTTTGTTCTGAGGTGAAAATTTAACTGAGTGTTCCTTTTGCCCATTATCACCCTCTCCGTCAAAAATAGCTACTATCAATTTGACAATGCATCTGAGAATTTAAGGGCTGCTGATGAACATTTTTATAACCTGATGAAGAAATAAAGTCCTTCTCTTCCTTCACCATCATCACTACCACTAACTGAATAACGACAGAGCAGGCGTTGTCCTTTTAACACATTGCCTCCACATGTATGATCTAAAGTAAATTGCCCTCAGCTCTATCTGCACCTTAAAACATCAAGGGCTTGTAAAAATACAGCTGCCCAGGTCTGCTACAGATCAATTGTTTCAGATTCTTTAAGGGTAGGGTTTATATGTCTGTATATTTTACATCTCCCCAAGAGATTCCAAGGGACAGTGAATGCTGAGAGTCCCTGAAAATTCCATTTTCATGAAAATCTTTAGGCAGACATTGTTATGAACCCTGGCTATCATTCAGACTCAGGTCCGCATTCTTCTAAATATTATGTTTTTTTTAACAATTTTTCTATACTGTTGTCAAATAGCAGCAAGTACTTGGAACAGAAGCTACATTGACTCATGTCATATTATTTCTAATCAAAACATGTAATACATCTAAAATTTATAAAGTGCAGGAGAAAATTATCATAATGAAAGAGGCCATGTTTTTAATATTTTTAAAAGAGGAAAAATGGCCACAAGATAAATAGTCTTTAAATTAATTCATCTGAAAACCAGCTAATAACATTAATAACTACCAGGACTTCAAGAGCCTGGCCTTGGACTCCAATTTTCAGTGTGTTTGTCATTTGTCATAATTTGGGTCACATTTTGAGTCACATCTAGCAGATAAAAGATATTGGCTGCAGGTAGCAAATTGCTACAGTGAAACCTAGCAAGTATTTGGAAGGCTGAGTTTCCATGCTCCACAATGCAAGGTATTCCTATAAATACACCTCTCTTCTGTTGTTCCCTTTACCATGAGCCTACCATTAAAAAAGAATCTGTCACCTATTATTAGTGTCCATGGTCATCAGTGGTGCCTCCATGATGGCCTATACTTCACACAATTACTTCCATCTGTTTCTCATACCAATATCTCTTTCCCTAGGGGGAAATCTAATAATTTCACACGCCCTAATACCAAGTTCTCTTTGGCCAAAGTGGTTTCTGAGGAACACAAAACATTCCCAGATTCTAAAATAATATGTCCTGTTTTCTCCTTTCTCTCAACTTAGAAGATGTGAGTGACACAGAACTCATTAGAGATCCTTTGGGACCACTTTATTGGCATTCTGTTAGAAAGTGGAGAGAGGAAACATATTTTTGTATTCGGATTATTTTCAGAGTAATATAGGTTTAGCAACCTGTTCACTGGCAGCACACAGAAACTGGCATTAGATTCCCTCCATGTGTGAAGTGCATGATGGCACTTGACACACACTCGTTGACAAGTTCCCTACACCAGCACCATATGCCTGCTGAGCACAGGGAGTGTGATGGATCCCACATACACAGACACTTCCTGCTTTAAATAGCTGCTATCCACTCCTTTGGGATTAGCACCTTTAATTTGTTAAGGGTAGAATTGGGGAAATGCTTAGAATTGTTTGGGCTCTCTTTTTCCCACAGGTCCACAATGGTGAAAGTGCTGCACCCATAGGTGGTTTCCTTCAGCAGCTGCATTTCATTTCTAACCAGAACAATAACAAGCTCAGTAAGACATAACATATAGACAATGGTATCGTTTTTCCACCCTTGATTTACTGAATTCAAACCTTAATTTACTTCCCTAATTGTTTCCATGATTGGTAAGATAAATATTTAGAATAATGGTTTAAAGACCAACATTAGAGAAACGAGATTCAAATATTTGCCTCCTATTATAGTTGTGTGTGTATTTTAAGCAATCAGTCATTAGTCAATAACATATTGAGCACTCAACACGTCAAAAATACAGTGCCTCTGGGAATCTAAAAAGATTTCAGTTATGATCCTTTTCCAGGAATTAACAAGACAGTAAAAGGGATTCCCATCTTGAAAGTAATTGTTTTCATAAATCATTTGTAAGAAAGATAAATTAGCAAGCTGAGCACCCAGTGAAATCTTTCATATGCCTGGGCCCTTTTTCATTATTATTAAAATAAAATATCTGCTAGTGACACATGAAATACCCAAAGCAAAATAAGTACATAATTTGTTTTGGTACAAATACAAATAGGATTATATGGGATTGGTAAATGAAGGAATGATACCAGGATAACGTTAAAGTTGTATTGATTTATACATGATTATCTTGGCCCAGTAAAAATTTGCTAGTACTGACACCAAGTACTAGCAGTTGAACTCAAAGAACACTAACAAAATTGAATATAGTAATACAGCTGAATACAGCAAGCCACTGCACATTTGCAATAAGTCCTTTCTCTGGACTCAGTTTGGTCATGTCATCTGTCTTTTAAAATGCTTATTTCAGGTTCTCCTAGATGTTGCTACAGTTTGCTCTTGTCTTTCTAACTCAGTAGTTATGACTGATATCTTTCCCCCCACTCCACTCCCATTATGAAAGTACCTTTGTTTATCATTTTAAAATACATTTACTGCAGTATTTTATTTCTTTGGAATTTGGGTCTTTTGAAACTAAAATTTGTATTAGGATTATATTAGTCTGTTCCCACACTGCTACAAAGAACTACTTGAGACTGGGTAATTTACAAAGAAAATAGGTTTAATTGTCTCACCATTCCAGAGGCAGTACAGGAGGTATGGCTGGGGAGGCCTCAGGAAACTTACAATTATGGCAGAGGGGTGATATGGAAGCAAGCACTTTCTTCATATAGCAAACTAGGAGGAAGAGAGAGTGAAGGGGAAATTGTCACACACTTTTAAACCATCAGATCTTGTGAGAACTCACTTACTACCATGAGAACAGCAAGGGGGAATCTGCCCCCATGATCCAGTCACTACCCACCAAGTTCCTCCAACACTGGGAATTACAACTCAACGTGAAATTTGGGTGGGGACACAGAGCAAAACCGTTACTATTATCAAATTATTATTATTCATTTTAGTCCTCTGGTCACAAAGCTTAGGTTTTCAGTGTCCTGCCCCAAGTACATTTTCCTCATAAGTTCTGATACTTGATTAGTGCACAATTTTGCAGAATACAAGGTTTCCAGGAATGCATATTCAGGCCAAATGTATACTTAATGAAGGCAAAAATCATGGCAGTATTGAAAGATGATTAGGGAAGGCATTACAGCTGAATGCCTGATCTAGATGTTGAAGGAAGGGTAAAACTGAAACAAGCACAGAAGAGGGAGGAGGTGGGAAGAGCAGCAGGAGCAAGAAGGGAGAAGTCATCCATGTAAACCATATGGTTAGAACCATCAATAGAACAAGATCAAGTAGGAGGAAAGTGTTTTAGATGAGATTTGCCATGAACATAAAGGCCTCAGGTGCTAAAGTTTCTTCTTTTAAGAGTGGAGAGCTACTGGGATTTGGGGATAGAAGTGGGAGCTGGCAGATTGACAAAGCAATGCCCTTTCAGTGCAGCAAGTACTTCTAGAAACATTCTGGTCTATTCCCATTCTTCTATACTTAAAAAGCTGAGGTCCAGGTAGGGTGCAGTGGCTCACACCAGTAATCCCAACACTTTGGGAGACTGAGGTGAGTGGATCACCTGAGGTCAGGAGTTTGAGACCAGCCTTGCCAACATGGAGAAACCCCGTCTTTACTAAAAATGCAAAATTAGCTGGAAGTAATGGTACATGCCTGTAATCCCAGCTACTCTGGAGGCTGAGGCAGGAGACCTGCTTGAATCAGGGAGGCAGAGGTGGCAGTGACCCAAGATCACGCCACTGCCCTTCAGCCTGGGTGACAGAGTGAAACTCTATCAAAAACAAAAAAAGAAAAGGTAGGTGACTAACTTATTCACATTCATGTTAATTAGTGGTCTATGTCTCCTGGTTCCCAGTCCCAAGCTCTTATAACTATACCCATCTAGGACAAAAGACATTTAAAAAGTAATATTATGACTGCAGCAATTGAGGACTTGGTCTGTACAGGCATTGTTAGATACAGAAAAAAAGAAATTGATTTTTAAGACTTCCTGAAGAGAGGATATATATTTTATGCATGGTAAATGACTGAGGGATAAGTATTTCCTGAAGTTGTAACTTCATATATGTCATCCTGCATATGACAGATTATTTCAGGTAATTCATATTTCTCTTATGATGACACATAAATTATTAAGGAAATATTTAGCAATACATAGCAGGTCCTTGCAGAGTTAAAATGTAGAAAAATATATGGCTCATCTCTGAAAATAATAATGGAAAGAAGCAAGAAGAAAAGTTAAGCCATATATAGGGTGGTAGAATTAGTTCATGAAGCTGGACCAAGAGTTTGTTCTACTCTGTTCTTCCCAGGAAATGAGCTACCAAACAAGAGGATTCTCCCCATTCCATTATATAGCTGTTAGGAGGAGAGAGACAATAAAGACTCCACAGGTGTGTAAAGGAAGCCAGTCCTTCCCAGTCACATGGCCAGCACATTATCCATGCAGCATTTAGAGACCATGAAATGAAGATGCTCTGATACAACAAGCTGGCCCTTTAGTGGGCCACATCAGAGAAGCATTTCTTTGGTATAGTGCCATTTTTAAATTCTAAAAGTATTATTTTGTCAGTGTACTCAGAGTTCATCACTTTCTAAAGAGCTAACATCATTCTCTCATGTTAACCAAACTCCCAACAGACTGCTGCATCCGCCAAAATTCCAATGAGAAAAATTGGACCACAAGATCCAGGGTCACTCATTAGTGCATGAATTCTCTTTAAAAATCTATTTAGGAACCACAGCATAATCAGAAAATTGTGCTGTGTGCATGGAGGCACAGGATAGGGAATTATTTGAATGACTTTAAAACCCTTGTCATGGAGCAATGACGGCCTGAGGCATCCAAATGCAAATCAATAGAGACCTGCCAGGCAGGCGAGAATATACATGTTCACTGATTAGAGCTGCAGTGAACTGGTTTTAAGAAAATATTTTTATGAAATGTCTTGTAAAGAAAAACAACCTCGAGTTAGATTTTGAGCAATTATAAGCAATTTTGTAGGAGTTGCAGTTAGAATCTTTACACAATATGTGATTTTAAAATAATTCAAAGCACAATTTTACTTTTCTGAAAGGCTATTTTATGAACTCTTTTCAGATAATTTCAAATTAATCTGATAACAGCCACTAACTAGACTGTGAAGAAAATTAATGAATCCATTGTGGTTCTCTTGGAACAACAGTCTTCCAGAAGACTGGATGGGAAGGAGGCTTGCTTAAAATTGCCTGCTTCAGAAACAGTTTGGAAAGTAAACACAGTAAAATTAAATGAGAAGTCTGGATAGAGGGAAACACACATTACCAGAGCAAAAGCCAAACTCCTTAGAACTGCCTGTAAATGTGACTTATGGAAAAAAAAAACAGACTACAACAACAAAAAAGATATTTCATTCAATTTGATTTATTTATACTATTAAAATTAATGGCACAAAAATGTATATAAAACTAAAATCTTACATAGTCACTGCAAAATCCCATAATTTTATGTCTGATCAAACCTTTTCACCATTCCTCCAAGCATGACTTGAGCCTTTCAGATGTTTTCAAATTTTTACCAAAATTTACCACCAGCAGTGTAGAAGTGCTCCTGATAACTGCATCAATGCCAACGTCTACTGTATATGATTTTTTTATTATGATCATTCTTGCGGGAATAAGGTGGTATCACATGGTGGTTTTTTGATTTGCATTTCCCTATCATTAGTGAGGTTGAACATTGTTTTACATATGTTTGTTGGACATTTGCTTATCTTCTTTTGAGAATTATCTATTCATGTCTTTAGCCCACTTTTTGATGAGATTCTTTGTTTTTTCTTGCTGATTTGTCTGAGTTTGTTGTAAATTCTGGATATTAGTCCTTTGTCAGATGTATAGATTGTGAAGATCTTCTCCCATACTGTAGGCTGTCCATTTACTCTGCTGACTGTTTCTTTTGCCATATCAAACCTCTTTAATTTAATTAAATAACAGCTATTTATCTCTGTTTTTATTGCATTTGCGGTGGATTCTTGATCATGAAATTCATGCCTAAGCCAATGTCTAGAAGGGTTTTTCCAATGTTATCTTCTAGAATTTTTACAGTTTCAGGTCTTCAATTTAAGTCCTTAATACATCTTGAGTTGACTTTTGTATAAGGTGAGAGATAAGGATCCACTTTTATTCTCCTACATGTGGCTAGCCAATTATCCCAGCACCATTTGTTGAAAAAGGCATCCTTTCCCCACTTCATGTTTTTGTTTGCCTTGTCAAAGATCAGTTGACTGTAAGCATTTGGGTTTGTTTCTGGGTTCTCTATTGTGTTCCATTGGTCTATGTGCCTATGTTTATTCTTTTTTCATTGTCTTTGTTGGATTGGGTTAATTCAAAGATCTTGTCCTCAAGCTCTGAGTTTCTTTCTTCTACTTGTTCAATTCTATTGCTGAAACTTTCCAGAGCATTTTGCATTTCTATAAATGTGTCCAGTGTTTCCTGAAGTTTTGATTGTTTTTCTTTATATTATTATTTCCTTGAATATTTCTCCCTTCACTTCTCGTTTTATTTTTTTGGATATCCTTGCAATGGACTTCGCCTTTCTCTGGGACCTCCCAGATTAGCTTAATAACTAGCCTCCTTAATTCTTTTTCAGGTAAATCATGGATTTCTTCTTATTTTGGAGCTGTTGCTGGTGGACTAGTGTGATTTTTTTTTTTTTTTTTTTTTTGCCAGGGGTTGTAAAATAGCCTTGTTTTGTCATATTACCGAAGTTGATCTTCTGGTTCCTTCTCATTTGGTTAGGCTCCATCAGAGGAAAAGTCTAGGGCTGAAGGATGTTATTCAGATACTTTTGTCCCACAGGGTGTTCCCTTGATATAATACTCTCTTCCTTTCCCTTTGGATGTGGCTTCCTGGGAACCGAGCTGTATTGGTGGTTATCTCTCTTCTGGGTCTAGCCATTCAACAAGTCTACCAGGCTCCTAGCTGCTACTGGGGGTTGTCTACAGAGTCCTGTGATGTGAACTGTCTCTGGGTCTCTCAGTTGTGGATACTAGCACCTGTTCTGGTGGAGGTGGCAGGGGGGTGAAATGAATTATGTGAGGGCTCTTAGCTTTGGTGGTTTAATGCTTTATTTTTGTACTGGTTGGCCTCCTGCCAGGAGGTGGTTCTTTCCAAAGAGCATTACCTATGGTAGCATGGAGAGGAAACAATGGTGGGCAGGGCCCTAGAACTCCCAAGGGTATATGCCCTTGGTGCTCAGTTACCAGGGCAAATAAAAAAGGACCATCAGGTGGGGATAGGGCTTGGCAGGTCTGAGCTAAGACTCTTCTTGGGCAGGTCTTGCTGCAGCTGCTGTAGGGGTTGGGGGTGAGCTTCCCAGGTCAATGGAGCTATGTACCTAGGAGGATTTTGGCTGCCTCTGCTGAGTCATGTGTGTTGGAAGGCAGGTGGGGAAAAGATGGCAGTTATAAGCCTTACCCAGCTACCACACCATCCGAAGGGCCAATCTCATTCCCACCATGCCCCAACCACCAGAACAAAGTCAGGCAGTGAGCAAGCAGGTCTGAGAACTTGCACCAGTTACCCACCTCCCAGCTGTGAAACAAAAGGGCTTTAGTTCTTCCCCCACCTGTGGAGTCTGCATGCCAGATTTGCACCATCCCCCAACTTCCAGCCAGGAGGCTTTTTGACCTGTTCAGATTGTTACAAAGTTCAGCTGGAGGTTTCCTCCTGTCTGTGACATCTTCTGCATGCCTGTGGCCACCCTGCTGAAGGATCCCTGTGATGCCAAGCAGGAATGGCCCACTTGGTGACCCACCAAGCTCTCAGAGCCTTTCTCACTGCTTCCTTTACCCCTGTATTTTGCTCAACTCTCTAAACTGACTCAGCTCCAGGTAAGATTAGAATCTTCTCCCACAAACTAGCCCTTCAGTTTCCCCAGTGAAAATGTATGCTCTGGGCTGGAAGATCTCCCTTTTCTGCTTCTGCAGTTTGGACACTCATGGTATTTGGGGTCTCTCACAGGTCCTTCAGGAGAAGTCTGCTTCATTTAGAGGGTCTGTGGGTCCTCTCAACTTTCCTGATTTATTCCTGCAGTTATTCTGGAGCTAAAATTCATGATGCAAGCTTTCACATGCTGCTCTGTCCATCCAAGTCAGAACAGTAATCTAGTCCTGCCTCCCATTTGCCATCATGCCTCACTAGGGAAGTCCTAAAACAGTTCACATTGCTACCGTCTCTGTTCGGACTGCCATAGCAAAATACCATGGGCTGGTTGGCTTCTACAACAGAAGTGTATTTTCTTACAGTTCTAGAACCTAGACACCCATGATCAAGGTGCCAATTAATTCAGTTTCTGATGAGGTCTCTCTTCTTGGCTTCCATACAAATAATGGCTACTATTATTATTAATTGTGATGAGGCCAAATGCTTCTGAAAGTACATGTAACTTTCTAGCAACACTACTGACCACAGAGATGTGGACCTGTGATTGAATGCACATGATGAATTGCCCTTCTTTTTAGTAACAAGACTCAAGCACAGACTATGGCTGCCTCTGCTGAGTCATATGGGTTGGAAGGCAGATGGGGAAAAGCTGGCAGTCACAGGCCTCACCCAGTTACCATGCTATCTGAAAGGCCAATCTCATTCCCACTGTGCCCCAACTACCAGCACTGGAGCTAAAATCATGATGCAAGCCTCCACATGCTGCTCTGTCCATCCAGGTCAGAACTGCAATCTAGCCCTGCCTCCCATTTGCCATGATGCCTCAATAGGGAAGTCCTAAAACAGTCCACATTGCTACCATCTCTGTTCAGTCTTCTCTATTTTCATGTTTAGCTAAAGGGAGTTTTAAAGAGCATAAGGAGGAGTTGGAAAAGAAAAACAGGTGATAGTGATCATATCTCCAATTTCAGCCCCTACTTTCAAATCAGATCAAATTTTGATCCCTTGATCTTTAACTTAATATTGGAATATCAGAATGTGTTGTTAAAAATTCACAAATTTTAAAGCAATTTTCCAAAGATTTTTTTATCCTTCGTCTTCTTATTTTGTGTATAATAATAACTTCAAAAGCACAGCTTTTGAAGCACAGCTTGTTTTTCTAAACACTTTTTCTATTTTCATGTAAAATTCTTACTTTTCATCCTTGATGAGCATCAATAAGATGCTTTAACTTATCATTATAAGTCCCAGCAAAATGCCATATACTTTGCTTTTGTATGCCTTGACTGGCATTTAGAAGTATTGTTGGTGGCAGCTGGGCAAAAGCTTTGTTTGCTGGAGTGGGTGAAGATCTTTGATATTTAGCATCATGCCTCAAATTGTGATTTTTATGAAAGCATTTAGAGGGAGAATTTATGAGCTGGGGGAGCCCATGAGATGGAAAGACAGGACACGCTAGATGTAGATGAAAACTGGAATCAATAGTAAATGCTGATGCAGGTGGAGGAAGGCAGTAAGTTGGAAATCAAGTCTTTGTTTACTTTAAATATACATTTCAATTTCATATTTATGTGTCATTCTGTTTAGGAGACCTAGATACATCAACTACCTGAAATAATTGGCTTATGGAACACTTCAGAGGAAAGGGAAGACTAAAGTGAAATTGTTATTATCATCAACATACTTATAATAGAGACAGTGTCTGTGTAGTGTAACAAGTACTTGACAGTATTCTATCAAACAAGTTTCAGATCTTGAGAAAGCTAATATATTTTATAGAAAATCACTTAAAAACTCCTTACATAAAGTTGTTTCATACAAAATCATAAGAGTAGAGTTCAACATAAAACAGAGTGAAGAGACACAGAAATGGGAAGAAGCAAATCAGAAAGGCAAGTTAATAAACACACCTGAAATTGAACAGAACAACACTGTTTTACTTTGGAGCTGAGTATTACAAGTAGGGAGCTCAGAATGAATTTCTCCTCATTCTCCTTGAAAGCTCACCACTCCTATTCTTGTTGAAAACAGATCTTAAAAAGTGAGAACGCTATAAATGTTACCATGGTCTTAAAAATTCTGGAGAATAAGACAACTCAAAATTTAAATCCTCAATTTAGTGGATTCTATGTATGTGTGTGGCTCTGAAAAGGTATAAAAGATATAAATAGGAGTATTAGAATAACCAAAAGTCCCAGAATCACTCTAAATTTACTGGATTCTAGGCATCTGTGTGGTCCCAGAGAGGTATAATAGATAGAAATTATACATAAGAACATTAGAATGACTGAAAGTCCTGGTATTATTCAGAACAATAGTAACAATATTAATTAATCTTAGTCTAAGTATGAGACATGTATGTTAAAATAGCCAGGATAACTACCAAAAGAATACTGTCAAAAGAAAAACTGCAGCCAAATTAAATTTAAAAGTTTAATTGAGTAAAGAATAATTGGTGAATAGGGCAGCCTCCTAAGCCAGAGTAGGCTCAGAGACCCAGAGCATCCATGTGGTAGAAGATTTATGGACAGAAACAGGAAAGTGATATAACAGAAAACAGAAGTGAGGTACAGAAACAGGTGGATTGGTTACAACTTGCTGTTTGCCTTATTTGAACAGTTTGGACAGTTGGCCACATTTGATTGGCTGAAACTCAGTGACTGGCACAAGAGTGAGCTACAGTCTGTTTACAGTTCCATTTAGGTTATAGTTCATGATGTACCAAGAAACTTTTAAGCTGAATTTAAACTATGTAAGGAGGTAGCTTTAGACTAAACTTGATTTAACAACACACATGAAGTGCATAAATTCAAAAGAGTAAAGAGAAAATATACAGAATGAGAAAAATGAAAAACCACAACCCAAAATGTGAAAGGAAAATATCTTGGGCCGCTTCAAGCTGGGAACTGCTCAGGGCAAATCTGCCTCCCATTCTTTTTTTTTTTTTTTTTTTTTTTTTGAGTTGGAGTTTCACTCACGTTACCCAGGCTGGAGTGCAATGGCGCGATCTCGGCTCACCACAACCTCCGCCTCCTGGGTTCAGGCAATTCTCCTGCCTCAGCCTCCTGAGTAGCTGGGATTACAGGCATGTGCCACCATGCCCAGCTAATTTTTTGTAGTTTTAGTAGAGACGGGGTTTCACTGTGTTGACCAGGATGGTCTCGATCTCTTGACCTCGTGATCCACCCGCCTCGGCCTCCCAAAGTGCTGGGATTACAGGCTTGAGCCACCGTGCCCAGCCCATCTGCCTCCCATTCTATGCAAAGTTATCCCTTTGCTCACAGAGACAGATGCATATTCTGAC
The DNA here is from genome assembly GCF_009761245.1 of Sapajus apella. Lineage (NCBI taxonomy): Eukaryota > Metazoa > Chordata > Mammalia > Primates > Cebidae > Sapajus > Sapajus apella. The sequence goes on from NW_022436941.1 coordinate 75,299,907, forward strand.
TGCCTCCTTCAGAAGGACGTAACAGAAATTCAAAAGAATGAAACCATCTGCGTCTCTGCCTTTCTGGGCAGAACCAATGTACTTCTTACATATATTGATTGATGCCTTATGTCTCCCTAAAATGTATAAAACCAGGCTGTGCCCCAAACACCTTGGGCACATGTTGTCAGGACTTCCTGAGGCCATGTCATGGGTGCATCCTCAACCTTGACAAAATAAACTTTCTAAATTAATTGAGACTTGTCTCAAATTTTCTGGGTTCACAAAATGAACATAGAAAGAAAGAAAAAAATTAAAACACATAATAAATAGAAAATTCATAACAATGAACAAAGCTAATATTAACCAAAAAAGATGTGATTATACCTATGGCATAAAAGCAGGCTTTAAAGCAAAACACATGATAAAAGATGAAAAATGGCTGTTACATAATAAAATGTTCAGTTTACTCATGTATACCTAACCACATGACCTTACAGTACATACTATAAAGACTGATAGAAATATTAGGAGAAAACCCGGTAAGAAGTTTTTACATACTTCTCTTTTCTTAATCAAAAGCAAAACATAATTCAAAAGGATATAGTTGATTTAAACACACATAATTAAGAAGTTTGGTAATGAACAGATACGTATATACAATCGTAATGAATATATAATATTATACACATTTGGAGTATATAAAGATTCTTTACTTTTCAAATACATATGAAACATTTTAAAAAATTACCATGAATTTTGCCATAGTGGAATTAAGTTAGAAATCTTTAACAAGAAGATAAGTTTAAAAAAAAAAAAAAGAAAAGAAACATTTTGTAAACAATGAGAAGATAAAAAAATTATAATGGTTATTACAGCATATTTGTACTGAATAATAATACATATGCCATGTATTAAAATATGAGGAATAACACTTAAGTAGTACTCAGAGGGAAGTACATATCCTTAGACACTTATATTAGAAAAAATAAAGTCTCATAATTAATGAGCAAATTAATAAGGTAGAAAGAAGTGGTATCATAAAAAGAATTATAGAAGCAGGACTTCCAGCTGTAAGGATGTGAAGAGTTTGACAAATTCTCTCCCCCAAAAAACAAATGTAAAACTGGGCAAAATCAGCTCTAACAAGGCTATAGAAATTCACTGAAACCAAACAACAAAGACAAATTTACTCATGAAAAACTGCTACAAGTGTGAGTAAGAACAATGACCACCTGAGGCCTCCTTTTGCTGGGACTGCTCCCAGAATGCAAGCTTCACTGGAGTGGGGCTAAGCATGCAAACTAGCAGATGTGCCACCACAGGAAAAGGATTTGATTTGAGGTGGAAGATGAAGAACCCTGCTGGAGGCACTAAAAGTGAAAGTAGCAGATATGGTAGGAGACAGGAAAGCCACTGTACAGTACAGCTAGTGCTCGACTTACGACCACGATTGGTTCTGACAGACCAGTCGTAACACGATTTGGTCATAAGTTGAGTAGGCTATATGTACAGTACTGTGAAATGATGTTATAAAAATCTTTAAGTCATATTTTATCATAATTTTCTTTCATTATTGTTATATATCATAATTTTCTTTGTTCATTTTATGCCATTTGAATCATCTCTACACCATTTTGTTTATTATTTTTACATTCATCAGGTTTAAGTAAAACACTGCATTACCAGTACAACTGGTTTAATATTTGCAAAATATACAAAATTACAAAATACAGGTGCATACAAAAATACAAAATACAGGTGTAAAAAATACCATAGGAAACATTTTCCCAAAAGCAAAACATATCAAAATATATAAACATGTACGAAACATTTTATTGTCCGCTGGTGCTTGGCTGCAGATCGTTGATGTCATCATATGAGGCCCCAGTTGGGGTTACCAGAGTTGGTTTTTTCATAAACATGGTGAGCTTTGTCTGAATTGTTGTTTCTTTTTTTCTTCATAAATTTCATGATATGGATGAAGCACATCGTGCGCCATCCGTTCAATCCTTGCAAATCGTTCGATGTTTGGGTTATTGCTTCGAAATGTATAAGAAGTTTATTTAATAAAGATAAACTGTCTGATAATCCCTTAGTGGTGAACTTTCTTTCTGGCTCCTCCTCTTCTTTCTCTGCTTCTCTTCTTTCTTCTTCTGCCACTCTTTCTTCTTCCAGTTCGATTAGCTCTTCATTTGTAAGTTCTCCGGATTCTTCATCTAGCAACTCTTTGACATCTTCCATTTCACACTCCAAAGAAAGGTCTTTAGCAAGTTTTATTATTTTTTCCCGAATCACTTCAAGTTCATGTTCACTGTCAAATCAATCAAAATCATTAACATAACGCTTAACACAATTTTTCCAGATGCCATTCATGCACTTTGTCGTCACAGCCTCCCAGGTGGTAGCGATATTCTTGATACACATGTTGTAATGTTTCCAAAAATCTCTCAATGTTAGTTCTGAGTCAGCATCTATAGCGGATATTGCTTGAGCGAAGGTGGTTCGGAGACAGTTGGCCATTAATGTAGCAATCGAACCCTGGTCCATAGGCTGGATGAGTGGAGCCGTGTTTGGCGGAAGAAAAACAAATTTTACATCTGGATGGAGATTGCCTAGATGTGGTGGGTGTCCAGGCACATTATCGAGTAGCAATAAAATCTTGAATATCTTTCTCCAAACAATATTCTCAAACTTGAGGAATAAAACAGTTCATAAACCAGTCTTCAAACAATCCTTGTGTCATCCATGCTTTACATTGAGAACAAAAGTAGATGGGCAGTGTGTGCTTGTTAACATTCTTGAACACATACGGGTTGTCTGAGTGATAAATTAAGAATGGCTTCAGCTTTAACCCTGCAATGTTCCCGCCAAGTAGCAGAGTTAGTCTACCTTAAATGCTTTAAATCCTGGCATGCTTTTGGCCTCTTTGTGAATATAAGTGCGTGCTGGCATCCGTTTCCAAAATAATCCAGTTTCATCAACACTGAAAATCTGTTCTGCTAGATATCCCTCATCTGTAATTAATTCATCCAGACTATCAACAAACTTACGTGCTCCTTCCTCATCCACACTCGCTGCTTCTCCAGTCACTCGAACACTATGCATTAGGAATCTTTTCTTGAATCTCTGGAACCAGCCAGTGCTTGCTACAAATTCTTGACTGTAACCTTCTCCAGCACGCTCCTTCAGAGTCTGAAATAGACTTCTCGCCTTCATCTGCACAGTAAAAAGACTTAATGGTGTCCGTTTTTGAATTTGATCTTCCGTCCAAATATATAGCAATTTCTCCATTTCATGGATGGGCCCGCTTCGTTGCTTTGTTATAACTGTTGATCGCATGGGTGCAGAACCTTTCACAGCTTCACAAATTCTTTATCTTTCAAAATCATCGACACAGTTGAGTGTGATAACTTCGTATCACATGCGATCACATTCACTTTCTTTCCTCCTTTGTACTGCTTAATTACCTTCATTTTTGTGTGAGATCTATGGCCTTTCTTTCCTTCTTGGCAGGCTGAGGCGTAGACAAAGACAATTTCCTCTTGGTAGACATCTTGGGAGGGGTTTGATGAAAAATATCCAAGACACAAAACACAAATTACTGTACTGAGTCTGGGATAACAGTTGAAATGGTGCACGCGGAGGTGGTAGTGCTGCCGGAAGCTGGTCCACACTGTTGTACGCCCAGCTAGGCAACGTTTGCACTGCCAGATGCGGAGCAGTCGTGGCTAGCGATTGTGGTCGTAAAGTCGAATGGTTGTAAGTTGCATAGGTTGTAAGTCGATCAACACCTGTAGTCTTTTCATCCATGGTGCTGGAAACATTAAATTTTGTCTCCTCAAAATTTACCATTAAGAAAATGAACTCAAACTACAGAATAGATGACAGTATTTGTTAATCTAATATCTGAGAAAGGACTTATATCCAAAATATAAAAAGAATACTTTAAAACTTAATAATAGGGAAACAACCTAGTTAATAATTTTTTGAGACAGATTCCCACTCTGTCACCCAGACTGGAGTGCAGTGAGATGATCTTGGCTCACAGCAACCTCTGCCTCCCAAGTTCAAACAATTCTCCTGCCTCAGCCTCCTGAGTAGCTGGGATTATAGGCACCTGCCACCATGCCCAGCTAATTTTTTGTATTTTGGTTTTTGCCATGTTGACTAGGCTGGTCTCAAACTCCTGACCTCAGGTGATCCACCCATCTTGGCCTCCCAAAGTGCTCTGATTACTGGCATGGGTCACTGCACCCAGTCTAATAAGTGGGCAAAGATTTTAATGGAAATTTCATCAAGTAAGATATACAAATAGCTAAAAAGCACATAAAAAGATACTCAACATTATTAGTTATTAGAAAATTGCAATTTAAAACCACAATAAAATATTACTACACACCCACAAAAAATGACTCTAATCTAAAAGACAGGCAAAAATACCAAATGCTGGTGGAATATGGGGAAACTAGAAACCTTGTACATTATTGATGGGAATAGAAACCAGTACAGCTGTTTTGGAAAACAAAGTTTAACAGTTTCTTTAAAAGTTAAACATACATTTACACTCAACCCAGCAATTCCAATTATGGATAATCCAAGAGAAATGATAACATATGTCTATTTAAAAACTCATACACATATGTTTACAGCAGTATTATCTATGACAGCCAAAAACTGGAAAGAATCCAAATGTCCATCTCATGAGGAATGAATAAACCAAGTGTTTTATTACCATAAAATGAAATAGTAATTGCTATTAGTAATAAAAAGAAGTAAATTACTGATTCATGTTACAACTTGAATTCAAACACAAAAGACTACATGTTGTATAATTCCATTTTTAACAGAATAGTCCTATCAGCATTTAGGAGAGTAAATCAGTGTTTTTAAAGTATACATCATGCAACCATCACATCACCAGCTTTACGTTGAATTTGTAGAAGCATTTCTAAAACTTAACTAAAATTTGCAATCTTAAAATACTTTTGGTTAATAGAAAAAAGGGGTTACTCCAAAACCCATTTTATAATAAATAGAGCAGACACAGAAAAATAATAGACTAATAACTAATGTTAAGATACCTAAACTAATTATATTCAATATTATGTTAATAAATATTAATTACATATATAGAAAAAATTAAATAGTATATCTACCTCATTACCACACACACACACACACACACACACACACACACACAATAAATCATTTCCATGTGAATTAAAGAGATTTCCATGTGAAATGTAAAACATCTAAAATTTTTGAAATATAGAAAATATCTTTATAACCTTGTAGTATAGAAGTGTTATTTGCAACAAGATTTACAAAGTTTCTCACAGGAAAATTATCATAAAAAGAGTGAAAACACAAGCCACACCCAAGCCACACAGAATCTTGTAATTTATGTAACCAACAAAGGATTAGAATCTCAAACATATAAACAAGACCTATAAGTCAAGAAAACAAAAGCTCAATATAATAAGGGCAAAAATTCCAAATAAATATTTCACAAAATAGAAAATATATTACATATTAATATGAAACATTTTTAAATTATCAAATTCTGTAATAGAGGAAATGTAAATTAAAATCATGAGATACCATTTCACACCAGATTGACAAAAATTAAAAGCCAGTAGTGTTACCAGAAGGCAGACCTCAAGTGTGAGAAATCCAGGCTCTTGGTGTTTTGAACAAAGAATTGAACAAAATACACAAATGGAGTAACAAAAGAATAAAACAAAGCAACAAAACAGCAAAAGTAGGGATTTACTGAAGCAAGAAAACACCCCACAGGGTTGGAGCAAGCTGAGTGAGCAGCTCAAGGACCCAGTTACAAAGTTTTATCAGGTGTAAGTGCCCTCTTTGAAGTATTGGCTACCTCCTGTGTGGATGAGGGAATTGCCATCTTCCTTTGCTGTCACTGCTCTCTAGTTGAGACTGACTTGTCCAGTGACCTTGGTAAAACAAGGCTGGTCCTCCAATAGAGCACACATGTATGGGCACCAGCAAAGCTCTTGGGGCCACTCCACTGCATGATTCCCTTGAGTGGGAATCCTGGCAATATGGCTTGGCTGTATCCCCACCCAAATCCCATCTTGAGTTCCCATATGTTGTGGGAGGAACCCAGTGTGAGGTAATTGAATCATGGGGACAAGTCTTCCCCATGCTGTTCTCGTGATAGTGAATAAGTCTCATGTGATCTGATGGTTTTATAAAGAAAAGTTCCCCTGCACAAATTCTCTCTCCTTTTGCCTGCTGCCATCCATTTAGGACATGACTTGCTCCTCCTTGCCTTCTGCCATGATTGTGAGGCCTCCCACCTATGTGGAAATGTAAGCTCATTAAACCTCTTTCTTTTGTAAATTGCCCACTGTAGAGTATGTCTTTATCCGCAGTATGAGAACAGACTAATACAGTAAATTGGTACCAAGATTGGGGTGCTACTGTAGATAACCAAAATGTGAAAGCAACTTTGGAACTAGGTAACAGGGAGGGGTTGAAATAGTTTGGAGGGCTCAAAAGAAGACAGGAAATATGGGAAAGTTGAGAACCCCCTTCTTAGAGACTTGTTGAATGGCTTCGACAAAAATGCTGATAACAACATGGACAATAAAGTTCCGGATAAGGTGGTCTCAGATGGAAATGAGGAATTCGTTGAGAACTGGAGCAAAGGTGACTCTTGTTATGTTTTAGCAAAGAGACTGATGGCATTTTGCCCCTGTTCTAGAGATTGGTGGAACTTTGAACTTGAGAGAGATGATCTAGGGTATCTAACAAAAGAAATTTCTAAGTAGCAACCATTCAAGATGTGACTTGGATGCTGGTAAAGTCATGTTTTAATAGAAAAAATTGAGCATAGAAGTTCAAGAAATTTGCAGCCTGTCAATGCGATAGAAAAGAAAATCCCATTTTCTGAGAAATTCAAGCTGGTTGCAGAAATTTGCACAAGTAATGAGGAGCTGAATGTTAATCCCAAAGACAATGGGAAAAATGTCTCCAGGGCATGTTAGAGGTCTTCACAGCAGCCCCTTCCATCACAGGCTCAGAGACCTAGTAGGGAAAAATGGTTTCATGGGCTAAGCTCAGGGTCTCTCTACTGTGTGCAGTCTAGGGACTTGGTGCCCTGCATTCAAGCTGCTCCAACCATGATGAAAAGGGGCCAAGGTACAGCTCAGGTTGTTGCTTCAGAATGGGGAGGCCCCAAGCCTTGGCAGCTTCCACATGGTGTTCAGCCTGCAGGTACACAGAAGTCAAGAGTTGAGGTTTGTAAACCTCCAGCAAGATTTCAGAAGATGTAGGAAAATGCTGGATGCCTACCCAAAAGTTTGCTACAGGTGTGGGGCCCTCATAGAGAACCTCTGCTAAGGCAGTATGGAAAGAAAATGTGGGGTTCAACCCCCACACAGAGTCCCTACTGGGGCACCACATAGGGGAGCTGTGAGAAAAGGGCCACTGTCCTCCATACCCCAGAATGATAGACCCGCCATGCACATGGAAAAGCCGCAGATACCCAACAGCAGCCCATGAAAGCAGCCAGGAGGGAAGTTGTACCCTGCAAAGCCACAGGGGCAGAGCTGTCCAAGACCATGGGAATCCACCTCTTCCATCCCTGGATGTGAGATATAGAGTCAAAGAAGATCATTTTGGAACTTTAAGATTTGACTGCCCTGCCAGATTTCAGACTGTAGCCCCTTTGTTTTTGGCCAATTTCTCCCATTTGGAATGGCCATATTTACCCAATGCCTGTATCCCCGTTGTATCTAGGAAGTAACGAACTTGATTTTGTTTCTATAGCTCATAGGTGGAAAAAACTTGTCTTGTCTCAGATGAGGTATTGAACTGTGAATTTTTGAGGTAATGCTGGAATGAGTTAAGACTTTAGAGGACTGTTGGGAAGACACGATTGGTTTTAAAATATGAGGACAGACTTGGGAGAGGCCAGGACCAGAGTGATATGGTTAGGCTGTGTCCCTACCTAAATCTCATCTTGAATTGTAACTCCCCCAATTCCCACATGTTATGGAGAAACCCTGGGGGAGGTGATTGAATTATGGGGGTGAATCTTTCCTGTGCAGTTCTCATGACAGTGAATGAGTCTCAAAAGATTGGATGGTTTTACAAATGAGAATGTCCCTGCACAAGCTCCTCTCTTGTCTGCTGCCACTTAAGACATGAATTGTTCTTCCTTATCTTCTGCCATGGTTATGAGGCTTCCTCAGCCACATGGAACTGTAAGTCCATCAAACCTCTTTATTTTGTAAATATCTCTGTCTGGGGTATGTCTTTATCAGCAGCATGAAAATATGCTAATACAATCCTCAATGTTAGCTGTGGGGCCTAATGGAAGACCTTTGGGTTACGAGGTCAGATACCTCATGAATAGATTGATACCAACCATTGAGAGTGAGTGAGTTCTCACTTTATTAGTTCTTACAAGAGTTGGCCATTAAAAAGAGCCTGGCACATTCCCAACCCTTTTCTTCCTCTCCTGCCATGTGATCTCTGCACACACTGGCTCTCTTTCACCTTCTGTCATGAGTAGAAGCAGCTTAAAGCCCTCACCAGAATCCAATAGATATGAGTACCATACTCCTTATATTTACCCAATGCATTACTTATTGTATCTAGAAAGTAACTAACTTGCTTTTGATTTTACAGGCTCAAAGATAAAAGGGACTTGCCTTGTCTCAGATGAGACTTTGGACTATGGACTTTTGAGTTAATGCTGAAATGAGTTAAGACTTTGGGGAACTGTTGGAAAGGCATGATTGGTTTTGAAATGTGAGGACATATTTGGGAGGGGCCTGGGGCAGAATGATATGGTTTGGCTGTGTTATGGTTACCCACCCAAATCTCATCTTGGTTTCCCATGTGTTATGGGAAGGACCCAGTGGGAGGTAATTGAATCATGGGGGCAAGTCTTTCTCATGCTGTTCTCATGATAGTTAATAAGTCTCATGAGATTTGATGGTTTTATAAAGAGAAGTTCCCCTGTACAAATTCTCTCTCTTTTTGCCTCCTACCATCCATGTAAGATGTGACTTGCTCTTCCTTGCCTTCCACCATGATTATGAGGCCTCTCCAGCCATGTGGAACTGTAAGTCCATAAAACCTCTTTCTTTTGTAAATTGCCCAGTCTCAGGTATATCTTTATCAGCAGCATGAGAACAGATTAATACACTGGCAACCTCTTTCTATTACGTGACACACTCCATTCCTCTTCTGCTTATATCCCAGGTGATTCTGTTGAGAAAATACAGAAAGGGCATCCCAAGTTCTGCTTTCTTCTTGGCTTCCACTTGACTTGGGAACCCCCATATCATTTCTATACCACCAGATGTGCAAATCTCTCCATTGTTGCTCTTCTTTTTAACCTTATCATCTTTCTCCAATTCTCAACTTCTCTGTTCAAGAGACTTAAAGAGCAGATGAGCTCTTTAATTCTTACATGTCAAGGGAGGGATCTGGTGGGGGGTGATTGGATTGTGGGGGTGGTTTTGCCCATGCTGTTCTCAGGATCGGGAGTGAATTCTCATGATATCTGATGGTTTTAAAGCATGGCATTTCCTCACTATTGCTCTCTCCTACCACCATGTAAGACATGCCTTGCTTCCCCTTCACCTTCCACCATGATTGTAAGTTTCCTGAGGCCTCTCTAGCTATGCAAAACTGTGAGTCAATTAAACCTTTTTTCTTTATAAATTACCCAGTCTCAGGTAGTATTTTTATAGCAGTGTGAAAACAGACTGATACAGATGTTGGAAGCAGGAGTGGTTCTAGAGGAACACAATTTTAAGGATGGATTTCTTTAGTTGGTTTTGTGGCTTCTGGAGTTAGCTGCCTAATTAGACTCAAAAATGCTAAGGACTCTACTTCTAACAGCATGGAAACATTGATAGTCCTTGGCATAAGTTGTTTAGAGAGTTATGGAAAATAAATACATTTAATACTCCTCATTCACTGCTCTTGAGAAACAAGGAATTTAGTGAACCTATACATAATACCTTCAACCATATGTGGAGAGCCAAGAAATACAGTGAAGTTGGTTAATTGCACCTAAGTTTATTCACTGGAAAAAGTGATGAAAGAAAAGGATGAGCTCAGGGATTCAAACTCCCAGCTGCAGAAGCACATACTGAGCCTCAAATCTTCTAAGATTGCCCTGAGTGACAGTCTTGTCTCCTGCAGACAAAAGGCTGAAATTGCTAAAAATCAGACACACATTTTTATCATGCAAGTGGCTGACCTGCAACAAAAGTTGCATGTTCAGCCTCGCCAGGTGTCTACTGTTAATGTGTGGGCATTGACTGGAAAAGAATGGGATCCTATAACTTGGAATGGGGATGTGTGGGAGGACCATGATTAAGCTGGCTTGCTGAGTTTTTTGGCTTTCATCTTTCTTCCATTCTGGATGCTTCCTGATCTTGAACATCAGACTCCGGGTTCTTCAGCCTTTGGACTTTTGAACTTACACCAGTGGTTTGCCAGGAGCTCTCAGGCCTTTAGCCACAGACTGAAAGCTGCACTGTAGGCTTTCCTACTTTTGAGGCTTTGGGACTTTTGACTGAGGCACTACTGGGTTTGCTGCTCCTCAGCTTGCCTGTGGCCTATCATGGAACTTCACCTTGTGATCATGTGAGTCAATTCTCCTTCATAAACTCCCTTTTGTATATGAACATATTCTATTAGTTCTGTCCTTCTGGAGAACCCTGACTAATGCAGCATCCCAAATCTTTATAAAAGATTCTCCTGGAGTTGCTTTTACTCTACAAACACCCTCCTTATGGAGGTACAGGGAAAAGGGAAGAGTCTCTATCTTCTACTAGGGCAACCTCAACACTTCTCTTCCTGAATCCTTTCAGACCACTGCTCACTTGGACATAGAGTGGGAGAAGCAGAAAGCAGGTTTATGGTAACTGGACCAATCCCTCCACATTTTGTACTACCCTCCCAGCTGTCTGTCCTACTTATCTATTAGACTGAGGAAATCATGGTATTGGCACTCATTCTCTGTGGGACACAATCTCTGAAAAATATATCTTTCCATCCTGACTCATGTTCTTTGAACATAAATGTCAAAGCCATATTAGAAAATCTCTTCCTGATACTTGACAGAAGATTTTCACTGTAACAGCTCCTCGAATTAGTGACACACTTTCAGTAAGACTCCATCACCTATTAGCAACATGTCAATGTCCTTTGGTAGGTGCTTTTAGGGAATAATCAGGTTGACTATATCAGTAAGTTGCAACCTGGCTACCAATTAGAAACCCCTGGGGAGTTTTCACAAAGTAATGAGACCATGGCCCTACCCTACAACAGTCAAGTCAGCATCTCTGCAGGTGGAGTCCTGAGCAGAGCACAGGAATTCTTTAAAGCTTCCTTGGTGTTGTTTATTATTTGTAAATCATACATCAATAAAGTTGTTCTCTTTTAAACTCCTTGAGTAATTCTAACAGTTCTTCAATAACTTTTCTATTTGTCATCACTGACCATATTCACATATGTGGTAGGCTATACTCCCCCCAAAAAAATCATGTTCCTATTGTTTATGCTAGAATAATCTTAGGAGAAAAATCGATATCATCATAAAGAATGTTTTAGTGTGCTAGACCTGAAATGAGCATGGCCTCTTGCTATGCATGATGCCTCGTGGCACTAGGAGACTGGTTAGTTTACAGCCTCTGTTCATGGAAACAGGGCACTCCATAATTATCAGAATTATTTTGCAGTATCTGGCACCATTTATATACAAAGAAAGAACTGCAATTCCCAAAGTATTTTCATATCTATCAAAAAACTTTATTTTAGACATACCTCAGCTGTTGAAAACAGGAAGAGACAAGGGTCCTTGATGAAACTAAGATTTTAGTCTTGCTGACTTGCCTGACTGGTGGGCTTGGTCACTTATATAGGAACTGTTTCTAAGACACCTAACCACCTGTCAAAAGCTGCAAAATTCAGGCTTTCTCTTGGCATGTATGAGTCTGTTTTCACACAGTTGATAAAGACATACCTGAGATTGGGCAATGTACAAAAGAAAGAGGTTTAATGAACTTACAGTTCCAAGTGGCTGGGGAGGCCTCATAATCATGGCAGAAGGTCAGGAGGAGCAAGTCACGTCCTACATGGATGGCAGCAGGCAAAGAGAGAGATTGTGTGGGTAAACCCTGCCTCATAAAGCCATCAGATCTCATGAGACTTATTCACTATCATGAGAACAGCACAGAAAAGACCTGTCACCGTGATTCAAATACCTACCACCAGGTCCCTCCCACAACGTGTGGGAATTCAAGATGAGATTTGGGTGGGGACACAGCCAAACCATATCAGGGCATCACCTTAAATGAGAAAAGAGAAAAAATAGTCCATAGCCAATAGCATATCAATTTGATATTAACAGGCAAGTCTTAGCAATACAAACAGTGACTTCTGGTCTTAATCCCCTACTCATAATATTCTTCATCTTCAACTTATCAGTACCCTGTAGCTAAACCTCCATAGTCAAATACATTAAATATTAGATATGGCTCCTTTTATAATAATACAAAATGAAGCCACTTGTTGAAGATTTTCTAGAAAGGATAGCAGAAAATAAAAATTATATCCTAACAATTTATTCTAGTGAATGTTTAAGCAAGAAAAAAGGTAAAATACACCTATCAAAGTAACACAAATATGGCCACTGATTTTTAACAAAAACGCAAAAGTAATGAGTGTTTTCAACAAATGGTACTGAAACAATTGAACATTTATATGCAAAAATAATGAACCACAACATAAACCTCACATCTTGTAAAAAAAATTAACCCAAACTGCTTATAGATGTAAATGTAAAACATAAAATTATAAAACTTTCAGAAGAAACTAGTCATGACCTGTGGTTAGGCAGAGTTCTTAGAAGTGACTCCAGAAGCATGATCCACAAAAGAAAAGAATTGTCAATTTCATTAAAAATTAAAAACTTTTGCTCTGAAAATGATACAGTTAAGAAAATAAAAAGACAAGCTAAAGACTAGAAACAAATATTTACAAATGACATATCTGGCAAACAAGTTTAATTCAGAATATATAAAGAATTCTCAAAACTCTACTGAAAAAAAACAACCCAATTAATAAATGGGCAAAAGATCTGAACAGACAACTCATCAAAGAGGACATACAGATGCCAAGTAAGCACATGAGAAGTTGTTCAACATTATGTAGTAATATTCCTAGGAACATCTTCCCTCTCCCAAATTTTAATGTATTACTATAAAAGAATATAAATTATTTAACATTTTTATTTACTTAAATAAAAGGAGAAATAAACCTTCAGAAACATCCACTCCTGCACTTCTAAAATCTATTCTCCACAAGGGAATCAGAGCAATCCTTTTAAAATGCAAATTTAATCATAGCACACCTCTGCTCAAAAGGTCCAGGGCCTTCCCAACAATCTTAAAATAAAATCCACAATATAAAAGGCCTAAGTAATTGTGCCTGTGCTTAGTTCTCTGCTCGCAATCCCTCTGCTCTTTCCCTAGCACCCTCTACTCCAACCACACCGACCTTGCTTTTCCTCAAAGCAGACTCCTACCTCAGACCTCAGAGCCACCACATTCATTGTTCCCTTCATCTAGAACTTCCTTCCTCCAGATATCACAGGTCTTACTGCCTCATTTCAATCAAGCCTCTGTTCAAATGTCACTTCTTTAGAGAGTCTTCAGCAAGTCCCCTTATACTGCTTTTTTAAAAAATCATAGTACTTATTATACTTATGTCAAATGACTGATACCTTCCCCCTCCTTCTTCTTCTCCTCTCCCTCTCTCTCTTTCTCTCTCTGTCTCTCCCTTTCTCCCTCCTTTTATCCCTCTCTCCTCCCTTTCCAACCTATGAAGAGATACCGTGTTTTTTTTTTTTACTGATGACTCCCCAACACCTAGAATAGTGCCTGGTACAAAATAGGCATTCGGATTATTGTTGAAACAACTTACAGAATATATTTACTTTCCTCACGCCTTTCAGAAAACCACAGGTAACTTTCATCATCTCCTGTGTCCTTGTCAGCCTTTTACTTGGTCCTGCCTTGTGAATCTGGTGATCATTATCTATTCATCTCTTCTCCTGACACCAGTGAATTCTGAAAAAAAACTCAACTTCCTTCCCCCCAGAAAAATAAGAGAAAAGGTTTAAATATGTATTGAAAACTTGCCAGAAGTCATTCACTTTCATGTTATTAAAATTACTAAATGTTCTTTCAGATGCCCGTTGTTCATTTCAATGAGGCTTAAATATTCTCCCAAACTTCCTTTTTGCAATGCTGTTAATTTTATAAAGAGACATCATTTTGGAGTAATATATAGGAGTCACTTCAATATCTGTGTTTGGGGGATAGAAAACGCTTATTCATTTATTTTAAGCAGATTTCACAGAATTCAACAGGGCCCATTTTAGAAAATCACTGCAGTTTCATCCCATCATATCTTCAGAATTAAATTACTTATGTTTCATTTTATTCTGAAAATAGCTTGTCATAAGGCAATTCTTTGGGACTTAATACCTACATCTTGCCCCAAAAGAGAATAACTATAAAGCCATATTTGTTAAATGTGAATCTCTTCAATTGGTGGTTTGTTATTTTTTTTTCCAGTATTACGGATGAATGTTAAGCTTTGAAATGTCATCTCTTCTTTGCCAAATATTCAATTCTTTTTCCCAGGAAATTGCTAGTTCTGAGATCACTGATTGTATCTTTGTAATTGCACCGTAATCCAAATATAAAATTTTAGCGATTTTTAACTTGGCGAGAATGCAATAAAAAAAGTCTCAAAGCCAGGCATTTTATAAATAAAAGATGTTTTATATCTTAATTAAAAATAAAGTCTGTCTGTCTTCCATGTTTCAAACAAAATACCTCATAAAGTATCTTTTAAATCTGATTTGTAAAAGATTTTTCAATACATTTTTTAAAGTTTTTGAAAAGGTATTATGTATTTATTATGAAGAAAAACCTGGAATAGTTTATTTATGTTATAACATCTCTCAAAAATGAATAAATTTTAAAACTGTATTTCTTTAGACTACTGTTTCAAATAAATTTCTTCTCTTATTTTATCCATAGCGTTGTATCACTATTTGTGATTATAATTACACTCACAGCAAAAAAATGTTACTGAGAGTGACAACTTAGTTCCTTAAGTTAAAACTACATGAGCAGTTTAAAAGAAAACACAGAAGAAATCTCCATGACATTGGACTTCGTGATGATCTTTTGGATATGACCACAAAAGCACAGTCAACGAAGACAAAAATAGACAAACAGAACTCAAACTTAAAAATTTTGTGCATCAAAGGACACAATCAGAGGGAAAACGTAACCTATGGATTAGAAGAACATATTTGCAAGTCACATGTGATAATGGGTTAATAGCTAGAACACATAAAGAATTCTTATAACTCAAAAATGAAAAATCTAATATCCTGACTAAAAAATAGGCAAAGGACATGTCTTCAAAAATGATATCAAATGGCTGTCAAGCATATGAAAAAATGTTTAACTTCATTAATCATCAGAGAAATTTAAATTAAAACTGCAATTCAATATCACCCTATACCCATCAGGACAGCTACTCTAAAAAAAGAAAGAAAATGGTAAATGTTGATGAGAATGTAGAGAGAGTGGTACCCTTGCACACTGTTGATGGGATTGTATCATGGTACAACCACTATGAAAAACAGTATGAACATTCTTCAAAAAGTTAAAAATAGAATTACCATGTGGTCCAACAATCTGACTTTTACTATATATTCCAAAGAACTTTTTTCTAAAAAAAGAATTTCATGATCTTCAAGAGATATTTGCACTACCATGTTAATAGCAGCACCATTCACAATAGCCAAAGGTAGAAGAAACCCAAATATCTATCAACAAATGAATGGATAAACAAAATCGAGTATATGCTACATGCAATGGAATATTATTCTGCTTTACAAAGGAAGAAAATCCCAACACATGACGCAACATAAATGAAGCATGAGTACATTATACTAAGTGAAATAAGTCAGTTACAAAAAGACAAATACTACCTGATTCCACTTATATGAGGCACTTAAAGTAGGAAAAATCATAGAAACAGAAAGTAGAAAGGTATGTACCAGGAGCTAGGAGGGGGTGGGCAAAGGGAATTGTTGCTTAACTGGTACAGTGTTTCATATCTGAAAGATGAAAAATTCTGAGATCTTTTTACCAAAAAATACATAAACTTAACACTAATAAACTTAAAAATGATTCAGATGACAAGTCTTACATTATTTATTTTTAGCAAGATTTTTAAAAACTATATAGGCAGTTTAGTTGCCCACATTGTCCTAAGAATTGGTATGTTCCTTCATGAGAGTGAGCTCTAGACACATGTCCAAGAAAGTTCTCAGAGAAGGAGGCCATTGCTAACTTATCAACACTTGGCCTGGAACTAAACCATATGATGCCAAGAAAGTAGAAAAAGGCACTGGCCACCTATGCAATATTATTTTTTAAAGGTCAGAAAAGTTCTGCACAACTCAAAATATCTCCCTCATAGTGCTTGAAATTCTCTCTTCTGCCTTTGCATAATGTTTCAAATGCTTTCAGTGAGAAACTAGTAGATAAGCGTCTACTTCCAATGAACAATTAGCAGGAATTAATTTGGTCCTACTGCATTTTTCCTTTGACTAACAAAGATTTGTCACAAGATGTTATTGAGGAAGAAATGACGGTAAGTTTGGCTTACTGGATACTGTAATGAAAACCAGCTCGGGTGGAGTGCTACAACTTGGTGCTATGAACATCAGGGCAGCAGAATAGGGAAGAGACTCAGATCGGTTAATGAATTGTTCAGCTGGACATTTGGAAATTCACTGGGACTGTTTGGTTCTACATCCAGTAATTGGGGAATTTGAAGCACTGATTTTGATTCCATTTAAACCACCACAGGTTAAATGATAAAACGGGCTGTGTTTGTTGCTTGGTTCTTGTGAAAGAGACATCATTTTTCATAAGGCAAATAAGCTGATGGATTGCTGGGACAAATTCTTAAGGATATGGATATTAAGGTGAGTTTTACTATAAAAAATAGTGACAACAAAGTATCTACAGATAAAAATTCAGATATATTAATCTCGATAGGTTTTTTAGGGCTGAATTTTCTAAGTTTTTTTTTCTGCTAAGTTTGCTATACCACCAAACTCTATAGACCAATAATTTTTTAACTTAAATAGTCATCAGAATGACATGGAGGGCTTGTTAAAATACAGATATGTGGGCCCAGACCCAGAGTTTCCTATTCATTGGGCCAGGGATAAGGCCAGATAATTGCACTTCTAGTATGTTCCCAGATGACATGGATACTGCTGGTGGGAAAGCAGAATTTGAGAACTCTTTTATAAAATATTGTTATTTATATACAACAAGCTAGGTAAACACCACAAGAGAAAATTTTGAGTGAAATATATCTCTTATTAAAAAATATTGTCTATTTTACATTTATTCTTTTTTTATAGGTGACTGTATGTTTGTTGCCTAGGCTTACAGCTCAGTAGACAGTCCATATATCTGTGATGAGTGTCACATCAGGGTCACCACCTGAGATGTTGATCACCACCTGCGGAGGTCTGTCCTACGGACCCTGACTCAACGGTGGATGGATGGTTACGCTCTCACACCCAGTACAATGACTTTGAGTGGGCTAGGGATGGTCATCAAGTGGTTTCAGAGGGTGATTACAGCTAACTGACCATGACTCCCTGTACCTCCTCACATTTATTCAGTGTAGATTTCATAACAGAAGTTCTAAGTCAACATGCTTGTGGATAATTAACCTGATTAAAAGATGGTTTTATGAATGATAAAAGGTCTTGGTTCTGGGACCCAGAGTAAACACTATTCATGGGTAATACCCCTTCAACCACCCCCTGAGAGGACCATCCAGCACAAAGTTTCCATGAGTAAACAGAACAGAGACAAATGAATGTGGGGTAAACAGACTTAACTGCAGAAGCATTATTGTTCCTAAATCTTCACTCTATGACTTAATATTCTAATGTAATGAACTGGCTGCCTTCACCCCATTCCATTAAAACCTTTCAGCCTTCCAAAAGGTTTGAGACTATAATTTTCTAACTTTCCCTAATATTTTACCACCCACCCCAAGTGAATTCCAACATATTTCACAGACTTGCTCAGTACAAGGTTATTACCATTTCCAGAATAGCTCTGCTACTGCAGGAAGGGTTAGTCTGCCGCACATGGGTATAATGTGTTTTTGTGTTGGCAGTTCTCTATTAAGAAGATACATAGAATTCTGATAGATTCATATGTCATTTCAAAAGTTTATAAATGATTGAAGAATAAAACAGAACTGAAGAGCATTTCGGTTCATTACTGTGAACCAAGACTCCAGTACTAATAAGTGGTCTGTTCAACATTGTGCTGAAACATACCAAAACCGAAATTTGCATTTATCTCTAAGCTGATATTGAAGTTGTCTGTAATCTCTTATGTTGATGTGAGGTGGCTTATGGGAAAAGGAGACCAAAAAAACTGATGTTCTTCGTAAATAAGATGCAAGGATAACACTAATTAACACTAATTTTCAGCAAGAGAACCAACGCATGTTCACACTATATAAAGCGCCCGTATGTAGCACTTTTAAAAAACAGAAACAAAGCTTTAGTTTGTAAGATTTTATTTTTATTTATCTGACATAATTAACAAAAAAACAACTGAGAATGTACAGCTCACAAATCAACACCTCGATAGGTTATATTTCTCAGCTCTCCCTCTGTTGACAAAGTTAGTAAACTAGCAGCTCAGTCAGCTCTGAGATGACTTACTTCTAGAGCTCTTCCTGACAACCTTCCCACCTTCTAAGACAAAGCACAGCTTTCATCATGACACATCTCTGTTCAAATTCCTTAACTGGCTTTGCATTTTGTGTTGTGAATCATTTGAAATAAGAAACTAAAGTCATTACTAATAAGCCTTACATTATGCTGTGTTGAGGTCAGATTGCTGAATAAATGTTTCTGCCCTTGTGCATTAGGGTGTGAGAGGTGGGAGCTAGCACTGAGCCTGCGGGGCATATTCTTCTGCATCTGCAGCTGAGCCAACCTGTGGCAGAAAGGAACTTCCATACTGTGCCTAACATGTTCTAGAACATGATATAGATACCTTTGAAAATACCGTTGATGAATTCAGTTGTTTTGTGATAAGAAGGAAATTTAAAATATGCCAGACATAGTTCTTTGGAGTCATTCCATCCATAAATATTATATTAATTGCCAAAAAAAACTCATAAGACTATTATTTCCTTATAAATCTCAAAATTTCCAAGAAAGGAAACATTTCAGATGCCAATTTCCCACTTCCCCTCATGATCCAGAATGCATTTTCTCTAATATAAAATGTAAATGTAGTAAAGCTATATGCCATTTTGCACCTTTTTAAAAATATTATTCAACAAGACAAGCAATTTGGCTTATATTTTTCAGAAACAGAACAAACCAATTGACAACTAACTGACAATTTGACCAAATTGCCCAATAAGTCCATTTGGTTATAAACCCAATCATTTTTTTAAATTTTACTTTAAGTTCTGGGATACATGTGCAGAATGTGCAGGTTTGTTACATAGGTATACATGTGCCATGGTGGTTTGATACACCCATCAACCCATCATCTATAAACCCAATAATTTTAAGAGGACGTATTTTTCCCTTTGTAGCTCCAAAATACCTTCAGTATTTAAGACCAAAGACTGCATTTGGTGGAGAAAATTTTGTCCCACTCGATTGAAGAGAATACAAAGATATCAACTGACTTTCAGTATCCATCCCCTCAAAGGAAAGTGAAAACTGTAGGGGCTGTATACTTCCTGTTTTATAACAAAATACTATGAATTTACTTGCTTTGAACCTCTCCTCACCACTCCATTAATCCTAGATTCATTTATTGATTCATTGATTCAACAATATTATTGAACAAAGCTTTATGCCAAGTACATGGGTAAGGCATTGGGTATACTGGAATGAGAAAGGTTCCCTTGTCCCCACACAGGGCATGTGACAGGGAGAATGGCTCACTTCTTCAGTGCCCCACTGCTCAAACCTCTAGGGGAGCATACAGATGGGCAACCTGTGGGGCTCCAACCCCATGGCAGCATCTAGGGATGTATGTTTACAGTTCTTGAAACCCCAGTGGGCATATGTTATCATATGCATTTTTAGTTTTCCCGTCTCTAGGTGGCTTGTGTTAACCAGCTCAGTTAGACCCTCTGCCTTATCACAACAACAGAGGGCTTTCTGTATCCTGGCTTCTTGCCTTAGTGTACCAGAAAAATTGGATCACATGTGGGCTTAGAGAATCAATGTAAGGTTTATTGAGTGGAAGCAGCTCTCACCAGATGGGAAAGCCAGAGGGAAATAAAGTGGGAAGGCTGTTTTTCTTCAGAGTCAGGCCGATGGGCAGCTGGGCTCCCCTCCAACTGCCCTGGCCAAACACCACGTCATTCTGCTGGTCGATGGCCTGCTGCCCTGTGGGTGTCTGATGATGCCTGTCAGTGTCTCCTCAACCGCTGTGTTCCTCTCAACATCCAGCCGCTTGTGTCTCTGCCCGCTAGGGCCTTGGAGTTTTTATAGGCATAGGATGGGGGTATGGTGGGCCAGGGTTGTCTTGAAAAATACAACATTTGGGTGCAAAGGAAGAAGTGTCTGTCTTTACTTAGGTCCGTGAGTGTAAGTGAAGCCCTAGCCAGGGACCCGCCTTTCTCTAAGCAGCACTTCCCTGCCCTCAATGGTGAATGGTAAAGGACAGAAGCCCTGCCCTCATCATAGAGATAAGTACTAATCAAATTATCACCAAACTCTATAAAATCACTATAACAAGTGGTACACAGGAACGGACATGATCTCATGAGAGCGCACAATAGGGAAAATTGGTTTCCTTGAGGAAGGCATGTTTAGCTGAGAGTTAAAGAAGTAATGTGGAAATAGCAGTTATCAAGGTTTGCAGGGGAAAGGTGACTATTTCCATTACCTATCAGCTGAAAATAAAGCTTAGTGGCTTCAAGTAACATTTTATTGTATGTATCACAATTTGGGGGGTCATATTTTGACTGAACAAGTTTCCACTCCAATATTGTATGCAATTAAGCAATTTGTTCTTTACCTGACTGATAAATAAAAAATGATCTTGAGAGCACCTGGGGGAAGGGGCAGCTGTGTGCTCAGCTTCAGCAGACTTAAACATTCCTGCCTGCTGGCTCTGAAGAGAGCAGCGGATCTCCCAGCACAGCACTCAAGCTCTTTTAAGGGACAGACTGCCTCCTCAAGTGGGTCCCTGACACCCCTGCCTTTTGACTGGGAGACACTTCCCAGCAGGGGTCAACAGACACCTCATACAGGAGAGCTCCAGGTGGCATCTGGCAGGTGTGCCCCTGGGACGAAGCTTCCAGAGGGAAAAACAGGCAGCAATCTTTGCTGCTCTGTGGCCTCCACTAGTGATACCCAGGCAAAAAGGGTCTGGAGTCGACCAGCAAACTCTAGCAGACCTGCAGCAGAGGGACCTGGCTGTTAAAAGGAAAACTAACAAACAGAAAGAAGTAGTATCAACAAAAACAAAAAAGGACATCCACACAAAAATCCCATCTGAAGGTCACCACTATCAAAGACCAAAGGCAGATAAATCCACAAAGATGAGGAAAAACCAGCACAAAAAGGCTGAGAATTCTGAAAACCGGAACACCTCTTCTCCTCTAAAGGATCACAAGTCCTTGCCAGCAAGGGAACAAAACTAGACAGAGAATGAGTTTGACAAACTGACAGAAGTAGGCTTCAGAAGGTGTGTAATAACAAACTCCTCCCAGCTAAAGGAGCAGGTTCTAACCCAATTCAAGAAAGCAAAGAACCTAGAAAAAGGGGTAGAGGAATTGCTAACTAGAATAACCAGTATAGAGAAAAACATAAATGACCTGATGTAGCTGAAAAACACAGCACAAGAACTTCCTGAAGCATACAAAAGTATCAATAGGGTAGGATCCAAGATGGCCGTTTAGGAACAGCTCAGGATTGCAGCTCCCAGTGAAAGCGCAGAGGGTGAGTGGACGCCGCATTTTTATTGCCCACAGACTAGGAAATTCCCGGGCGGAGGTGCTCCACGGTCGCCAGCACGGCTGTTTCGGCCAGCGCGGCTGCTTTGCCCCACGTGGCTGCTTTGTCGGCGTCCCGGAGCTGCGGTTCTCTGTACAAAATACACTGGTCCAGGGGCCCTTTTGGCTGGCGATTGGAGCCACAGGAAGTAGCCCATATGCCGGTTCAAAAAGGGGACTGAGCAGAGAACCAGGACAGTAGATTCCAGGGGAAAAAAAAAAAAAAAAAAAGTGCCACAAACTTCAGTGCTGCTGTTTAAGCCAGCGCAGTGAGTGCCCGCAGGGGAAAACAAACAGACCCCGGCACCTCTTTAACAGGCGACTGGAACACCAACTTAAAAAAGGCTCTGAGGCAGGGAGCCAGGCGATCAGGCTCGGCTGGTCTCACCCCCACAAAGGAACAGCAATCAGAAACTCTGGATTGAGAGTTTCACAGCAAGCGCAGCTGAACCCGGGACGGTCCAGCTCTGTGGGGAAGGGGCGTCCGCCATTACCGAGGCAGCCCGCCGTTGCCAAGGCAACCCACCATTGCTGAGGCAGCCCACCGTTGCCAAGGCAACCCGCCACAGCAGAGACTCTGCCCCAACAGAGGCGGACCACCATCGCCAAAGCAGTTCTAACTACAGCCATATAAACAGGACTGCAGAGAAGTTCACTTGGCAGCTGGGCGGAGCCCACAGCAGCTCAGCAAAGACTCTACAGGCAGACAGTGACTAGGCTGCCTCCTTGCTGGGCAGGGCAGCTCTGAAGGAAAAAAAAAAAGAGAGAGAGAAGGCAGCAGCATAACCAAAACTCATAAAGCCCTAAATCCCTGGGACAGAGCACCTGGGAACAAAAAGCAGTTTATGAGTTCTGATGCAGCAGACCTAAAAGTACCTGCCCAGAAGCTCTGAATGAACAACAACAGAGCTCGCAGCTCACCATCTGAGCTCCTATAAAGAAGAGACCGTCTCCTAAAGCAGCTCCCTGACACCTATATATCCAAAAAGATACCTCATAAAAGAGAGATCAGATTGACACTAGGCGGGTATCCTTCTGGGACAAAGATAGCAGAAGAAGAAAACTGGTAACAACCCTTGCTGTTCAGCAGCTGCTGCAGGTGAACCCCAGGCAAGCATGGCCTGGAGTGAACCTCAGCAGACCTACAGCAGAGGGGCCAGACTGTCAGAAGGAAAACCAAGAAACAGAAATAACCTCATCATCAACAAACAGAATGTCAATCAGAAAGATTTGAGACCCAATCTGAAAGCCAGCAACTACAAAGTCAACAGGTGGATAAATCCTTAAAGATAGGAAGAAACCAGCGCAAAAAGGATGAAAACACCTGAAACCAGAACACATCTCCTCCTAAAAGGGATCACAACTCCTCACCAGCAAGGGAACAAGGTTGGATGGAGAACGAGTGTGATGAAATGACAGAATCAGACTTCAGAAGGTGGGTAGTAAGAAACTTCTGTGAACTTAAAGAACATGTTCTAACCAAATGCAAAGAAACTAAGAACCTTGAGAAAAGACTGGACGAAATGCGAATAAGAATGGACAAAATAGAAAGGAATATAAGTGAATTGATGGAGCTGAAAAACGCAACACGAGAACATCGTGAAGCATGCACAAGTATCAACAGCCGAATTGACCAAGCAGAAGAAAGGATATCAGAGGTTGAAGATCAACTCAATGAAATAAAACGGGAAGGCAAGACTGAAGAAAAAAGGGTAAAAAGGAATGAACAAAGTCTCCAAGAAATGTGGGACTATGTGAAAAGACCTAATCTACGTTTGATAGGCGTACCCGAATGCAACGAACAGAATGAATCCAAGCTGGAAAATACTCTTCAGGATATTATCCAGGAAAACTTCCCCAACCTAGCAAGGCAGGCAAACATTCAAGTCCAGGAAATACAGAGAACACCACAAAGATATTCGTCAAGAAGAGCAACCCCAAGGCACATAATCGTCAGATTCACCAGGGTCGAAATGAAAGAGAAAATACTAAGGGCAGCCAGAGAGAAAGGTCGGGTCACCCATAAAGGGAAGCCCATCAGACTCACAGCAGATCTCTCAGCAGAAACCCTACGAGCCAGAAGAGAATGGGGGCCAATATTCAACATCCTTAAAGAAAAGAACTTTCAACCCAGAATCTCCTATCCAGCCAAACTAAGCTTCATAAGTGAAGGAAAAATAAAATCCTTTGGTAACATGCAAGTACTCAGAGATTTCGTCACCACCAGGCCAGCTCTACAAGAGCTCCTGAAAGAGGCTCTACACATATAAAGGAACAACAAGTACCAGCTCAACTAAAGGGCAAAACAGCCAGCTAGCACCAAAATGGCAGTATCAAATTCACGCATAACAATATTAACCCTAAATGTAAATGGACTAAATGCCCCAATCAAAAGACACAGACTGGCAAATTGGATAAAAAGACAAAACCCATCAGTGTGCTGTACCCAGGAAACCCATCTCACATGCAAGAACACATATAAGCTCAAAATAAAGGGATGGAGGAAGATTTACCAAGCAAATGGAGAGCAAAAAAAAGCAGGAGTTGCAATTCTCATCTCTGATAAATTAGACTTTAAAGCAACAAAGATCATAAGAGACAAAGAAGGACATTACATAATGGTAAAAGGATCAATGCAACAAGAAGAGCTAATGATCCTAAATATATATGCACCCAATACAGGAGCACCCAGATACATAAGACAAGTTTTTAATGACTTACAAAGAGACTTAGACTCCCACACAATAATAGTGGGAGACTTTAACACCCCATTGTCAACATTAGACAGATCAACCAGACAGAAAATTAACAAGGATATCCAGGACTTGAACTCAGACCTGGACCAAGCAAACCTAATAGACATTTACAGAACTCTCCACCCCAAATCCACAGAATATACATTCTTCTCAGCACCACATCACACCTACTCTAAAATTGACCACATAATTGGGAGTAAATCACTCCTCAGCAAATGCAAAAGAACGGAAATCGTAACAAACAGTCTCTCAGACCACAGTGCAATCAAGTTAGAACTCAGAATTCAAAAACTAACTCAGAACCGCACAGCTTCATGGAAACTGAACAACTTGCTCTTGAATGTTGACTGGATAAACAATGAAATGAAGGCAGAAATAAAGATGTTCTTCGAAACCAACGAGAATGAAGACACAACATACCAGAATCTCTGGGACACATTTAAAGCAGTCTCTAGAGGAAAATATTTAGCAATAAGAGCCCACATGAGAAGCAAGGAGAGATCAAAAATTGACACCCTATCATCAAAACTGAAAGAGCTAGAGGAACAAGATCAAAAAACCTCAAAGTCTAGCAGTAGACGAGAAATAGCTAAGATCAGAGCAGAACTGAAGGAGATAGAGACACAAAAAACCCTTCAAATAATCAATAAATCCGGGAGCTGGTTTTTTGAAAAGATCAACAAAATAGACAGACCAATAGGCAGATTAATAAAAAAGAAAAGAGAGAATAACCAAATTGATGCAATAAAAAATGATAAAGGGGATATCACCACAGATTCCACAGAAATTCAAACCATCATCAGAGATTATTACAAACAACTCTATGCACACAAACTAATAAACCTGGAAGAAATGGATAAATTCCTGGACACTTGCCTCCTGCCAAGCCTAAACCAGGAAGAAGCCAAAACCCTGAACACACCCATAACAAGGTCTGAAGTTGAGGCAGCAATTAAGAGCTTACCACCCAAAAAAAGCCCAGGTCCAGATGGGTTCACAGCTGAATTCTACCAGACATACAAAGAGGAGCTGGTACCATTTCTTCTGAAACTATTCCAAACAATACAAAAAGAGGGAATTCTTCCCAAATTATTTTACGACACCAACATCACCCTGATTCCAAAACACGGCAGAGACTCAACAAGAAAAGAAAACTACAGGCCAATATCCATGATGAACATAGATGCAAAAATCTTCAATAAAATACTGACAAGCCGATTGCAACAGCACATCAAAAAGCTTATCCACCATGAACAAGTAGGCTTCATCCTGGGGATGCAAGGCTGGTTCAACATATGCAAGTCACATAAACAGAACCAAAGACAAAAACCACATGATTATCTCAAATGATGCAGAGAAGGCCTTTGACAAAATTCAGCAGCCCTTTATGCTAAAAACACTCAATAAGCTAGGTATCGATGGAACGTATCTCAAAATAATAAAAGCTATTTATGACAAACCCACAGCCAATATGATACTGAATGGGCAAAAACTGGAAGCATTGCCCTTGAAATGCGGCACCAGACAAGGATGCCCTCTCTCACCACTGCTATTCAATATAGTATTAGAAGTTCTAGCCAGAGCAATCAGGCAAGAAAAAGAAATAAAAGGCATTCAAATAGGAATGGAGGAAGTCAAATTGTCTCTATTTGCAGACGACATGATTGTATATCTAAAAGACCCCATCATCTCAGCCCCAAACCTCCTGAAACTGATAAGCAACTTCAGCAAAGTCTCAGGATACAAAATCAATGTGCAAAAATCACATGCATTCCTATACACCAATAACAGACTTAAAGAGAGCCAAATCAAGAACAAACTTCCATTCACAATTGCCACAAAGAGAATAAAATACCTAGGAATACAACTAACAAGGAATGTAAAGGACCTCTTCAAGGAGAACTACAAGCCACTGCTCAACGAAATAAGAGAGGACACAAACAGAGGGAGAAACATTCCATGTTCATGGTTAGGAAGAATCAATATCGTGAAAATGGCCATACTGCCCAAAGTAATTTACAGATTCAATGCTATCCCCATCAAGCTACCAATGACCTTCTTCGCAGAACTGGAAAAAACCACATTAAACTTCATATGGAACCAGAAGAGAGCCCGCATAGCCAAGTCAATTCTAAGCAAAAAGAACAAAGCGGGGGGCATCACACTTCCAAACTTCAAACTATACTACAAGGCTACAGTAATCAAAACAGCATGGTACTGGTATCAAAACAGAGATATAGACCAATGGAACAGAACAGAGGTCTCGGAGGCAACACAACATATCTACAACCACCTGATCTTTGACAAACCAGACAAAAACAAGCAATGGGGAAAGGATTCCCTGTTCAATAAATGGTGTTGGGAAAGCTGGCTAGCCATGTGCAGAAAGCAGAAACTGGACCCCTTCCTTACGCCTTACACTAAAATTAACTCCAGATGGATTAAAGACTTAAACATAAGACCTAACACCATAAAACCCTAGAAGAAAATCTAGGCAAAACCATTCAGGACGTAGGTGTAGGCAAGGACTTCATGACCAAAACACCAAAAGCATTGACAACAAAAGCCAAAATACACAAATGGGACCTAATCAAACTCCAGAGCTTCTGCACAGCAAAAGAAACAATCATTAGAGTGAATCGGCAACCAACAGATTGGGAAAAAATTTTTGCAGTTTACCCATCTGACAAAGGGCTGATATCTAAAATTTACAAAGAACTAAAACAGATTTACAAGAATAAAACTAACAAGCCCATTCAAAAGTGGGCAAAGGATATGAACAGACACTTTACAAAAGAAGACATACGTGAGGCCAACAAACATATGAAAAAATGCTCATCATCACTGGTCATCAGAGAAATGCAAATCAAAACTACACTGAGATACCATCTCATGCCAGTTAGAATGGCGATCATTAAAAAATCTGGAGACAACAGATGCTGGAGAGGATGTGGAGAAATAGGAACACTTTTACACTGTTGGTGGGAGTGTAAATTAGTTCAACCATTGTGGAAGACAGTGTGGTGATTCCTCAAGGACCTAAAAATAGAAATTCCATTTGACCCAGCAATCCCATTACTGGGTATATATCCAAAGGATTACAAATCGTTCTACTATAAGGACACGTGAACACGAATGTTCATTGCAGCACTGTTTACAATAGCAAAGACCTGGAACCAACCCAAATGCCCATCGACGATAGACTGGATAGGGAAAATGTGGCACATATACACCATGGAATATTATGCAGCCATCAAAAACAATGAGTTTGGATCCTTTGTAGGGACATGGATGAACCTGGAAACCATCATTCTCAGCAAACTGACAGAAGAGCAGAAGATCAAACACCACATGTTCTCACTCATAGGCGGGTGTTGAACAATGAGAACACATGGACACAGGGAGGGGAGCACTACACACTGGGGTCAGTTGGGGGGAAATAGGGGAGGGACGGTGGGGGGTGGGAAGCTGGGGAGAGATAGCAAGGGGAGAAATGCCAGATGTAGGTGATGGGGAGGAAGGCAGCAAATCACACTGCCACGTGTGTTCCTATGCAACAATTTTGCATGTTCTTCACATGTACCCCAAAACCTAAAATGCAATAAAATAAATAAATGGGAAAAAAAAGTATCAATAGCTGAATTGATCAAGCAGAAGAAAGGATATCAGAGATTGAAAGTCAACTTAATGAAATAAAATGTGAAGAAAAGATTAGAGAAAAATGAATGAAAAGGAATGAACAAAGCTTCCAAGAAATATGGGACTATGTGAAAAGACCAAATCTATGTTTAATTGGTGTACCTGAAAGTGATAGGGAGAATGGAACCAACTTGGAAAACACTCTTCAGGATATTATCCAGGAGAACTTTCCCAACCTAGCAAGATGGGCCAACATTCAAATTCAGGAAATACAGATAACACCACTAAGATACTCCTCAAGAAGAGCAACCCCAAGATACATAATCATCAGATTCACAAAGGTTGAAATGAAGGAATAAATATTAAGTGGAGCCAAAGAAAAATACCAGGTTATCCACAAAGGGAAGTCCATCAGACTAACAGCGCATCTCTCTGCAGAAATCCTATAAGCCAGAAAAGAGTGCGGGCCAATATTCAACATTCTTAAGAAAAGAATTTTCAAACCAGAATTTCATATCCAGCCAAACTAAGCTTCATAAGTGGATGAGACATAAAATCCTTTAAAGACAAACAAATGCTGAGAGATTTCGTCACCACCAGGCCTGCCTTACAAGAGGTACTAAAGGAAGCACTAAATGTGCAAAGGAAAAGCCAGTACCAGCCACTGCAAAAACATACCAAATTGTAAAGACCATCAACACCATGAAGAAACTACATCAACTACAGGTAAAATAACCAGCTAGCATCATAAAAACAGGATCAAATTCACACATAACAATATTAACCTTAAATGTAAATGGGCTAAATACCCCAATTAAAAGACAGAGATTGGCAAATTGGATAAAGAGTCAAGACCCATCAGTGTGCTGTATTCAGAAGACCCATCTCACATGCAAAGACACATATAGCCTCCAAATAATAAAGGGATGGAGGACGATTTACCAAGCAAATGAAAAGAAAAAAAAAAAAAAGCAGGGTTTGCAATCCTAGTCTTTGATAAAACAGACTTTAAACGAATAAGAACAAAAAAGACAAAGAAGGGCCTTACATAATGGTAAAGGTTACAATGTAACAAGAAAAGCTACCTATCCTAAATATGTATGCACTCAATACAGGAGCACCCAGATTCATAAAGCAAGTTCTTAGAGACCTCCAAAGAGACTTAGACTCACACAACTCACACACAGTAATAGTGGGAGATGTTAACACCCCACTGTTAATATTAGACAGATTGAGGCAAAAAATTATCAGGACACACAAGACTTGAACTCAGCTCTGGACAAAGCTGACCTAATAGATATCTACAAAACTCTCCACCCCAAATCAAGAGATTATACGTTCTTCTCAGCATCACATAGAACTTATTCTAAAATCGACCACATAATTGGAAGTAAAACACTCCTCAGCAAATACAAAAGAACAGAAATTATAACAACAAATCTCTCAGACCAACAGTGCAATCAAATTAGAACTCAGGGTTAAGAAACTCACTCAAAACCGCACAGTTACATGATAACTGAACAACCTTCTCCTAAATGTTTACTAGGCAAATAACAAAATTAAGGCAGAAATAAATAAATTCTTCAAAACCAGTGAGAACAAAGACACAATGTACCAGAATTTCTGTGACACGGCTAAAGCAGTGCTAAGATGGAAATTTATAGCACTAAATGCCCACATCAGAAGGTTGGAAAGCTCTAAAACCAATACCCTAATGTCACAATTAAAAAAACTAGAGAAGCAGGAGCAAACAAATTCAAAAGCTAGTAAAAGACAAGAAATAACTAAGATCAGAGCAGAACTTAGGACATAGAGACACAAAAAAACCTTCAAAAAAATCAATGAATCCAGAAGCTGGTTTTTTGAAAAAATTAACAAAATAGATAGATAATTAGCCAGACTAATAAAGAAGAAAAGAGAAAAGAATCAAACATACACGATAAAAAAATGATAAAGGGGATATCACCACTGATCCCACAGAAATACAAGCTACCATCAGAGATACTATAAACACCTCTATGCAAATAAACTAGAAGATCTAGAAGAAATAGATTAATTCCTAGATAAATACACCCTTTCCAAGACTAAACCAGGATGAAGTCAAATCCCCGAATAGACCAATAACGAGTTCTGAAATTAAGGCAGTAATTAATAACCTCCCAAACAAAAAAAGCCCAGGACCAGACAAATTCACAGTCAAATTCTACCTAAGGTACGAAGAGGAACTTGTACAATTTCTTCTGAAACTATTCCAAAAAATAGGAAAAGAGGGACTCCTTCCTAACTTATTTTAAGAGGCCAGCATCATCCTGATACCAAAATTTGGCAGAGATACAATGAAAAAAGAAAATTTCAGGCCAATATCCCCGATGAACATTGATGCGAAAATCCTCAATAAAATACTGGGAAACCAAACCAAGCAGCACAACAAAAAGCTTATCCACCACGATCAAGTTGGCTTCACCCCTGGGATTCAAGGCTGGTTCATCACATGCAAATCAGTAAACATAATCCACCACATAAACAAAACCAATGACAAAAACCACATGATTATCTCAATAGATGCAAAGAATGCCTTCAATAAAATTTAACACCCGGTCATGCTAAAAACTCTCAATTAACTATGTATTGATGGAATACATCTCAAAATAATAACAGCTATTTATGACAAACCCACAGCCGATATCATACAGAATGGGCAAAAGCGGGAAGCAGTCCCTTTGAAAACCAACACAAGACAAGGATGCCCTCTCTCACCACTCCTATTCAACATAGTATTGGAATTTCTGGCCAGGGCAATTAGGCAAGAGAAAGAAATAAAGGGTATTCAAATAGAAAGAGAGGAAGCCAACTTGCCTCTGTTTGCAGATGACATTACCGTATATTTTGAAACCCCATCATCTCAGCCCAAACTCTCAAGCTGATGAGCAACTTCAGCAAAGTCTCAGGATACAAAATCAATATGCAAAAATCACAAGCATTCCTATACACCAATAATAGTCAAACATAGAGCCATATCATGAGTGAACTCCCATTCACAACTGCTACAAAAAAATAAAATAAAATACCTAGAAATACAGCTTATAAGGGATGTGAAGGTTCTCTCCAGGAAGAACTACAAACCACTGCTCAAAAACAGAGAGGACACAAACAAATGGAAAAACGTTCCATGCGCATGGATAGGAGGAATCAATAACATGAAAATGGCCACACTGCCCAATGTAATTTATAGATTCAGTGCTATCCCCATCAAGCTACAATTGACTTTCTTCACAAAATTAGAACGAAACTACTTTAAATTTCATATGGAACCAAAATGGAATCTATATGGCCAAGACAATCCTAGGAAAAAAAAAAAACAAAAAAAAAAACTGGAGGTATCACTCTACCTGACTTCAAATTAAACTACAAGGCTACAGTAACAAAAATAGCATGTTACTGGCACCAAAACAGGCATATAGAACAATGGAACAGAACAGAGGCCTCAGAAATAACACAACACATCTACAACCATCTGGTCTTTGATAAACCTGACAAAAACAAGCAATGGGGAAAGGATTTTCTGTTTAATAAATGGTGTTGGGAAAACTGGCTAGCCATATGCAGAAAATGGAAACTGGACCCTTTCCTTATACCTTTAATCCATCTTGACTTCCTTTATTATAAATTATTTTACTATAAAGACACATGCACACATATGTTTATTGCAGCACTGTTTACAATAGCAAAGACTTGGAACCAACTCAAATGTCCATCGATGATAGACAAGATAAAGAAAATGTGGCACACATATACCATGGAATACTATGCAGCCATAAAAAAGATAGCTCATGTCCTTTGCAGGAACATGGATGAAGCTGGAAACCATCATTCTCAGCAAACTAACATAGGAACAGAAAACCAAACACCGCATGTTCTCACTCATAAGTAGGAGTTGAACAATGAGAACACATGGACACAGGGAGGGGAATATCACACACTAGGGCCTGTCAGGGCCTGGGGAGCTAAGGGAGGGATAACATTAGGAGAAATACCTAATGAAAATGATGGGTTGATGGGTTTAGCAAACCACCATGGCAGGTGTGTACTTATGTAACAAACCTGTACATTCTGCCCATGTATCCCAGAACTTAAAGTATAATACAAAAAAATATTTCCACTGACCACATCTAGAAATATGAAAAGAAAAAAGTACATATTTTATACTTACATTATATCTCAATTTGGACTAGCCACACTCAGCCACATATAGTAGATAGCATATTGGACAGTAAAGATACAAGTCTCTAACAAAAGACAGAGGTTGTAAGATTGGATATAAAAGCAAGATCCAACAGTATACTTTCAACAGGTACGTGGAAAGGGGTTCAACATCACTATTTATCAGAGAAATGCAAATCAAAAACACAATGAGCTATTACCTCACACCTGTCAGAATGGCTACTACCTCAAAGACAAAAGGTAGCAGGTATCAGTGAGGATGTATAGAAAAGAGAATGCTTACATTCCCACGGTTGGTGGGAATGTAAATTGATGCAGACATGACAGAAAACGGTATGAAAGTTTCTCAAAAAATTAAAAATAGAACTACTCTCTGATCCAGCCGTCCCACTTCTGGATCTATATCCAATTGCAATGAAATCAGTATGCTGATAAGATATCTGGACTCCCATGTTTATTGCAGCAGTATTCACAATAGTCAAGATATAGAAACAATCTGTGTCTGTTAATGGATGAATGGATAATAAAAATATTATATACATACACGCATATACACACACTCCCACTGAAGTGTAAACTCTGTGTATCATATATACATGCACACACACACCCACACACACCATACACAAACACACATATGATAAAATATCATTCAGCCTTAAAAAGAAAATCCTACCATTTATGACAGCTTAGATGAACCTGGAGGAGATTATACTAAGTAAAATAAGTCACACACAGAGACAAATACTGCACGATTCCATTTACATTTAGAATGCAAATAGTCAAACACACAGAAGCAGGGAGCAGAAATGATGGTTGCCACGGGCTTGAGGGAGGGAGAAAAAGAAGGATGTTAGTCAAAGGGTACAATGTTTCAGTTATGCAAGATGAATAAGTTCTAGAGATTGAATGTATGGCATGGTGACTATAGTTAACAATGCTGTATTGTCCACTTGGAATTTGCTAACAGAGTAGATCTTAAGTATTCTCACTAAAAAGAGAGAGGGAGAGAGAGAGAGAGAGAGAAAGGAAAAAGGTAGCTACATGAGGCAATTGTTGTTAATAAACTTGACTATAGGGATTATTTCACAGTATATACATATGTCAAAACTTCAAGTTGTACATCTTAAATACAGTACCGACAAATTTTGTCAATACTTCCATATGGCTGGAAAAAAGTAGAAAAATACATACCATGGCATAACTAATATAAAAAAAACTAAAGTGGCTATGTTAATACCAGGCAAGGCAGACGTCTGAAAAGACATGTTTTCAGGAATGGATGTATCACATAATAACAAAGGGGACAATTCATTATCAAATAACTATTACTTCACAATTCCATTTACATGAAATTCTAGAAAACGTAAAACATAGTAACAGGAAACAGACCAGTGGTTTCCAGAGACCAAAGAGGTATTGAATGCAAATGAGCATAAAAGATTTTTTGGGGATAACAGAAATATGTGATTGTGGTGGTGGTTATATAATGCTAAATAGTTGTCAAAACTCATCAAATTATGTACTTAAAATTGAGCTATCTTCAGGAGACTTTTTAAAAAACTACACTAGCATATGCTGGAATAAATACTAATTCTAAATTTTTAAGTCTTTAAAAACAGTCAAAGGGATTTATAGTCAAAGGACTATTTTCAAATATTATTCCTGGAGGCATCCACCCCACTCCCTGCTTCCAAAAATGCTTCTAAAAATTGAGATACAGACAGCTTAAATCCTAGAATGAAAAGCAGAAAGAAAGTAAAATTTGTAACCAAACAATGAAAGTGTTGTTCTGCAAAGTTGTGAAAACAGCCCCCGGTGTATTGGGTCCTCTTACCAATAAGGGGTGAGCAAGTGGAGGAGGAACTTGCTCACTTCCTGAAGCATCAGAGAGGGAGCTCCTGAGATGGCTTGTTTATTGGGGTGTTTATAGCAATCATACACAAATGCAGATAACTTTACTCAGAGAAATTTGTCTGACTACACAGTTTAAAAATTAAGACATATGTAATTTTCTATTTCTCTAATTCAAAACATCATTTAATTAGAAGTTCACACTCCATCTTGTCAGACCAAAGCACTGGGCAGATTTGATACCAAAGTGCCTGGAAGATGGCCTATTATTCTCTGGAGACTTGTGGAAAGAACAAAAATCGTGTTTTTGCAGCAGCAAGGCACATAAATTAAACACATATTTTCAGGACCTTGCAACCTAGTTCTGAACTCCATGTCATTTGAACGAAGAGTGTCTTAAAAAAATTCAAGTGTAAAAGAAACGTGAAGGAAGAAGCAGAGCTTCAAGAAGCAGCAATAGAAGTATATTTTTAATGGTATGTCAAGTACTCAAGTATAAACGTTAGACGAAAGAAAAGGTTTAAAAATTCATAACTATGAGATTCTGACGGAGATGCTGTGTAACAAGGCTAATTATACATCCAGTAAGAACCAGTGTGATTACTAATGGGGACCCAAAGTACCCTAAATGGCAGAGGAATCTAAGCCACGCTCACTGCTTAAAACCAGGAATGGAGTTGGCTGCCCCTTCTCTGGAAGGAAGCTGAAATATAAAAGCTGAGACTGCTACCTGAGGATGTCTGCACACTCAAGAGACAGAAATAAACAAAAACAGCTTCCTAACCAGGACCTAAGTCCTACGCACACAAACTCAGTGATACTGATTATCAGAGTGAGACAGAAAGTTCAATATAAAACTTGCAGGTAATCCAAAAATGGCTAGGTATAAAGATGTTAGTGCAGAGAGAGAGAAAGAAAAAAATATAATTCCATTTAAGGTTGCAGACTAAAATTCCAATGTACTAAAAAGGATAGTCCAATCAATCAATAATTGGAAAAATGAATGTAATCTAAACAATTAACATTTTTTAAATGGGGCAATATGAAGGTAAGTAGAAATATAGAGAGCTTTAATTTTGGTCATTCTGTGAAATAAAAACACAGGTCCATGCATATGAATGTTTACTGCAGCACTGGTTGCAGGAGGAAGAGTTGAAAGACAGTCAAGCATCCATGAATTTAGAATGAAAAAGTAAAATGTGGTATATGTGTACAGTGAAAAAAATAAAAGATGCAGCAGTCAGAAGTAATAGATAACATGGATGGAGCTCAATATAATTTTGAGTGAAACATAATGAAACTTATGCAGCAAAATTGTAGAAAATATATAATCATGCACATTAAAACACACACACATGTGCACAAACACACACCCCTCAACACTAAATTTTTACAAGTATACACAAAAACCTAAGTAAATGCAAGTACTAGAAACTAGTGGGCAAGAATGAATGCATTTGAGGATCAGAACTAAAGGTTAAAATTAATCATTTACAAAACCAGATGGGCAGAGTAGCTCATTCTTGTAATTCCAGCACTTTGGGAGGCTGAGGCAGGCAGATCACTTGAGTCCAGGAGTTCAAGACCAACCTGGGCAACATGATGAAACCTTGTCTCTATTAAAAAATAAATAAATAAAAATAAAACTGAAGATGGGTTTGCATGGACTGATAATAATAGTGCACCGTGACCTGAAAAACACCATCAGCTGATCTCATCCACCTGGGGCATTTGAAAAAGAAACAAGAACATCAATTAGTCAATCATAATTTACCATTATAAATTTTCTCTCCTTGTATAAAATTTCAACTGAGAATAAATAAGACACACACACTTGTGACAACACTTTTCTTTGGAAAAAAATCTGACTCAACTACTGAATATAGAATACAGCGAAGAAAAAAATAGCTCTCTTCAATATGTGGGATGTTATTAGCACATCACTCATTAGTCAATGGGGATGCATTGCTCAACATTTAAGGTTGAAGACGTCACTTTGAATGGCTGGAAATCCCAATCAGAGCTTGAGAACTCAAGTTTCAGTGTAATAAAAATAGAACAATTGTCTTTGTGAAAGGTATTACCTGTCACTTTTTTAAAAGCTCTTTTTTTATCCTGTAAGTGTGAGGAAACTAGCCACATTTACTTTCCACTAAGTTTATCTCTAAGAAAGTTGACACTTCCTGTGGGCTTCAAAACTACTTGTTCACTTAAAAAAGTTGTAAAATGGTATCCCTAAATAGCTGAGTGTGTTTTATTTCAAACTATCTTTCACAATTATTGTGTTCAAAACAATATGCTTCCCAGAACAAAATCCACTGCATTTCCCCCAAGTAGCCTACAATGGGAATCTCTAAACCCCTCAGGAGAGAAAGAAATTCAGTATGGCATCAACATTTGACAAGCCCATCACATTGCTTTTCAGAATTTCTGTTTAGAAATAATCTCATGAATCACTGAAGCAACTTGGTAACATGTCAGTGCTGCTGCCTAGGAAAAACAGAAATTGTGCCGGAATTTTCCAGACTACTGACTATGGAGCTCATCCACTGAAAACTGGAAAAATATTTTCATGGGGAATGAGTTCACGACAATGGTTTTGAATACTGTAGTCCTGGGTTGAACCAGCACATGTCATTGTTTCTACCATTTAGACTCAACAACTGATTTTATAGCATCCTAATATTGATAACAAAAATAATTGGAGACCATTTTTTAAATGGTGGAGGTAGTACATTAAGATGAATCTAATTGACAGGATGTTTGAATAAGTTAATCTGACAATATAGTCAAAACCATTGAATCAATGTGCACATAGATTCTAATTTGTGTAGTAACCACTTCCACCATTACTAGCATTCCTTTCAAACAAAAGGCTTTCCAACATCTCAATAAGTTATTCTAGGTCAAATCCCCATGTACAATCTTCTCCCCTAACATTAAATGAGGCTCCTATCTTGTTTTCATTTTAATCCCTATTTTAAATCCCCAATCGCTAACTTCTATTTTTAAAAAATACCTACATTCTTTCACATGCATAAGCTCCATCTGCTGTATTCTGTCTTTTGTTGCAATTTACTCTCTCAAGAGTTTTTGATAAATTGAAAATACATGTATTTTGGTATCATGTGATTTGGTCATTTGCCTGCAAAAATTCATGTGACAATCGGTTATAAATTGTTGTTGGCAAAATCAGTTATAGCAAGTTGATAGCTTAGAACTAACTCCCCAAACTGAAAATGTAACTAAAACTAATGACTCCATGAGAAACACTGACAAACCAAAACTGCCCTCTCCGTACTCTGACTTAGTATATGGTTCCATGCCCTGCCTCTGCCTTTATCAACAATTAGGAGTTCCAAAGCTGCTCCTTGCCTTAAGTGTATCATTTTATATTTATCAAAGTGCATTCATGCCAATTACTCTACAGATTCTTAACAAGCAACTCTGAAAGTAGATAAAATATAATCACATCTCATTTGTTAGATAAGAAAATAGACAAGGATATGATGTATTCATTCATTTATTCAACAAATACTGAAACCCACAGAGGAACACAGGGACTATGCTAAACCACAGAAATACAAATATGCACAAAACCATCCACACGACCTACAGACAGGTAAAGAGGAAGCAGGTGAGCATACAAGAAAGAAAAACTCAGGAGGTTGAGATGGAAGGATCACTTGAGCCCAAGAGTTCAGGGTTACAGAGAGCTATGATCTTGCTACTGCACTCCAGCCTGGGCAACAGAGAGACTCCATGTCTAAAACAAAAAGAAAAGAAAAACTGACTGACATTTTAGGAGAGCCTATATATGATGTGTTAAAGGCTGTACTAGGTAGTGTACATACATAATCTGCTTTAAATCCCAGAAAGGTAATTTTACAGTTTAAAAAAAGTTGAAATTTGGAGAGTTTAGCAATTAGCACTAAGTCTTACTTCTCAAGATCATATTCATATTCAACTCCTCACTGCATGATTACTAAACATTAAACATGCCTGTCAGAATAATAATTATCCCAATAATAAGTTCTATATTCTCTGATAAAAGGACAGAGCACAAGGAGAACTTGAAGGCAAGAGTACCAATTATACTTGGGGTGTGGGAGCAAAGAGCGAACAGAGAAAGGTAAAGAGGTTTTACAGGAAAAGAGCTTAGTGTAGTAGGCAGAATTCTAAAAATGTCCCTAAAGTTCTACATCCTAATCCCTAGAACCTGTAAATATGGTGAGATATAGCTCCCATAATTGAATTATGTCACATGGCACAGCTGCCCTGAGATAGGAAGATTATCCAAATGAGCCAGAT
The DNA here is from genome assembly GCF_009761245.1 of Sapajus apella. NCBI lineage: Eukaryota > Metazoa > Chordata > Mammalia > Primates > Cebidae > Sapajus > Sapajus apella. The sequence goes on from NW_022436941.1 coordinate 75,338,837, forward strand.
CTAATCAGCAGAGAGCTTTCTCCGGCTTGTGGCAGAAGACGAAGTCAGAGAAACGCCAAGCATGTGAACAATGCAAGGTGTCATTGCTGGTTTGAAGATGAAAGGAGCTACAGGAAGGAACGTGGGAGCTACGGAAAGGAGCTATGGGAAGGAACGTGGGAGCCTCTAGGAGCTGAGGGCAGACCCTGCTGAGAGCCAGCAAGCAAATGAGAACTTCAGTCCCATAACCACAAAGAACTGAATTCAACCAATAAACTGAATAAGTTGGCAATGGATTCTTTCCCAGAGCCTCCAGCTAAAATAGCCCAGACATCTTGATTTCAGCTTTTTGATACCCTGAGCATAAAACTCAGCCAAATCCACCCAGACTTCTAACCTACAGAACTGTTAGGTAATAAATGAGCATAGTTTTAAGCCACTAAATTCATCGTAATTTGTCACACAGCATAACAAAGTAACATTTCAAGGAAGTAACTCCTCCTTTCATGGGGTTATAAAAATCAGTGGGTGTTCCTCAGACCAACAGAAATAAGGAAAGCACATTTACAATCAGGGTAGGTGGAGCAGATGCTGTAGGTACTGATCACACCTCTCAGGCCCTACCACTCGATCACTTCCAACTGCCAGAACGTAACTCTTTGCCTACAGGCTTTCTCAGAATTCCAGGAAGGCTACTCTGCCTGGGCATGGCAAATCTAAAGGCCCAAGGAATTAACAGTGCCAGGAAATAACCACTGGCTTACAATAGCTGGTATATAAATGCCTCAGCTCCTTCACTTTTGGTAAGACAACCCCAGGATGTGTTCCCCATGCAATTAAGTTCCAGTTGTCCACAGTGGTAGCTGGCTTGATGCCACAATCTGTATTGGCTGCCTTTCCCTCTCTATTTCCCTTCCCGCCTTCCCTGTTGTGCCTCCCACATAAACCACTTGCATTTGGTACTTCGTCTTAGGGCCTGCTTCAGAAACAATCCAAACTATGACAATGGGTGATGTGAACAAAGGCAGGGAAGCCCAAGTAGATGGGACTGAGGTGTAGTGTGCTGATGAAGAGATTAGGCCAGAATACAGAGATTCTCACACAATCTCTTAGGGACTAGAAACTACTTTGGGAGTCAATTAATGTGGTGGAAAGTGTCTGACAACTTATTTCTTATCAGCAGAACCCTGGGTTAAAAGTCCATCTGAAAATCTCCATTTCCCAACCTCCCTAGAAGACAGAGATAAGCCTATGAAAAAGAAGCAAAAGCTCTTGCTGGAGCTTCTGAGAAAGCTCTTTTTGTCCCCTCTGCACTTCCTCTTTCCCTTTAACTGGAAAGCAAATCTGATAGCTGAAGGTTCAGCAGCCTCTTGATCATGAGGGAATACCAAAAGAATTGCAGAAACTTTAGCCAGAACATTCTTGAGCCACTAAACCAACACCAGTAACTGCCTACTTGAGAGTTCTTGTTACATGAAATAGAAACAACTTTTCAAGTGGCTAAAGTCAGGTCTCCATTATTAGCAGCTGAACAAAGTTCATAACTGATAAAGCAAGAAATCTGGAAAAGGACCTTGGATCTTGAGTCTTTGCCCATTTCTCTGACACAACCAGGACAGAGAGGTTTATTCCAACTTGCTGTGCAATTAGAGAAATACCACCGTGAACCCTCAGAACACAGTTTAGAAACAATAGCAACCCTACCAATAAATCTCAGGACATATTGCAGAAGCATCAGTACAGCCTTCAAAACTTTAATTATGAAATTTCTGTGGCAACTTGTATTACCATTTCACATTTACTTAAAAGGAATCTTTTGAGTGTTTAAAGTCATTTCCAGAAGTGTTAATAAGGCACTCAGGGACAACACTGGGTGGCCTCTGCATTGCTTGATAATGCCAACAACACAAATGTCATTTCAACATCATTGAAAAGCCTTTCTTACCCATCTTAAAGATCTGTAATTACACTGGAAAAAAACTCCCCAACAAAAACTGAAGCAATATAATTTTAGTACTGCTCTGAAAAGTATAAATATAGTTTATTTTTATTTTTTTTTTAGTTCATTGTTTTCTAGTGCATGGCAAGAATATTTCTATCACAGCATCTTACTACCACCATCATCCCACAAAAGAAAACTTGCAGTAAGACATAAATTTTGGCACAAGTTACACATGATAGACAGATGACTGATAGAAAGATAGGTAGATAATATTCATTCTGTGATATAACTTTAATGCAAAAAAAGACTGCCTCTATTTCACTAACACTTGCTCAAGTAATTACTTTGCTTCATTAGTATCATCAAATTAAATAAATGGCTACATCATGGGTTGTTGTCTCCCATGTGTATTAATATCTGTGCTCTGTTACTTGAGAGGGACCTGATATTAAAAGGAAGAAGGGAAAAATGAGCAGAGGGGCCTTGTGCCACCCAGAGCAGATATTTGGAGCTCCTTAATATTAAAAGATATTTAGCAAATAGATTGCCACTAGATTTAGAAGCATACTTATGTAAATATGTTGTTGATTTAAAAGCATTTCTCAAGTGTATGAAATCATTTTATAAATGACACTTGGAACGGCATAAACATATTTCCTCTGCCTCCCGTATTTATTCGATTTAGAAATCTCAACAAGCTTTTATTCTTTTCAACCTTGCAACATTAATATTGATATGGAAAGAGATGATGATATTTCTGCTTCATGCTTCAGTCCTAACAAACTGTTCCAAAGTTGTATGAATGTTCCTTATCTTGTTAAATTTGTGACTTTAGATGGCACCGACTAAGGAATGCCAGCCACAATTCGATCTTGTAGCTTTTAGAGCCAAACTAAAGAAAATTCACTGTTTCAAAAAAAGCCATTGTTCTCTAAGGCACAAGGCAATAGTAGTCAAATTTCAGAAAGGGAGGAAAAAAAGATTCAAAAAGAGATTTGGTACATGAAATTAAGGCTAAAGGACTTAATTTCTTTAATTCTAAGATAGCAATCTTAAGACACCAATACCAATACAATATCACTTTTTGGAGAGGTGGGAACCACTACATTTAATTGTAAAATATACTCTGGTTTTAGGAGAAAAAAAATGTGAGAAAAAAAAGCACAGCTAAGAAGAAATGTGCTACTTGTCAGACTTTCTTCCCTGACTGTGCTCAATTTCAGACACTGATACAGCCATCCTGCTCACTCAGCTGCTTGCTGCATTTGGTAGCTGTTAGAGTCCTGCATGCCTACCCCAAAGTCTTGGGCACCCGCTGAGCTATACATCCCTTCCTCCCAGCTCATGTGACTATTCTCTCTAAATAGCCTCTAAATTGCCCTCCAATTCCTCTGTGTGGCATAGAGGCCTTCTCTGAGCTCCAGCGCAGTTGGCTAAGATCCACTAACAACCTACTGACCTCTCACTTCACTCCACTCCCGTGTGTTCTAGGTTGCTGGCCAAGAACCTTACAAACATGGTCCTGACCAACAGCACTGGCATTAGCCAGGAACATCTTAGAAATGAAAATTCTCACCTCACTCTCTCAACCCCACAATTCTCAGTCTCATTCTGAGACTGAGAATTTCCCACAATCTGCTCATAACAAGCCCTCTAGATGATTCTGATAGAGGCTCATGTTTGAAATCCACCAATCTAAATCATTTAAATATTTCCCAATTTTGCTATCAAATGGAAAATCGTCTCTGTGAAATAAAATGAATAGACTGGTATATACTAGTAATATTTGCTAACACTTATTGATGGATTACCATAAGCCAGGTGCTGTTTTAAGCTGTTGACAAATTTCAAATTCATTCAGTTCTCACAAGAACCCTGTAAGGTAAATACTGTTATTATTATTCCTACTTACACTTTGAACACTGGAATGAAGAGGTTAAGTAAGTTGCTCAAGGACACACAGATATTAAAGAAGCATAATTCAAGCACATATCTGCTTCAGAGACTGGGCTGTCATCTGCTTTGTCGCATGGCATCTGAATGGCTGCATACCTCACATTCACATCAAAGATTTACATAAAGAAAGGGGAAGGGGCACTGCAACTGTAAGAGACTTTAACATGTGCTAATGGGACCCTCAAGAAAAATACCTGAGGTAGGTAATTTTTTTGGTAGAGACTTGGGTTTCACTATGTTGCCCAGGCTGGTCTCAAACTTCTGGGCTCAAGCGATCCTCCTGCCTTGGCCTCCCAAAGTGCTGGGATTACAGGAGTGGGTCACCATGCCCAGCCTTGAGGTAGGTATTAATGGCTCAATTTTCCAAATGAGTAAAAACAAGATTAATCTTATTAATCTGAACTTAGCTGACTCAATTAATAATTTAATTATTTTGTATCTAATAATGAATGTGATGTAATATTTTTGTTCATGGATTTTCAGACTTCTACCCACAAGCAAAAGAACCCAACCAAAAAGCCAATTACATTTTGCAAACCCAGGACCCCCAAAATAGACATCCCTTCTATGTGTTTTGATCCTAAAAGAGTAAGTAAATCTTGAATTGTCTGCTATTCATGCTGAGTCAAATACAGTCAAAAGAAGTCACATTAGAAATAATCGTCTGTGGGGAAGAGATCAGCAGTACCCACGTGAAGGCTTGCTTCTAGGGAATATGTGTTAGAGATCTGTTGGAGGTGGGGTGGCATGGGAGAGCTGTCTGGACATAAAGCTGGCAGCTTTTTTAGTTAAAAATCAGGACCACAGTGGAAACAAACTGTGATAACATCAGTACCAACACTGAAAATGTTCCTCATGTCTACATGGAACAAAGTGCAGGGCTCCAGGAACACAAGGACAGCCAGGCACCCGTGCGGCACAGCAGCGCTGAGCAAGAGGAGCATTGTTGCCTGGCAGATGTGGTTATGCCCAATGGGAGATAGTGGGACCCAACAGAAGTGGCTCCTCTGTAGTGCATCCAGGCAGATTAATTAGCAGCAGACACCAGAGTAGCAGGCCTCGCAGAGCAGAAGGAGGCATGGGGTTTCCAATCATTTTGATAGTTTTTTTTTTTTTTGAGACGGAGTTTCACTCATGTTACCCAGGCTGGAGTGCAATGGCGCGATCTCGGCTCACCGCAACCTCCGCCTCCTGGGTTCAGGCAATTCTCCTGCCTCAGCCTCCTGAGTAGCTGGGATTACAGGCACGCACCACCATGTCCAGCTAATTTTTTGTATTTTTAGTAGAGACGGAGTTTCACCATGTTGACCAGGATAGTCTCGATCCCTTGACCTCGTGATCCACCCGCCTCGGCCTCCCAAAGTGCTGGGATTACAGGCTTGAGCCACCGCGCCCCGCCGATAGTTATTTTTAAATAATGGTGACTTTTAACTCAGATGAGTGATAAATTGTTGAATTTTTATTATAACATGTAAAGTACGGCATTACCGTTAAATTTGTCTACTTATTCACCTGGTTTCATATCAGCATTATAAAATGATCTTTTTTTTTTTTTTTTTTTTTTTTTTGAGACAGACTCTCACTCTGTCACCCAGACTTGAGTCCAGTGGCAAGCTCGGCTCACTGCAAACTCTGCCTACCAGGTTCAAGTGATTCTCCTGCCTCAGCCTCCCCAGTAGCTGGGATTACAGGAACCCGCCACCAAGCCTGGCTAATTTTTGTGTATTTTTAGTAGAGACAGGGTTTCTCCTTGTTGACCAGGCTGGTCTCAAACTGCAGACCTCAGGTGATCCACCTTGGCCTCCCAAAGTGCTGGGATTACAGGCGGGAGCCACCATACCGAGCCAAAATGATCATTTCTTAATGTTTTAGGCTATATTTTATAAAAAGGAAAAAGGAATATTGAGATGTCTTACAACCACCCGTTTGCTTTTCCCCATCATGTTGTGCTATTATTGAGTGTGTTTTGTATGCTTCAATACCTTACTTACTGCTGAAAAGACTGAACCACTGAAAACAAAGAGAAGATGGTAATTGTTAGCACGTTTCACACACAGAGCACTTAAGGAAGTTTGAGAATCTTTTTGAAAAAGCTATTTATTTCATAACGTAAAAAAAATTTTGACAGCTGGAAAAATTAAATGGCTCAAAATACATTGTATTTTAGCGATTATCTTGTAAGAAAGGACCATGGAAATTAATTCTAGCATAAAAACTTTTCCTTCACATCCTATGACCAAGCAAGAAAGTCTGAACTCTACAGTGTTTCAAATTAATTTGAGTTTCAAGTTAATTTCAAAAATTATATTTTCCATGTCATTTTTAGTTATATAGAAATAACTCCAAAGGGTATTTCCTAAATAAGACAGTTCTGCTCACACAGAAGCTTCTTTTCTTCAAGGCAGGTTAGACCCTGAAATGTTGTTTTTTAATTAACTCTATAGGTATGTGAACTTCAAAAGAAGAGAGATTTAAGTGCAGTTCCCAGACACATTTCCTCAAAGTAAGAGAACAAATTAGTTCTTTGATGCACTAAAGCAAGTCATGTCTGTCCTCTCCTTGGTGATATATAATCTGTTGTTGTTTTTTTTAAATTTTTCCATAATTGACCAGTTTCATCTACACTAAAAATCAGTTGAGGCAGTTTTAGAGGGAACCCCTTGGCACCTAGGAACAGTATACTAATTAACTCCTATTAGTTTAAGAATACATACGATTTTTAATAATAAGCCTTTTTTGTACGGCTTTTTAGCAGCAGCTCTTTCCGATGCTCAGGTTTCAGCTCTCTGACAGTCTCGGAGCCCCTAGCACTCGGCTAACAGGCAGCAGGCACTATAGCAGCCACCTCACATATGCAGCCCCCCACACCTACCCAGATTCAATTGTTTTTTAAACACTGCCTTGGATTAGTCCTAGTGTCTAATTTTCACTTTCTATAATTTTTAGAAACCTAAAATAGCCACACATTTTTAGGACTATTTGATCACTTGCTCTTGTCTCTTTTTGAAGGACGTCACGCACTTTCCATGGTTCATGAGACAGTCTTTGCCTTCTGAATCACTGTCACAATGGAAGTTTATCCCGTAGGCACCTCCAACATGTAGCATTTCTTATCCCACTTAGGATTCAAATGCTTTCTCCACTTTAGTTTCAGTCATAATCATAACCTTCATACAAGGGCATTTAACACTAACAATTGTTGCACTTATTAAACATGAAGAAGTTAATGCTTTAACTCACCTCCAATTAAAGTTTATGCAAAGCAAATGATCAGGATCAAAAACAAATTGCAATGACCATGAACAGCTAAAATTGCTATTTATTGATGACTGCCAGAGCTAGTGCACATTTCCCCTGCACAGTGCTTTGTTTATATCTCTGGAGGTTATTAAGCAGAAAATAATATTAAAAGCGCTGGGAGTTTGTTGGATTGTTACAATGTGATAAGTGTTATGCTATGGACTCTACCTGCATTCTCTCTTTTAAATTCACCACAGTACTGAAAAGCAGGAACTTTTTTTTGAGACAAGAGTTTTGCTTTGTCGCCAGGCGCCAGGCTGGAGTGCAGTGGTGCAATCTCGGCTCACTGCAATCTCCGCCTCCAGCGTTCAAGCAATTCTCCTGGCAGGCACTTCTATTGTCAACATTTTACAGAGTTGGAAATGGAAGCATAAAAAAACTAATTAGCCTTCCTAAATCACACAGCTAGAAAATGCATCGTATTTGAACCCAGGTGTCTGAACCCAGTACCCAGGCTCTAAATCTTTAAAAGCTGATACATCACAAACCTTAAAGGATTTTAATTTTATTTTTTCAATCACTATTTTTGATCTCATTGCCAAATAGAACTCCAAATACTCAAAACGTATGGCTTTGATATCATAAAATATAGATTTAATACAGTCATTTATATAAAATGTCTCATCTGGCAAATGAAATCTATAACACAAAAATCTATTTTTACATTTTAACTCTTAAAAAATAATTAGAGACTATAACTTGAAAGAAAACTTCATAACTTTTTGATAAAATTCACATTAAAGATGAGAATGTATTTATAAAAACTATTAGAGTAGATCAGAAAACTCATGGGTCAAATTATTGTATATTACATTTTACTAAAGAAATGAGTCAATATAAGGAAAATCTGAAGGCTGAATAAATAAATGAAAACCTATTTCAAGGTGAAAGCTTTACATATAATGAATAAAACTAAAAATAGTTTAGTCTTTTATGTGCTTAAAAATTTTATAAGAAAGGCCATCTTAAGAACCTTTTAAGAGACAATAATTAAAAAGTTAACAAAAAAAAGTTTTGTGTCAGGACCTACCTGTTTATCTGACCTATGCTTCAAACCTGTTAAGCAAGTGTATTTGTCCACATGGGCATGCCCAGAGAGGGACACTCCTGCATACAGAGTCAGAAGTGCTGGTCACTTGTTTCTACTACTCCCTATTATAAAAATCTTCTCTAAAAAATATATTCTACATGTGGACAGCAGGCACGTGCTTAAAAACCAGTAACACAGAAGCCACCATTTTTAAGACAATTCATGTTTTGACTCGTCTAAAAAGGCTAGTAAAATTTCTGCCTTATATTTAGCTGAAATTTACTTCCCTGAAACATCCACCTATCCGTCCTTCTTCTGCCCTTGGGAGCAGCAGAGTTAGGCTATTGGGTGGAAAAGAACCACCCTGTGGTGCTGAACAGAAATAGATTCTGATGAATAGAAACTCCTCCCCAGCAGGTAGACCTTATGCAGCATGTGGTGAGAGCAGTTTTGCAGACATCATCATTTGTCTGCAATTTCATTACAAAATCATTCAAAAATCATTTTGCAGACAACACAGTTGTCTCTGAATTTCTTCCTCTGGGGGACTGCCCCACCCCATGTGACTTGGGTGAAAATGTCACAGAATCTTACCTCCCCAACCACAGAAGTAAGAATGTGATCTGAGCTGACTAATCAAGATATTCTGACCCTGGAGCCCAAGTTCTTTTTAGACACACATACTAGGAGGGAAAGAAGGAGCCTCTTCCATCCAGAGATCGGAAGCTGTGTGAAATGATGGCATGCAAAGAGCCCAAATCTGAATGCAGCGTGACAGGAACCTGACCCCATTATTTGAAACCCTAGATGACATCAGTTTTGTCTGGTATACCATCCTTTTAACTCTTTGGTTAAATAAACCAATATATTTCCTTTTAAAGTTAGTTTGGGTTGGGCATAATGGCTCACACCTGTAATCCCAGCAGTTTGGCAGGCCAAGGCGGGCAGATCACCTGAGCCCAGGAGTTCGAGACCAGCCTGGCCAACATGGTGAAACCCCGTCTCCACTAAAAATACAAAAATTAGCTGGGCATGGTGGCAGGTACCTGTAATCCCAGCTACTTGGGAAGCTGAGGCAGGAGAATCACTTGAACCCGGGAGGTGGAGGTTGCAGTGAGCCAAGATCATGCCACTGCACTCTAGCCCAGGTGACAGAGTGAGGCTTCATCTCAAAAAAAAGAAAAAAGTTAGTCTAAGTTACTATTTTCAATTACCTACAACCAAAGTAATTTTGGCGAATATTACATCCAGAAGGATAGATCTGGAAGAGAAAGGCTGACAGGAGTGCTGCTGGGTGAGTGGAATAAGCAAAGCACAGAGGAATTAGAAGTTGAGTGATCGGCTCAAGAGAAAACTGAAAAGGTAAGAGATGAAGAACCACCTCCTAGACCTACCTCAGCTTATGTCGAAACTTGCCTACCTGTCTTTGGGAGGATTTCTGGAGTAAGAGGGGCCATGACACCCTACCCCCAAAAATGCTACACTAATAACCCGTGACATTCCAAAGCCCCTGTGCAAAGAATGGAGGCTTTCATTACAAAATTAGAAATGACATGTTAATATCTCCAGGAATCTCAGGTGGGAGAAGGGCAGGAATCACAAAACATTACGGAGGAGACTGTCCTCAAGGTGCCTTGGCATTGGAGGAGATTCCAGTGACAATCGCTGTGTACTTGCTGACTTCCTGAGAACAGGCCCTTGGTTCACACTCCAAGTCCTCTAGAGCAGGCAAAGGGGACCCTGACCTCTAGCTTATCTCCACAAGAGGATTTGTGTCTAGCTAATTCTATAGTGTTAATTTAAGATGCCCATGAAGATTTCTAGACAGCATTTCAGGACAAAAGCCATGTGCCCCCATATTTCACTTCCTAGTTCCAGAAAATTGCACTATATTATTTAATACAGATAAATCTGATATATTGACAACAATTAAATCTGAACTACAGGTAACTAAAAATACGAAGTTGCCCAAAATGCCGTGCTCACCTGGCACTATCAGACTCATTACAGACTTGCTCTTTCCCTGTGCTTCTGCGTGTTTTGCTGACTGTGTTTCATCGGAACAGCTAGGGAGTAACCCAGAGAGCTAGTGCTAGTAATAAACTGTCTTCTACCTCTCAGACACTTCAGTTTCCTTTCTCACTTTCTGTGTTGAAGTCACGTCTACAAATCTTCTCCATGAAAGGTAGCAAAGAATGGAAATGGCATTTCACTAGCAGTGAAGCAGCATCTCCTCTCATTGAAAGAGCGTAAGCGCTTCAGAAGTCTGACATGAGGGCTGTCATACTGGGGAAATATAAGACTCTAGGGAAAGGCAGCCCAAAGGGTGGGGAAGTGGGAAACACATGGCATTCGTTCTTTGCTGACTGACCTGCCACTCAACATTTGAGTGTGTTTGCAAATGGAGAAAATTCCTGCATGTCTGAGTATAATAAAAATATATGGCCTTGCTGATAGTAAGAAGGAATCCTCAGGCATTCAGGAGGATTTCCAGAGCTGTCAGCTGAATCTCTATCCTCCTGAAGATTCTGTATCAAGGAAGTAGTTTGAGTCAGTCTGTTAAAAAGAATAAAATGAGGAGTAGTTATGTCATAATCTTTGAATGGAGGAGATTATTAAAATGATTACTGAGCACTGCCAGGTTCCAGGTCCCATGCAGGCACTGGAGACATTGGGATGGGCAGTCATGAAGGGGTCCCTCTCCGCACGTAGTGTACATGCTTGCAGAGGGTACCTGCAGACATTAAGTAAAACGTATCCCTTCCTTACAGGGTGCTGGAGGAACATATACCTAGTTAAAGGGATCAGGAAGGCTTCTTTTAGAAAGTAATAGTTGAGATGAATCTTAAAGGACTAGGAATTAACTAGTTGTAGAGAAGAAGAGGATAGGGAGAGCATTGCAGCCAGAGGGGAAAGTGTACCATAGTTGTAGGAAGCAAGGGAGCGCCTGTCCCTTCAGGAAATGGAAGAAAGCAGCACAGGTCCAGGGTCCATTTTTTAACCATTGCTACACATTCCACGTCATTCCATTATAGAAAAGAACTTTACATTATTTTTAAAAAACATTCTGTAGGAAGATGGCCGTTAAGGAAGAGCGCAGGATTGTACCTCCCAGTGAAAGCGCAGAGGGTGAGTGGACGCCGCATTTTTATTGCCCACAGACTAGGAAATTCCCGGGCAGAGGAGCTCCACAGGTCGCCAGCGCAGCTGCTTTGCCCCGAGCGACTGCTTTGTCAGCGCCCCGGAGCAGCGGTTCTCCGTACAAAATACACCGGTCCCGGTGCGCTTTTGGCTGGCAATTGGAGCCACAGGAAGTTGCCCATTCGTATTTTTAAAAAGGGGACTGAGCAGGGAACCAGGAAAGTAGATTCCAGGGCAAAAAAAGAAAAAAAAAAGCGCTAAAAACCTCAGTGCCACTGTTTAAGCCAGCGCAGTGAGTGGCCGCAGGGGAAAACAAACGGACCCCCGTGCCTCTTCAACAGGCGACTGGAACACCAACTTCAAAAAGGCTCTGAGGCAGGGAGCCAGGCGATAAGGCTCGGCTGGTCCCACACCCACAAAAGAACAGCAACCAGAAACTCTGGGTTGAGAGTTTCACAGCAAGCGCAGCTGAACCCAGGATGGTCCAGCTCTGTGGGGCAGGGGCGTCCGCCCTTACTGAGGCAGCCCACCACTACGGAGGAAGTCAGCCAATGTCGAGGCAGCTTGCCGTTGCCAAGGCAACCCGCCATTGCTGAGGCAACCAGCCACTGCAGAGAGACTCCGCCTCAACAGAGGACAGCCACCATCACCAAAGCAGTTGTAACTACACCCATATAAACAGGACTGCAGGGAAGTTCACTCGGCAGCTGGGCGGAGCCCACCGCAGCTCAGGAAAACCTCTATAGGCAGACAGTGACTAGGCTGCCTCCTTGCTGGTCAGGGCAGCTCTGAAGGAAAAAAAAAAAGAGAAGGCAGCAGCATAACCGAAACTCATAAAGCCCTAAATCCATGGGACAGAGCACCTGGGAGCAAAAAGCAGTTTATGAGTTCTGCTGCAGCAGACCTAAACGTACCTGCCCAGCAGCTCTGAATGAACAACAGAGCTCACAGCTCACCATTTGAGCTCCTATAAAGAAGAGACCGTCTCCTCAAGCAGCTCCCTGACCCCTATATATCCAAAGAGACACCTCATAAAGGAGAGATCAGGTTGACACTAGGAGGGTATCCTTCTGGGACAAAGATAGCAGAAGAAGAAAACTGGTAACAACCCTTACTGTTCAGCAGCTGCTGCAGGTGAACCTCAGGCAAGCAGGGCCTGGAGTGAACCTCAGCAGACCTACAGCAGAGGGGCAAGACTGTCAGAAGGAAAACCAAGAAACAGAAATAACCTCATCATCAACAAACAGAACGTCAATCTGAAAGATTTGAGACCCAATCTGAAAGCCAGCAGCTACAAAGTCGACAGGTGGATAAATCCTTAAAGATGGGAAGAAACCAGCACAAAAAGGATGAAAACACCCGAAACCAGAACACCTCTCCTCCTACAAGGGATCACAACTCCTCACCAGCAAGGGAACAAGGTTGGAGGGAAAACGAGTGTGATGAAATGACAGAATCAGATTTCAGAAGGTGGGTAGTAAGAAACTTCTGTGAACTTAAAGAACATGTTCTAACCAAATGCAAAGAAACTAAGAACCTTGAAAAAACATTTGACAAAATGCTAATGAGAATGGACAAAATAGAAAGGAATATAAGTGAATCGATGGAGCTGAAAAATGCAACATGAGAACTTCGCGAAGCATGCACAAGTATCAACAGCCGAATTGACCAAGCAGAAGAAAGGATATCAGAGGTTGAAGAGCAACTCAATGAAATAAAACAGGAAGGCAAGACTGGAGAAAAAAGGGTAAAAAGGAATGAACAAAATCTCCAAGAAATGTGGGACTATGTGAAAAGACCTAATCTACGTTTGATGCAAAAATCTTCAATAAAATACTGACAAGCCGATTGCAACAGCACGTCAAAAAGCTTACCCACCACGATCAAGTAGGCTTCATCCCGGGGATGCAAGGCTGGTTCAACATTCGCAAGTCTATAAACATAATTCACCACATAAACAGAACCAAAGACAAAAACCACATGATTATCTCAATTGATGCAGAGAAGGCCTTTGACAAAATTCAACAGCCCTTTATGCTAAAAACTCTCAATAAGCTAGGTATTGATGGAACATATGTCAAAATAATAAAAGCTATTTATGACAAACCAACAGCCAATATCATACTGATTGGGCAAAAACTGGAAGCATTCCCCTTGAAATGTGGCACCAGACAAGGATGCCCTCTCTCACCACTGCTATTCAATGTAGTATTAGAAGTTCTAGCCAGAGCAATCAGGCAAGAAAAAGAAATAAAGGGCATTCAAATAGGAAAGGAGGAAGTCAAATTGTCTCTATTAGCAGACGACATGATTGTATATCTAGAAGACCCCACCGTCTCGCCCAAAATCTCCTAAAACTGATAAGCACGTTCAGCAAAGTCTCAGGATACAAAATCAATGTGCAAAAATCACATGCATTCCTATACACCAATAACAGACTTAAAGAGAGCCAAATCAAGAGCAAACTTCCATTCACAATTGCCACAAAGAGAATAAAATACCTAGGAATACAACTAACAAGGAACATAAAGGACCTCTTCAAGGAGAACTACAAGCCACTGCTCAACGAAATAAGAGAGGACACAAACAGATGCAGAAACATTCCATGTTCATGGTTAGGAAGAATCAATATCGTGAAAATGGCCATACTGCCCAAAGTAATTTACAGATTCAATGCTATCCCCATCAAGCTACCAATGACCTTCTTCACAGAACTGGAAAAAATCACATTAAACTTCATATGGAACCAAAAGAGAGCCCGCATAGCCAAGTCAATTCTAAGCAAAAAGAACAAAGCGGGAGGCATCACACTACCGGACTTCAAACTATACTACAAGGCTACAGTAATCAAAACAGCATGGTACTGGTACCAAAACAGAGATATAGACCAATGGAACAGAACAGAGGTCCTGGAGGCAACACAACATATCTACAACCATCTGATCTTTGACAAACCAGACAAAAGCAAGCAATGGGGAAAGGATTCCCTGTTCAATAAATGGTGTTGGGAAAGCTGGCTAGCCATGTGCAGAAAGCAGAAACGGGGCCCCTTCCTGACACCTTACACTAAAATTAACTCCAGATGGATTAAAGACTTAAACCTAAGACCTAAGATGATAAAAACCCTAGAAGAAAATCTAGGCAAAACCATTCAGGACATAGGTGTAGGCAAGGACTTCATGACCAAAACACCAAAAGCATTGACAACAAAAGCCAAAATAGACAAATAGGACCTAATCAAACTCCACAGCTTCTGCACGGCAAAAGAAACAGTCATTAGAGTGAATCTGCAACCAACAGAATGGGAAAAGATTTTTGCAGTTTACCCATCTGACAAAGGGCTGATATCCAGAATTTACAAAGAACTAAAACAGATTTACAAGAAAAAAACAAACAAGCCCATTCAAAAGCGGGCAAAGGATATGAACAGATACTTTACAAAAGAAGACATACATGAGGCCAACAAACATATGAAAAAATGCTCATCATCACTGGTCATCAGAGAAATGCAAATCAAAGCTACACTCAGATACCATCTCACACCTGTTAGAACGGCGATCATTAAAAAATCTGGAGACAACAGATGCTGGAGAGGATGTGGAGAAATAGGAACACTTTTGCACTGTTGGTGGGAGTGTAAATTAGTTCAGCCATTGTGGAAGACAGTGTGGCGATTCCTCAAGGACCTAGAAATAGAAATTCCATTCAACCCAGCAATCCCATTACTGGATACATATCCAAAGGATTACAAATCGTTCTACTATAAGGACACGTGTACACGAATGTTCATTGCAGCACTGTTTACAATAGCAAAGACCTGGAACCAACCCAAATGCCCATCAATGATAGACTGGATAGGGAAAATGTGACACATATACACCATGGAATATTATGCAGCCATCAAAAACGATGAGTTTGGGTCGTTTGTAGGGACATGGATGAACCTGGAAACCATCATTTTCAGCAAACTGACAGAAGAGCAGAAGATCAAACACCGCATGTTCTCACTCATAGGCGGGTGTTGAACAATGAGAACACATGGACACAGGGAAGGGAGCACTACACACTGGGTTCAGTTGGGGGGAAATAAGGGAGGGACGGTGGGGGGTGGGAAGCTGGGGAGAGATAGCAAGGGGAGTGATTCCAGATGTAGGTGATGGGGAGGAAGGCAGCAAATCACACTGCCACGTGTGTACCTATGCAACAATTTTGCATGTTCTTCACATGTACCCCAAAACCTAAAATGCAATAAAATAAATAAATGGGAAGAAAAAAGAAAGCAGCATGACTAAACACAGAGCACAGGAATCACAGGATCAGGGGTTCAAGATATGATGAGGTAAATATGGTTTTTTGCATTAGTCAGAGTTTTCCAGAAAAACAGAACCAATAAAATATACAAAGACATGAGTGAATATTTCCTGGGAAATTGGCTCATATAATTTTGGAGGCCAAGTCCCACCACAGGATATCTGCAAGCTGGAGCTGAGAGCATGGCTTAGTCCAGGTCCAAAGGC
The DNA here is from genome assembly GCF_009761245.1 of Sapajus apella. NCBI lineage: Eukaryota > Metazoa > Chordata > Mammalia > Primates > Cebidae > Sapajus > Sapajus apella. The sequence continues at coordinate 75,354,702 of NW_022436941.1, forward strand.
CTGAGAACCTGGGAGGCCAATGTGTAACTCTCAGTCCAAAGCCAAAAGCCTGAAAAATGGGGCCCAGTGGGGCAAATCTCTGAGTCTCAAGGCCAGGGAACCTGGAGCTCTGATGCCGAAGGGCAGGAGAAATGGGTGTCCCAGATCCAAAGAAAGAACACAAGTTCCCCTTTCCTCTGCCTTTTTGTTTTATTCGGCCCTCCCCAATTCTACTGTGCCTGCCCACAATGGGTGAAGGCAGATCTTCCCCTCTCAGTTTACTGATTAAATGCCAGTCTCCTCTGGAAACAACCTCACAGACACACCCAGAATTCTGGGTATCCAGTAATTGAGTCAAATTAACACCTAAAATTAACCATCACAACATTCAGGGGAAATTTTTATTTTTAAAATGAGTAAAGAAAAGTAGCTCAGAGCAACCTGAATGACATGAAGTATGCAAAATATAGCAGGCCCAGAGGGACATGAGTATGGGAATTCAGTCACAACTCTGGCACCCCCTCAAATGTTCCCCCACACCCACACAATGGTTTAAAGGCATTTTGTTCCTGACTAGCTGTCTCAGCCACTATCTTCACGTTCCTGGAATTCGTGATGCAAAAAACAGTGTGTAGTCAATTAATAGTTTACGGTATTTTAATGTAAATTATTGATAACAATGAAAAACTGCCTCCTTTTTTTCTTAAAAACCCACTTGTAACTACTGCTAATTGGAGGGTATATACAGGCCAATTTGAATCTATGCTTCCCGGTGGCCATCCTCAAGCTTTGGACTTAAATAAACTCTACTTAATGATATTGTCTGAATCTCATAATTTTAATGTTGAAAACATGTCAAAACAACTATCACCTAAATCGGTTCTACTGATAGATTCTCTCATCTTGATAAATGGCAACTCTTTCTAGTTACTTGACATCGTCTGTGACTCCTCTCTTTCTTTCATATCCAACATTGAGTTTATCAGTAAAACTTATCAATTCTACCTTCAAAATATATTTTTTACTAGGCCACTCATCATCATTTTACTATACCACCCTGATCCAAACCACCCTCTCCCCTCTCCTAGATTATTGCAATAACCATATAAATGTTCTTTCTATTTCTATCTTTACCCCACAAGAATGATCTTTCTAAAATATGAGTCAGACCTTATCACCGCTCTTCTCAAAAGTGAAAATTAAAGTTCTTAAAATGGCCTACAAGTCCAGATCATGTCTAATCTGCTGTTACTGTCTTTGACTTCATCTCTCATTACCCTTGTCCTCATTCCACATGCCCTAAACCCAGTATCCTGGCTTCCCTTGAAGGGCAAGCATGCTTCCCTCTCAGAGGTTTGTGCTTGCTGTTCCCTCTGCCAATATCCACATGGCTCACACCCTCACCTACTTCAAAGCTTTGCTGTCTTCTCCCTGAGGCTTTTCCTGACTGTCCTATTTAAAACTGAGCCTGCCCTTCCCTTTTTCTTTAACTGGTATATTTCTATCATGATAAATATTTACACTTATTTACTGCCCCTTTCCAAAACACACACACACACACACACACACCCCACCCACCACACACACCCAGAATGCAGAGTCCACGAGAAATGGGATTTTTTTTTTTTTTTTTTTTTTTTTTTTACTTATTTACAATTTTTTAAATTTTAAGTTCTGGGATACATGTGCAGAACATATAGGTTCATTACATAGGTATACATGTGTCATAGTGGTTTGCTGCACCCATCAACCTGTCATCTAGGTTTTAAGCTCTTCATGCATTAGGTATTTTTCCCAATGCTTTCCCACCCCTTGTCCCCCTAACCCCCAATAAGCCTTGGTGTGTGATGTTCCCCTCCCTGTGTCTATGTGTTCTCACTGTTCAACTCCCACTTATGAGTGGAACATGCAGTGTTTGGTTTTCTGTTCCTGTGTTAGTTTGCTGAGAATGATGGTTTCCAGCTTCATCCATGTCCCTGCAAAAGGCATGAACTCATCCCTTTTTATGGCTGCATAGTATTCCATGGTATATATGTACTACATTTTCTTTATCCAGTCTATCATTGATGCACATTTGGGTTGGTTCCAAGTCTGCTATTCTAAATAGTGCTGCAATAAGCATATGTGTGTAGGTGTCTTTATAGTAGAATAATTTATAGGCCTTTGGGTATATACTCAGTAATGGGACGGCGGGGTCAAATGGTATTTCTAGTTCTAGAACCTTGAGGAATTGCCACACTGTCTTCCACAATGGTTGAATTAATTTACACTCCCACCAACAGTGTAAGAATGTTCCTATTTCTCCACAGCCTCACCAGCATCTGTTGTTTCCTGACTTTTTAATGATTGCCATTCTAACTGGTGTGAGATAGTATCTCATTGTGGTTTTAATTTGCGTTTCTCTAATGACCACTGATGATGAGGTTTTTTCTGTATGTTTGTTGGCTGGATAAATGTCTTCTGTTGAGAAGTGTCTGTTCATATCCTTTGCCCACTTTTTGATGGGATTGTTTAGCTTTTTCTTGTAAATGTGTTTAAGTTCCTTGTAGATTCTGGATATTAGCCCTTTGTCAGATGGATAGATTGCAAAAATGTTCTACCATTCTGTAGGTTGCCTGTTGACTCTGATGATAGTTTACTTTGCTGTGCAAAAGCTCTCTGGTTTAATTAGATGCCATTTGTCAATTTTGGATTTTGTTGTAATTGCGTTTGGTGTTTTAGTCATGAAGTCTTTGCCCACGCCTATGGAGGACTGGAATTTCTATCAGTTTTAATCACTATCTTATCCCGGAGGCCTGGAATATTGCCTAAACAGAGTAAGCACTCAGTAAATATTTGTTGAATAAAGGTCTTCATCCTAAGAGCACTAATAAGCCACTGAAAGCTTTAAATGTGAAGAGTCATAATCAGATAGAAAATGTTAAGATCTCTCTACCTGTTCGTGAAAATGAATGTTGGGGTAGAGTCGGGGTGCAGTGACATGGGCAAGGGTGGATGCCAGGGAGAAAATGAGCTTATTACCAAGAAGTTAATGCCATGAACTGAAGAAACAGGATACACTAGCTTTAGTAATGACCCAGCCTCCCACCCTCTTCCCCAGTGATCCACACCACCCAGTATTCACATTTTTATGTGGTCCCCTCCCATGCTGAATGGGGGTTGCCCCTGAGGGACCAACTAGATATGACAGAGCCATGCTGCATAACTTCCCAGACCTGGTGGAAAAAGGCTCTGCCACTCTACCTTGGTGTTCTGGATCACTCACTCTCAGAACCTTGAACTGCTGCGTGAGAAGTCTTGCTACTCCAAGACCACGATGCTAGAGGAATCACATGAGGAGGCCACATGGACAAGCCCTGACACTACCTAAAGAGAAAAATGTCCAGTCCCTATAGCTGGACAAGTCTTCATCTGTTTAAATCATCCCAGCTCAGACCCCAGGCTCTAGAAACAGAGACATGATTTCCCCATTCTGCCATGCCTGAATTCCCGACCATCAAAACCAAAACAAAGGTGGTTTAAGCCACTATGTTTGGGGTTAGTGTGCCAAGCAACCATAGATTACCAGACGATCAGTGAAGGAGACTCTGTACAGTGGTATTTCACCAACCACAGTTTCAGAGTCAACCAGCTTGAAGGACAGAGTATCTCAAAGTGCCTACTGTGTTGAAGAGCCTGGTTAGAATGAGCAAATTGGATTGCTTTAATAGAAAAATGCAGCTGCTTCCAGGTAGTTCTTAATATAAACTGTCAAAAGTTCAACTGCCTGATTTTCTCCAAACAGATTTTTATTGCACCTAAGCCCTTCAGGAAGATGACAGTTTGCTTGATTCACTAAGGGACCTGTGGATTACCATGACACCTTCCTCTTCTAATCTTCTGGAGAAGTTTAGTGTAATGTATCCTGTTAGACAACAAACTGGGGTCACCATGATCTTCTCTCAGGGACAATGAGTTAATTGTTTGTCAAAGAATTAATTGGAACTGTTATTTCAAGAATATTTGATGCCTGACCTTCTTATGCTTTTCTATAGAAATCAAAGACTAAATTATGATATCAGAGACATTTATAAAAATGGAAATATTAGGCAAATGAAATCCCCTTTTAAATAATGAACAGGGTATATGCAATAGATAGCTTACAGTAAATGACTGAAAAACTAGTGAAAGTACATTGAAATGTGAAGACAGGAAGAGGTCAGAGAGTTTTACAATGAAATATCGACCTCTTACATAGAATCCAAGCATAGCTATTCTAGGAGTACTAATTAAGAAGACATCTTGGAAAGGCTATATACCTGCAGTAAATCCCACCTTTGATAAGCTTCTGTTAGATTGTTGTCTTACCTTTTGCTCTTGCCCTCTGAAATAAGAAATGTGCCAAAATTCTCAAAAGCCTAATATTGAGCTACATCCAAACCCAGAAAGGAACACTGATATAATGCACATATATTGCCCACCTTACTTTAAGAACTATGGGCTCTCCAAAGACAATCTCAGGCCTTTAACTGCAGAAGGGTACTTGGGTTTCTAGTGAAACCCCATGACATATGTAGCCTAATATTGAGATGTCAGTATCCCAAAGGCTCCCCATCACCTACAGGATAAAGTTCTATTTCTTTTTATTTTCATTTATTTATTTATAAATTTATTTTGAGACATGGTCTCACTCTGTCAACCAGACCCATGTGCAGTGATGCTATCCTGGCTCACAGCGACCTTGTCTTCCCAGGCTTATATGATCCTCCCACTTCAGCCTCCGAAGCAGCTGAGACCTCAGGCACCCACCATCGTGCTGAGCTAATTTTTGTACTTTTTGTAGGGATGGGATTTCACCATGTTTCCCAGGCTGGTCTTGAGTTCCTGGGCTCAAGCTGCCCACCCACCTTGGCCTCACAAAGTGCCAGGTTTATAGGTGTGAGCTACCATGTCTGGCTCTATTTCTTAATAAGACACACAAAGCCCTTTGTGATCTTACGTTTGTTACATTTCCATCATCATTTCTTGTTTTACCCTCTCTACTCATTGCCTTTCCTACTTTGCCTTCTACAACACACATACACGTGTGTGTGCATGTAAACATACACAAACATACACACACTATCCTTCAGCAGTACTGAACTAGTTACAGTCCCTAAATGGACTCTACTGTTTCCCATCTCCCCATAGCTCTCTCACTGTCTGGCGCGCACTTTCCCTTCCTTTAAGAATCCATTTAAACAGCATCTTTGCTGTGAAACCTTTCCTCACTCCATCCCTCAGGGCAGACTCTGGCTATTCTTTTCTTTGAGCCCTCAGGAGGCCCCATATAGCATTCCTTCATTTGGTCTCCTTACATAAAGATGAGGCAGAGAAAGATGTCCTACCAGTCCCCAGACAAGCAGTTGGCTGAATTGTTTGGAAGAGCAAACAGCTTTGTTCGATTATTTCTGTCAGAATCGCTAACACACAGGGCTGGAAAAGAATGAAAAGATGGAAAGGAGAGCAACAGCTCCTCCAAGTTAAAGGAAAAGATTTAAAACTTTAGCTTTCAGTGATCATGCTATTAGCCTTGTCCTTATGCAGAATAAATCATTTTCCATTTCTTCTCATCAATGTCACTTTTTAAATGAAGCTAATCTAAAGTGGTGGCCAGGTTTACCTTCAAATCAACATGACATTTATTAGACAAAATTTTGATGAACAAGTAAATAAAACCATGCCATAGAAGTCTAGGAACCAGAGAAATACCCTATTTTATTTAAAAAAAAAAAAAAAAAAAAAAAACTCTTCCAAAATTGAAAAACAATCTGCAAGAAAGCAAACTAACCACTGTTCATTATTCTATTCAGCATGCATTCTACAACACAGAATTCTGCTTCCAGATACTCTGCGGGTGTGTGCACAAACATAGTATTTCACTGTGGAAGTGTCCTTGAATTATTATGCATCTTTAAGTTGATCAGAACAGCTGAAAAGGATTACAAACAAAAAATGCCAATCTGATGAATAAGTAAAAAGAAAAGGTCCGATGCACATTAAGTAAGTAGAAATGGGCAAGAAAGTTATTCACCTCTATCTCTGGGAGCAAAACTGAGACTAAAAACAGGCCAAGAGAAAGGCAATGCTTGTTTAGGACTGGCTTTTAGTCTTCACACATTTTAAGTAATGACTATTGCCCCAGCTCCCTAAGGATTCTAAAAATTTGAACATTTATAGAAAATTTGTTACTGAGTAGAAAATGCTATGAAATGCTTAATTACACAGAAATTTTCAAAGTAATATTATGGCCAACCAACTGTCAGCTCAACCTTGAAATGCTGAATATGACTGCCACCATGTAAAAATTATTTATAGCCCATATTATGATATATTCAATTCTTTCAATAAATGCCTTTTTATTTCGATAGATACATGACCTTGAGAAAATGAATGAGGCAAAGATAAAGTTTTAAACTGATAACTATTAGAAGCCTTTTTAAACTGATAACTATTAGAAGCCTTTGTCATTTCAGGGAGACTTATCCCATAAAGTTCATATTAAACAGAGACTGAGCAAAAGCAGTATCTGGGAATCATGGAACAAATCTTTAGGAAATAGACCTATTTCTGCTTGAGAGCTTGGAAAATGAGATGAGTTCCTGTCTTATCCTCTTTAATTCTTAATATTGGGCTGCAATGCCCTGCTGAGAGGAGAGGACAATCAAACAAATGGTGTAAGCAAAAGCAATGTGCACTTTTTCAAAAAGCTGTTTGGTCTGTAGCTTCTCAAATATACCCAATAGTAGAAAGAATGGTCAACCTCCGTACATTCATCCTGCAGCTTTAAGAACTAGCAACTTTCTGTTGTTTTTAATTCATCTATAAACTTTTCAACCATTTTTCTCTTTTCTACAGGAAATACCAGACATCATATCATTCTATCCATAAATACTTTAAAATGAACCTCTAACATATAAGAATATTTTGAAGTAACTGCCATACCATTTTTATAACCAACACAATATATTTCTTTTTTTTATTTTTGTAGTGACAGGGTCACTTTGTTGCCCAGGCTGGTCTCGAACTTCTGGCTTCAAGTGATCCTCCTACCTCAGCCTTCCAAAGTGCTGGAATAACAGACCTAAGCCATCATACTCCACCAATTTTTTCTTATTAATAATATCACTTAATCCCTAATCACTGCTTAGTTTTCTCCAATTATCTCAAAAATAACTTTTAACATGATTTGTTTGAATGAAATTCCCAATAAAATTCACATATTGTGTTTGGTATGTTCTGTAAATCGCTTTAAATCTGCAGCATCTCCCCCTGCTTATTTTATACATGTATTTGCCGAAGGCTCTAGATTTCACTGACTATACCTTGATGGTGTTATTTAAGATGATGCTCTACCCCCATATTCCCTATAATCTAGTAGTTAGATTAGAAACTTCACTACTATTCAAAATAGCAAAGACATGAAATCAGCCCAAATGCCCATCCATGATAGACTGGATAAAGAAAATGTGGAGCATACATACCATGCTATGCAGCCATAAAAGGAACGAGATCATGTCCTTTACAGGGACGTGAATGGAGCTGGAAGTCACTATCCTCAGCAAACTAACACAGAAACAGCAAACCAAACACCATATGTTCTCACTTATAAGTGGGAGCTGAACAATGAGAACACATAAAAACATGGTGGTGGGGAGCAATACACAATGGGCCCTGTCAGGGAGTGGAGGGGAGGGAGAGCATCAGGATAAATAGCTAATGGATGCCGAGCTTAATATTTAGGTGATGGGTTGATCTGTGCAGCAAACCACCATGGCATACATTTAACTATGTAACAACCCTACACATTCTGCACATGTACCCTGAAACTTAAAAAAGTTGAAGGCAAAAAAAAAAAAAAGAAAGAAACTAGAGTCAATTCAGATTCAGATCTTTGGGCAAGACTATTTCAATGGTGGTACTGTGAGTCACATCAAGAGGCACATAACATCTATCTGCCCTACTTCTGGACATGTTAAGATAGATCAGTGGTTTAGGTAATATCGGCCTGAACCATCCATAATAAAATACCCCATTAATATTTCACCCAATGATTTTAGCATCTAGATTGCCGGGTCCATTATTTCATTAGGGGTTGAAAACTGAATTATCTAAATCTTTTATTTCTTCCATTTTTATTTTATTCTATTCTCCTATTGAGAAACAAAAAAGCAACTCCTAAACTCTGAGAGCTGTCAGCTAGCTTGACATTCACAGCTATACTTCAATTTTCTCTTGTTGGGTATAAACAATCTCTCAGAACATCAGGTCAGCTTATGACTTTGAAGAAGTGAGGTTTAAAAAAAACAAGACCACTTCATAGTATTGTTTAATCACAGGCAAAAACAAAGCCACTATGCATACTACAAAAATATCGAACATCCTTCTTTTCCAAATAACATGAGTGACAGCTGCTTCTGTCATAATTACTGCTTTAGCCTTGCTCTAGCCTACCCTAAAAGATTTGTTGAATACTCAGTCATATATTTCATTCTTTAAATAAGATTTATTAAAAATATCAATCATAGCATTATCCTCCCTTCCTAACAGCACTCAGAGCAGATTCCCTCTTTCTTGAACCATTCCCAGTATTACCTAAGCACAACCCAAATTATACATGTTCTTTTTAACACCCTGTTACCGAGAGACCCCACACACCATGCATTTTTTCCTCACTGCAACAAGTAGCACACCTGACTTGCTGAGCTACAGCTGTGTTCTTGGAGGTCTATGATTCAAGATGCGGGGATGTGGTAGAAGAACATTTATACCTATTTGGCTATCATGAAATATAGTCTATATAAGCAAAACAGAATATATGCTTAATTCTTGTCCTTTAATTGTTACTCTTCAGAAGAATGAGTTTGTACTATCTAGTAACCTAAAAAGAATGCCAGTATGGAACACTTTTCTTTCTGAAGTACAGTTATGAATGTATAGATTTTTGTTATTTCAATCTATGGCCACAGTTTTTTTTCTGAGAATAATGTGTTTGGAGAGCAAACTGGTTTTTGGTTTTGCTTTTTTCTTATGCTTAAATATTCCCATCTTTGGCCAGTAGGAGCTCCCTGAAGTTGACTCCTGTGTTTTATTGGTGTGACCCAAGAAGTCTTTGATAGCTACATACATACACATGTATAGATACATATATATAGAGAGAGGCATACATATTCACATACAAATATATACATATACACATATGTATGTGTATATAAATACACATAAAATGCTATGATTGAGTATATATGTTCTTTAAGAACAATATATGCTTCTTTACTTATATTCTTTAAATAGAACAACATATGTTTATAGACCAGGAAAGCTGATATATACAGATACATATATGTATATATACACACATACATACATGTACATATGCATATACATAAAATTCTATGACTAAGTATATTTGTGTGTATATATATATATATATATATATATATATTTTTTTTTTTTTTTTGAGATGGGATCTCACTTTGTTGCCCAGACTAGAGTACAGTGGCGGGATCTCGGCTCACTACGACCTCTGTCTCCCACATTCAAGCAATTCTGCCTCAGTCTCCCGAGTAGCTGGGACTACAGGCATGCGCCACCACAGCTGGCTAATTTTTGTATTGTTAGTAGAGTTGGGGTTTCACCATGTTGGCCAGGCTGGTCTTGAACTCCTGACCTCAAGAGATCTGCCCGCCTCGGCCTCCCAAATTGCTGGAATTATAGGCATGAGCCACTGTGCCTGGCTATGTGTTCTTTAAATAAGAACAATACATGTTTCTTTACTTCTGTTCTTTAAATAGAACAATATATGTTTAAAGACCCAGGAAAGCTGATGGTAAGTTTCTAGTCTGAGTCCAAGTCTGAAGAAGCAGGAGATGACTGGTGTCCCAGTTTCAAGATGGTTAGGCAGAGAAGAAAAATTCTTTGTTAGTCAGCCTTTTCTTCTATTCAGGCCTTCAACAGATTGGATGAGGCCCACCCACATTGTGGAGGGCAATCTGTTTTACTCAGTCTAACATTCAAATATTACTCTCATCCAGAAATATCCTTACAGACACACTCAGAAATAACATTTCACCAAATATCCAGGCATCTTGTGGCCCAGTCAAGTTGAAACAAAATTAACCATCACAACAAGTAAACTATTTCTCCATGATATTCACTTTAAGCAAAAAATGAGAGTAGTGATATCTACCCGAGGCCCAGTGAGACCTGTGTAAGAACATCGTGGGTAGTTTCAGTCACCATACCTTTCTTTACAAGAACGTAGAGACAAGGCAGAGTTTCAGGTAAGAGCTGTGGAAAATGATTAAAGAAATAGAAAATAGGTCCAAAGAGGGAATGTTAAGAAATTTGCCTAGAAAAACAGAAAGCTAAAGAATAATGTAATTATTGTCCTCAAAAAAGAAAGGTCTTTCCAAGGGGAGGTGTTGGGCAGTCAGCACCATGCTTTGGAATACTCTGCTGGAGAAAAGAGATTAAAGCAAGGGATAATGGCTATCCCTAAAGAATGTCATTTATCACCCAGCCTTCAGTATATAGAAGCAGCCTGTTCAAGTTTGGAGACAGATTTTTATTCAGCAATTTACCTAAATACTAATACCATATGCCCTCTCAGGATGCTTTTGGGAATGGAATTCTCTGTTGTTTCTATCAAATAGATCCTCTACACCTGACACTGTAGAAAGCCGATAAGCTTCTCTCTAATCCATCCCAAAAGGCTCCACTGCATACTGGTTTATGGCTGTCTCCAAGCAGAGAGGAGGAAGGCAGAGGATGCTCCTGTTGCCCTTGCATGGGAGGCAGGCCAGCAGGTCTAGACACCACTCTGAAGGTGCAAATGGCTAACAAGCTTTCTATAGGCTAAAAAGCCTAAGAGAAGCTGCCCATACTCTTCCTCCAGAATGCTCATGTCTTCCTTTATACAATTCCTACAGCCCATTCATGTTCCCATGGGTAAGAACAGGGGCAAACGAAGTGGATCTAGTCATTGTAGACATGGCTAAATGCTCCACAGGCTGTGGGATAAACAAGGCCCCTTTTTAATCTAAAGTCTAATTAAGCAGACGAGATGTAAACATAAGGACAGTGTTTTCAAAGGAAAAAAAACTCTGGGGTTTTTAGTCATCCCTGAAGAGATAGTTATGAACAGAGCACTTAGAATAACTTCTCTTTTCTAATTTAGTACACAGGACCTGCGGTTGGATGACTGGAGGAAGATGCACTGACAAGAACAGTTATCTAAGAGGAAGATTTCCCCAAGAAAGGCTGACTCAAGGACGGCAATGTAACTGTGCTTTCACAAGCTAAGAGGGCAAGATGAGGGAATTTCACAAAGAATGCACAATGTTGCAAAGGAAATAACTCCAACAGTCTTAATAAAGCTACAAGTATTTTTTTCTCATCCTCTAAGCCCAGAAGGTACTTTCTATTTTTATACTTTTTCCCCTTTTTCATTGACAAGAAAGGACAGCAAGGTAACAGCAGATTGCTTCTTTAATAACTTGATTATATCCCATAAAGCCCAGATTCTATGGAGAAATACCTATATATAGTCAATTTCTCTTCCACCCTTATTTGTTGGTTCCATTCTGTACGTATAGATGTTCAACAAGAAGAAAACAGGTTTGGTTCAAATGCATTTTTTGGCACATAACCAAAACAGTGCCAATTAGTTCTAGTACTCAGCAGGACTCTCAGTTAATAAATTTAAGTTGCCACAAGTTTTTTTTCATGAGATGGTTATTCAGAGATTGATTCAGCAAAAATTTTGACTCTGATATTTGTATCTTGTCTCCCAATTATTATTCTTTAGAACTGTATAAAAAGAGGAAAGTCCTGAAATATAGTTGTAAGTTTTCAAGTAGTTTTCCGTAGTGGGCTAGATGTTGTCCCCCCAAAAAGATATGTCTACATCCTAATCCCTAGAACCTCCAGCGATTACCTGATATGGCAAAGGAATGAATATTACCTTATGTAGTAAAAGATTTATTTAAATTAAAGATCTTGAGGACCCGTCTGTACTCTCCAGGTGGACCCTAAATTCAATCACATATATTCTTAAAAAGTAGAAGTAGAGGGAGTGTTGGAACAGACACACCGAAGAGAGACTTACATGGAAGAGAAGGTGATATAAAGACAAAGGCAAAGATTAGAATGATGTGGCCACAAACCAAGGAATGTCAAGATACACTGACAACTACCAGAAGCTAGAAGAGGCAAAGAATAAAATTTTATCCACGAGCTTCAGGAAGGAGAATGACCCTGCTAATACTTTCATTTTGAATTTCTGGCCTCCAGAACCATGAGACAATACATTTCTGTTTTAAGCCACCAAGTCTATGGTAACTTCTTACAGCAGCCAAAGGAAATTAATATACTGTCCACTCCATAGTGTTATCTTTAGAATATCCCATGATAAAGACCAGCCCACACTAAATGTTTGTATTAGGTAACCAAGACCCCTAACTATATCCCATGGGATCAGGAGTAGACACTGATCCAAAGCCGATAGACTGGGCCGAGCCAATCAGACTCTCCATCTCAAGAATCTAATCAAGAGCTTTAAAAACCATTGTCAGGTCCCACTGGTCATTGGAGCTGTATGTGTATTAGTCTTTCACACTGCTATAAAGAACTGTCTGGGACTTAATAATTTATAAAGAAAATAGCTTTAATTGACTCATGGTTCTGGATGGCTGGGGAGGCCTCAGGAAACTTAAAATCATGGCAGAAGGTGAAGGAGAAGCAAGCATTTTCTTCATAAGGTGGCAAGAGAAAAAGAGAGCTAAGGGAGAAGTGACACATTTTTAAACCATCAGATCTTGTGAGAATTCACTCACTATCATGAGAACAACATGAAGGAAGCTGCCCCCATGATCCAATCATCTCCCACAAGGTCCCTCCCTCGACACATAGGAATTACAATTAGAGATAAGATTTGAGTGGGAATACAGAGCCAAACCATATCATTCCACCTCAGCCCCTCCCAAATCTCATGTCCTTTTTATGTTTTAAAACCCGTTATGCCTTTCCAACAGCCTTCCAAAGTCTTAACTCATTCCAGCATTAACTCAAAAGTCTAAGTTCAAAGTCTCATCTGAGACAAAGCAAGACCCTTCCACCTACAATCCTGTAAAACCAAAAACAAGTTAGTTACTTCCAATGTACAGTCGGGGAACAGGCATTGGGTAAATGTTCCCATTACAAATAAGAGAAATTGGTGAAAACAAAGTGACCAGAGGCCCCATGCAAGTTCAAAACCTGGCAGGGTAGTCATTAAATCTTAAAGCTTCAAAATAATCTCCTTTGACTCCATATCTCACATCCAGGGCATGCTGGATGGGGTGGGCTCCCAAGGCTTTAAGAAGTAGGGTAACATAGATATGAGGCCAGAGTTAGTCTCATGACAAGCCTAAGTCACTTGCAACCTAAAGTTCCAAAAGAGTTAAGCACTATCTCAATAATCTGCAAAATGAGAAAATGAAGAGCCGAGTAGAAAGAATCAAAAACCAGAGACCTCACTTATACTTCCCAGAGAAAATAAAAGCAATCAGCAAGAATAATTTCATTTGCCAACCACCAGCCTGTCATCCTAACTGGATCAATGCACACATTCTGCATTCATTCATTCTGGCTTTCTTCCCGTACAAAGGAAGAATTTTCTCTGCCCCTATCTAAGAAAAACTCTTCCATCTGGGTTATGGATCCCAATTCCTCATGCCTACAATTATCCTCTTTTTCTCTCAGATCTTCCTGGATCATTTAAAATGGTATTCAAACATGCTTAGTGTTGTCTTCCTCAAAATTGGTCCTTGGAGCCCACATCCTCCTCCTCCAGGAACCACAGATAAGCTCTGCTGTCTTCCAACTCATCAAAGGGGTTGTCAAGCTCCACTGCCGATTTCATTGTCTCCAATTGTCTTCTCAATCCAATGCAATGAGGACATTTATAAAAGAGAACAACTCTTATCGTAGTCATAAATGTCCACAAATGTCCTTAGCTTATTTGACCTCTCAGCAGCATTTGATAGAGTTGGTATTTCTTCCTGAAATAGCTTTTTTACAGTGTTAAGACTCCAGGCTTCCTCCTACCTTCTGTGGTCTCTTTATCTCCTTTGTTAGCAGTGTTTCTTCTAAACAATGTTAGCCTCTGGGATTCTGCCTTTGACTCTCTTATCTCCATATTCTCTTCCCAGATAGTCTCCTCCAATACCTCTGTTTTAAACACTGTAAACACATTCTGATAACTCAATTTTTCATTGCCAGTCTTAATTTGTCCCTGAACACCATACTCAAATATCCAACTACGTATTCAACATCTTCACATGGCTTTTTAATATTTACCTCACCTTTACCATGGCCAAAAGAGAATTTTTGATTCCCCACTCCACACCTTCCTAGTCTGCCTCTTTTCAATATCATTCAGTCGTTCAGGTCAAAAATCTTACAACATCCTTCTCCTTCCCTGATATTCCATATCTAATCCATCAGCAAGTCCGATGAGCTCAAACTTCAAAACTTATCCTGAATTTGACCACCCCTCACCAATTCTTCACACCACCTCATCATTATCTCCCAGTAATTTTTAGTAACAGCCTTAAAACAATAGTTCATTCTACAAATAGCAGCAAAATTGGCAAATCTCATGCTTATCATTCTTTAATGAATTTCCACTGAGTCCAAATTAAAATTAAAATAGAAACTCTTAGCCAGGTGTAGAGGGCCCTGCATGGTCTGTTCTCTACTTACTTCCTTGACCTTGTGGCTACTCCTTTCCTCAATTCTCACATTTGAACTATACCACCCTAATTTCCATCCTGAATACATTTCAAATTCAGTTTTGTTTCAAGGCCATTGCACTTACTGTTTCTTCCAGTTGGAATTGTCTTCCCCCAGTCCCTTCCCCTGCCTTCCTTTCATAATTCAAATGTCACCTCCTCGAAAAGGCCATCTTAGCCAAAGTAGAACTCCTCCCCCATCGCTACCTATCATATTTCCCTATTTTCTTTTCTTCACAGCACCCATTAGGATCTGAAAATATTCTGTTCATTAATTTGCATGTTTACTATCCAATAGCCTATTGCAATATCAGTTCCTCGAGGTAATGACTTTAAGATTTTTGGTCTTATGTCCCCAAGCACCTGTTCTATAACAGGTACTTAGTAAATGTTTTAACTTACTGACTACAGGGTCCTCCGAGAATGCTTCAATTTCAATCCCCCCTCAACTTGGTAGTACATCATTCCCTGCCTTTGAATATATGACACTAATTATTATGTTATTTCAATAATATCCTTTAACTTGTACAAGACTGAATTTGTCATCTTTGCAGCCAAAGAGTATTCATAACATTGTTGAAATGATGCTATATCCTGAATTTGGACATTAATCAAAGATTCTCAATAATAAAGCTAAGGATGTGAGATACAAAAACAATTTCAGTGCTAGCATCCCCTTTGCATACCCTGACCCTGGTTTTGCTGATACAGGCTTAACATCTGACTTTCAAATTCTGTCTGAGGAATTAAAAATTACATCTTCATAAGCTTCCCTGCTTTCCACTGATAGGATATGTTTTCTCCCCAGGAGAAGAGATGAAACCTTAGAGAGGTATAATTTTTTCTTGACTTGCCAGGGGCATTGAACATAAATCAGGTATAAGAGTTTAATTATTAAGCATAAGGCATCGTGAAAATAGCACTGGCCTAGGAGACAGAAATATTGAATTCCAGGTCTGCCCCTATTCAGTTCAGTGACCTTGGCAGGGAACTTAGCCTCTCTGAGGCTTTTTCCCCTGTAAAATAAAAACATGGATCAGTTGACCCCAACCCTCCCTTCCATAGCTAATAATCTATGCTTACTATCCAACTTGCGTGCCTGTTTCTTTTTTGTTGGATCTATTTTAAAAGCTTCTTTTCTCTCTCACTTTCCTAAGAGAGTAGAGCTCTGGAAAAGCAGGTGACTAAGTTTCACTTGTAACGCATTTCTGATTACACAGAAATGCACGCTGCTCCCCGGGCAGAGAAATGTGTGATGGTTGATTTGCACCTTACTGATTGGATACATGGAACAGCAAGTGGGAGTTTTAATGGGCTCATGGCATTGAAGATAGCAGGCATTCAATTCCTTTTAGCTCAAGGGTAGTCTTGTTTGTCTGTTTAGTTTGATGAAAAAAAAAAACACATTTATTTGGGTGCTCAGTTACGAAATGAAATGTGGCTCCACAGAACTGAATTGTTTGCAGTGAAAATCAAACTGTAAGCCACATACCCCCACACGTTTAGACTGAGCAAGCCAACTTCTTACTAAAGATTTTCGAAGATGAGGTAAAATGCAGATTACCAATGCCAACTTGTGTATACTATTTGTTCTTTCAGTAACGTGTATATATTCAGCAACACATACATGTTTGAACTGATCTTAACACAACTACAAGTTAAATTGAAGCCCCCAACAGTGAATTTCTCAGTACCAAAGCTCTACTGGAAAAATATCTAAGTCAGCTTTCATTGCCATTGAACCTTGTCTGCAGGGAGAAGATGAGAGTAAGGAGGAGACAGCTATTAGCAGGTCACTCCCTGTCCACACTCAGACATACCCTGAGCCAGTGCACAATCTCCAGTGAGTTCAACCGATGGAACAGAACACAGTATCTCCTTCCAATAAATAGATGGAATTGCTTGGCAGCTGAAAGCCTATGCCAGTGTTTCTCAAAGTGTGATCCTCAGACCAATAGCAGAAGCATCACCATTGAACTATTGAGACCTGAAAAGTCTCATGCCCCAGCCCAGACATACAGAATCAGAAACTTTCAGGTTGGGATCAAGCAATTGTATTTTAACAAACCGCAAACCATGCAGGTTACTCTAATACACATTAAAGTTTGAGAACCACTCATCAAACAGCAATACTAACTGCAGAAATGGAAATGTTTCACTGTCCTCCATAAGCCTATGCCCACAATTAATAGACAGCAGACAGAAGGTCAATAAGAATACAATGTAGCTGAGTACTGCTTTTCGTTGTTCCACTTAGGTTTTGCAGACAGCCCAGAGTTTTTTCCACCACCAATTAAGCAATCGCTTGCTGAGTCCCTAGTATGTTACAAGCATGATTCAAGACACTGAGGCATGTTGATAAAATACTCTTTCCACTCTCAATTTGTAATATAGTGGAAAAGACAGACATTACACCCAAAGTTATACAATTAATTATTTCAAGATGGATCTGAAAGTTACAATTTAAAAAAGAGTTGCAATGAAAGAATAAATTTCTTAGATCTTCCTAAATCTAATTTGGTCTTAAGGGTTAAAGTAGAAGGTTTCCCCAACCAAGTAAACCAAGCAAGGGATTCATCAGAGAAAGAAATATTCCAGGCAGAGGAAACAGCACATAGAAAGGTGTTAATGAAGAAGAGATCTTATTAGGATGTTTGAGGACTGAAAAGAAACCATAGTTAGATGAGGCTAGAAAAGTAAGCAGAGGGCCCTTTAATTCAGGTGCTAATAAGAACTTTTCCCTTTGTTCTAAGAGTGACAGAAATCTGTGAAAATGTTTTGAACAAAAAACTGGTATAATTAGATTCGCATTTTTAAAAGATCAATCTCTGCATGGTAAAGAATGAAATGGAGGGAGCTCGGAACAGATGCAGAGAAACATCTGCAGCATCTAAAAGACATTGCAGCATCTAAAACAGGAAAAACGTGGCTTGGACTTGGGTCATAGCATAAAGGATGGAGATAAGTGGATAGATTATTTTGGAGGCTAAAGCAATACAATTTGGAAATTGATTAAGTGTGATGTGAGAGAAAATTTTATGAGTCTCAGGTTTCAGATATAGAAAATTGAATCAACGCCACTCAGAATTAAAAGCAACAACCATATAATCATCTTATCTCAACAGCTGCAGAAAAAGCACTCAATAAAATCCAACATCCTTTCATGATAAAAACCCTCAAGAAACTAGGCATCAAAGGAATATACCTCAAAATATTAAGAGCCTTCTATAACAAACCTACAGTCAACATCATACTGAATAGGGGAAAGTTAAAAGCATTCTTCTTAAGAACTGGAACAAGACAAGGATATCCACTCTCACCACTCCTATTCAACAGAGTACTGTAAGTCCTAACCAAAGCAATCAGGCAAGATAAAGAAATAAAATATATCCAAATAGAAAAAGAGGAAGTTCAATTATCTGTGTTCACTGATGACATGATCCCATACTTAGAAAATCCTCAAGACTCCTCCAAAAGACTCCTAGACCTGATAAATGACTCAGAAAACTTTCATGATGAAAAATTCATGCACAAAAATCAGTTGTGTTTCTATACACCAACAACATTTAAGCAGAGAACCAAATCAAGAATGCAGTCCCATCTGCAACAGCCACACATGATAAAATGCTAGTAATACATCTAATCAAGGAAGTGAAAGTCCTCTACAAGAAGAACTAGAAAACAATGATGAAATAAATCAGATGACACTAACATGGAAAAACATCTCATGCTCATGGATAAAAAGAATCACTATTGCTAAAATGACTATATTGCCCAAAGCAATCCCAGATGCAACACAATTCTATCAAACTACCAACATCATTTTTCACAGAATTAGAAAAAAAAGTTCTAAAATTCATATGAAACCAAAAACAGAGTCTGAATAGCTAAAGCAATCTTAAGTAAAAAGAACAAAGCCAGAGGTATCACATTGCCTAACTTCAAATTATACTACAAGGCCACAGAAACCCAAACAGCATGGTACTGATACAGAAATAGACACATAGATCAATGAAACAGAATAAAGAACCCATAAATAAAACCACATACTTACAACCAACTGATCTTTGATGGAGTAAATAAAGATGAACAACAGGGAAAGGACACTCTAGTCAATAAACTGTACTGGGAAAACTGGCTAGCCATGTGCAGAAGAATGAAACTGGACCCTTACCTATTACTACATACAAATATTAACTCAAGGTGGATTGAAAACTTAAATGTAATACTTCAAACTATGATAATTCTAGAAGAAAATATAAGAAATACTCTTCTGAATATTGGCCTAGACAAAAAATTTATGACTAACACCTCAAAAACAAATGCAACAAAAACAAAAATAGACAAATGGGACTTAATTAAACTAAAGAGCTTCTGCACAGCAAAATAATCAAAAGAATAAACAGATAACCTACAGAGTGGCAGAAAATATTTGCAAACAATGCATTTGAAACTAATATTCAGAATCTATAAGAAACTTAAACAAATCCATGAAAATAATAATAATAATAATTCCCTTAAAAGTGGGCAAAAGACATGAACAGATACTTCTCAAAAGAAGACCTACAGGCAGCCAATAAACATATGAAAAAATGTTCAACATCACTAATCATCAGAGAATGCAAATCAAAACCACAATGAGATACCATCTCACACTAGTTGGAATGGCTATATTAAAAAGCGAAAAAAAATATTTAATAGCAGATGTTGGCAAGGACACAGAGAAGAGGGAATGCTTATACACTGTTGATGGGAATGTAAATTAGTTCAACCCCTGTGGAAAACAGTATGGAGACTTCTCAAAGAACTAAAAATAGAAATATCATATGGCCCAGCAGTCCCACCACTGGGTATCTACCCAAAGGGAAAAAAAAAATCATTCTATCAAAAAGACACCTGCCTTTGTATGTGTATTGCAGCACTATTCACAACAGCAAAGTCATGAAATCAACCTAAATGTCCATTGATGACTGATTGGATAAAGAAAATTTAGTATATATACACACCATGGAATATTATGCAGCCATAAAGAAAGAATAAATTCATGTTCTTCACAACAATGTGGATGGAGCTGGAGGACATTATCCTAAGTGAACTAACTCACTTCGGATAGAAATAGAAAATCACATACCACATATTCTCACTTACAAGGGGGAGCTAAACAATGGGAACACATGGACATAAAGAGGGAAATATTAGGCACTTGGGACTACAAAAGCAAGGAGGTTAGGTAGAGGTGATGGTTGAAAAACTACCTATTGGGTACTATGCTCTTTGATTGGGTAATGGACTCACTAGAAGTCCAAACCTCAGCATTATGCAATATGCTCATGTAACAAACCTACACATGTACCTCCTGAATCTAAAAATAAAATAAGAAAATTTAATCAACTGTATCTCCACTTACTACAGAAGAAGCAGATTTGGAAAGAAGAAGGGTAAAGCAGTACCTAACATACCTAACACATAACAGGTGCTGAATAAATAAATATATGTTGAACTATAGATGAATGAATTTAATTTTCCATGAGCAGAAGTTGAAAGACCTGTTTTCTGCATGCCTATTTCAATAATTCAATTCAACTGCAAGCATCTATGGATTAAATAGAAATTTCTGTAGCCAAAAGTGATGGGGGCTAACAGGATCAACAGATTTGCAATTGGTATGATACCCCAAAAGGATGGTTTCTGTGATATAATATTCCCCCAAATATGCCTTAATATCTTGGGGAAAGGGCATAGGAATATTGGGAGGATATTATGCTACAGAAACAAAAGTTTTATGGCAAAAAGGAATTTGCAGGTATAATTAAATTAAAGATCTTGAGATAGGGATGGTTTCCTGTGCTAACCAGGTGGGCCATTTGTAATCATAACAGTATTTACAAGAAGAATGCAACAGCAGAGTTAGAGGAAAAGGCAATGCAATGACAGAAGCAGAGTTTGGAGTGATGCGATTTAAAGATGGAGGAAGGAGCCACAAGCCAAGAAGACAGGCAGGCACTATAAACTGAAAGAGGCAAGGAAATAAATTCTTCCCTTAGCCTCCAGAGGGAACCCGCCCTGCAAAGACCTTGGCTTTAGCCCAGTGAAACTGGAACTGTAAAAGAATAAATTAATGTTATTATAAGTCATTACGTTTGTGGTAAACTGCTACAGCAGCAATAGGAAATGAGTAAAGATTCCAAATAGAACATTAAATGTATTGGTGCAGTTTATTTCCACAAATAGCCCAATATTACTCAAAAGCAAATAGGTAAATGAATAATTCTTTGCTAAGCACAATGTGCTCACATACCATCATATCATTCAATTAAATGTTTACTGCTTCAGAGTATTAGCATATAATCATTTAGCCTTCAGAATTTTAAAGTTAAAGTAGAGATTACTACACAACCATCCAATGCGCACCCCTCCCTCACTTAACTGAACCCTTCTTTTATTCAGAGTAGCAATGTGTCCAGCTTACAGGTACATTTCCCAGATTCCCTTGCAGCCAGTATTACTCAATGATACTCACATGGAGGATTTTGTGGAATGTCTGTGAGAGCTCCTTAAAGGTAGCTGACTTAGTTGGGAGGTATACCCTTTTACCCTTCCCCTTGTCCCCTTTCCACTGTCTCGCTGTGGTTGTGATGATGGAGCACTCATACTAACCCTGGAGTGACCTTGAATATGGCAATCATATGCTAAGGGTCTCAGCAGCCTGAATCCATGAAGATACTATGGAGCCACCACAGGAGCCCTCACCTGCCTACCTCTGTTACATGAAAGAAAAATAAGCCTCTTTCTTGTTTAAGCTACCATTATTTTAGGTTTTCTATTACACATAACCAAACCTATTCCTAACTCATATGTGGATCATACTTCTTTAGGAAGCTAATGAAAGTTACAGAATACTTACCTAGACAATGCACATAGGCACACAAAATTTGCATTTGATTTCATGTTTAGAGAACACTCTCCATTTTCATACAAAATTTGAAACATTAACCTCCTAGAGACCCAGTGAATCCAGGTTAAAAATTCTTTCCCTAGTAGTGAACAGAATATTCAATCAAGCTATCTTAGAACCAAGTCGAATAGCTTTATGCACAGGATAACTCAAAAACAGATGTTGTCAATAGTCTCAATCTGCGAGAAAAAACATATAAAGCTATTATATGTACATTCTATTTCTACTTGTCTGTAAGTAATGAGGGTAAATTATTTGACAATAGAATTTTGAGCTGATAAGTGGCTCAGAAATATTCATCTAATCCTCCCCCTAAAGAGGAAGAAAAGGACCAGAGTCAAGTCATTTTAGGTCATTCACTTAATCTCTGAATCTTGCAGTTTTTCAGCTTCATTTTCAGTTATTTTTGTTTGCCACACCTACTTTTAGTATATTCCTTACACCTTGTAAGTGCCCAATAAATATTATTTTTGTTTCACTTTCATTGATCTTATTCAAAGGTTGGCAACTATGGCCTCGTAGGTCAAATCCATGCTTGGTTGTGTCTGTAAATAAAATCTGATTAGATGAAAGCAGCTGCTATTCATTTACATATTGCCTATAACTGCTTTTGGACTGCAATGGCAGAGTAGAGACAGAGTTGTCCACAAAACCTACAATGTTCACTATCTCATTCTTTACAGAAAAAAAAAATTGCCAACCCTGGTTTTATTCATTATTTGGGGCCTGTTTTTCTAAAAGTTGCAGTATACACTAGCATTTTAAATGAAAAAAAAAAATCTATTTGTTTAAGAAAAGGCGGATTATTTTTACTCCTGAATAAAGTTATGAGGCTTCACTATACATCCTCCCCTAAACCATTAAAACCTGCTGCACTTAGTGCCCAGATCTTGGTTTAAAATATTATTCTTCAATAAAGGGAATTGAGCTCTTTGGAGAAATGGCTGATTCTAGGACTGAGGCAGGAAACACAGAAAATGAGCCTGGAGTATCTTGTGGTGTCACAAGTAAAGAAGTTCTCAAAAAAAAAAGTTTTTAACCACGAACATGTATTTGTCAAAGAGACACAGGAGCTGACTAAATGAACTCCCAATGGTCAAACCTGAAATAACTGGGGCAATAAAATAAATAAAGTAGTATTGATTTATAACCCAAAGCGTAAAATAAACATCTATGAGTCCATATTGCTATCCATAAATGATTGTAATCAAGGTTTACATCAACGGTGATAGGTCACATTGATAGTATGCACCCTTGATATGATGGAATGAGAATGGCACTTTGTGACTTTCCTCCCAAAAATGCATGACCTAGTGTAATTATAAGAAAAACATTATCCTAGCTGAGGAATATTCTACAAAATACCTGACTAGTACTCCTCAAAACTGTCAAGGTCATCAAAAACAAGAAAATTCAGAGAAACTACCACAACCAAGAGGAGCTTAAGGGACATGGACAACTAAATGCTCTGTGGTATCCTGCATGGGATTCTAGAAGGGAAAAAAAAAGAACATCAGGAAAAGAACTTAGAAAATCCGAATAAAGCACGAACTTCAGTTAATAATAATGTGTCAGTGTTGGCTCATTAATTGTGATAAAAGTACTCTACTAATGTAAGATGTTAATAGTTGAGGAAACTAGATGTGGATTATACGAGAACTCACTGCACTATCTTTGCAATGTTTTCATAAATTTAAAACTAATATGAAGTGCTTTTTAAAATGAAACTTATTTGTTCCAACTGATTTTTTAAAACTAAATTTATAGAATCATTTGCTTCTTCTTCAACAATGACTTCCTTTATATTTGTTATCCTGGCCACCAAATACCTGAAGTTTACTCTCTGGCTTTTTCCAGCAATTTTTTTCCTCTCGCACTCCCTAGCTTACTATTGTATTTCATAAAAAGAATTTTATTTTTTCTCCATTGAGCCTTAACTTCTCTCTTCTCTCCTTTTTGTGAAAGTCCAAAAGCCTCACAATTTGCTTTAGTATTTATATGATTTCATTTTCAAAATCTGACAGCAAATATAGCTTTGCAAGGTCTTCATTTCTCTCTTTCAACATTAACTCTCAGGTGCTTCTCACAGACACTTACTCCTCCACTTCAGCTTCTGACTGATTTCCCAGTTTGTTCTTTCCTCTACTAGTACAGAATCTCTATTGTGACTCTATTTAAACATGATGAAGAATTGAGGTTCTTTATTTCTTCAAATTGCATAAATAGAAAGGTCAGTTCTCAAGAATAAATATGGCTTGTGTAGTTAAGGATTTCACCTCCCTGGAAGAGCAGCTGATAAAAGCCATCTTCTGGTGAGAATGGCAGTAAGGGAAGACCTGACATTTGTCTTCTCTTAATCATTAAATCCTTGACATTTAGTACGTTTTTTGGAACTTCTGTGGGACGAGTTACCCTCCAAAGTTACCCTCAATTATTTGCTAACTTTAGAGAAGAAAGACCATTAAGTTCATACTACAAATTATCAGTGCAAAGTTGTGTTTCAGGAATCCCCTCCCCCAACTGTACATCTATGAAGGAGAAATTTCGCATATATGTTGTGTAAATATTCATGAAAGTAAGGGAAGTAGCTCATAGCTACTGGCAACTTTTAACATAATATGAATGGAGGGCATATCAAATCCTATTGCTCTTCAAAATCTCCCAATAAGCCAGAGATCATACTGCCTCCTGAAATCTTTAACGAATTCTTCATTTAGTTAAAATGACTTTCCTAAGCTAGGGTACTACAGCTTTTTTAATATCAAAGGTCTCTTTATATATCATACATTTTTCTGAAACACATATACACATGAAGTTTCTTTCCTTGTAATTTTAGTCAGAGAGTTTAGTGTGCTGATACTTATTTAAAGCTAAACAGAAGCTCTAATTAATAAGAAAAACATATCCTTGGTTGTATTTGTTTAGTAGACAAAAATCTTATAAAATTATGGGAAAAAAATTATAGGAGGTCTTCATGGCTGACAGGTTGGGAAACACTGAGATTTAATCCATAAAGATAGAATTTGGCCTTCAGAAAGCTCCTAGCAAAATTTATAGAATTTTGGGGTACCTGAAGGAGAGCCTTTCAGCTCTTCCTTAAGCTTCTTTCATGAGCACCAGTTTAGTATACTGATGAGTTGGTACCTCTAGCAAGGACAGAGGGAAAATGGGATCCAAAACAGATAGTTTTCTAGTGCAAACCAAACATCAGGAAAGCCAATATAGTGGTTTGTGCAAGCAGATGGAAAGGATATGGGGAGGCATGAGACCCCAAGTGGCCACAGTGAGGGCAATATGAGGCAGAATTAGGGCAGTGGGATTCCTAGCACAGATATCTGAAATAGGAGGGTTAAAAGAGGTAGGGGATATGGTTTGGCTGTGTGTTCCCACTCAAATCTCATCTTGAATTGCAACGCCTAGAAGTCAGAGAAGGGACCTGGTGAAAGGTGATTTGATTATGGAGGGGGTCTCCCCGTGCTGTTCTTGTGACAGTGAGGGAGTTCTCACGAGAGCTGATAGTTTTAAAAGTGGCAGTTTTCCTTCTCACTCTCACTCTCCTGCCACCATGTAAGACATGCCTTCCTTCCCCTTCCACCATGATTGTGTTTCCTGAGGCCACCAAGCCATGCAAAACTGAGTCAATTAAACCTTTTTTCTTTATAAATTACCAGTCAGGTGGTATTTCTTGAGAGCAGTGTGAAAACAGACTATAGCAGGGACGATAGTAGGAAGCAGGTGCATGGTATATTGTCTGAGGAACAGTGAACAACTTTATCATATATAAAATTACACATAAAATCACTTCTAAACACATTTACATCTTCACAGCTTCTGTTTTATTCAAAAATGTTAGTGAGTTCAGACTTTTTTAAAAAAAAAAAAGGTCTTATCATTTTACTTATCTTGCTTTGGAAGAGCTTTGGAATCATGCAACTACACAAAATGCCCTAACCATTTCACAGGGTTGAAATAAGAGGCATAACAACCAAAATTATGACAAAAATTATCAATGGAAAAGTGGAGAATCTTATAAAATATCTTCATTAAGATTTTATTCAGCTTTTAAAGCACTGCCTGAATGCTGTTTTCCTCTTATTCTTTTATTAAATTACTATAATTCATAGACCTCCATGGAAAAATTGTTGTTTACTGTTTACTCCACAACAAAGTAGAACTTACCACACACTCTTTCTCCTTCCCAGAGTGCCCCCTTCAATCGCTTTTCTGCTTATTGAAAGTAGAAAATCTTTATGTCCGATGTGAATCCCACACAGGGAAGGGAAGTATAGCCAACAGGAGAATGGTAGCCTTTGCTGGAAATTTCCTTTGCTTCTCTACAAAGTCGCACAAAATGTGTGTACCACTGATTTGAATAAACAAATATTTCTTGAATCCCTAATATGTGCACAGAACTACCAGAAATTTCCTTAGAAAGTCATATTGCACATTCCCAAGAGAGAAGGTCTGAGAAGTCATCCTGTGAAGAAACCAGCTTAATTTGCCTGCCCTAATGTTTTCTAACTTAATTTTGGAATCCTGGGTACCAAACACTTATTAATCTCTCACAAAATCACTTGTCTACCTCCAGTGATTTTTTTAACTTGTCTTGGGAACCCTGACTACTATCCATGAACTTATATTGATATTACCTACATTGCTATAAGATGACAAGTTATATCATCAAAGTTCAAGCCACAGTAAAGGTGTGTAATGTAAAGGGCCTCTGTAACCAGACTGAAGTCAGGAACCACGCCTTGTTCACTGTTGTTATCCCCAGTATCTAGCAAGTGCTAGACACATAGTAGGAACTCAATGGTATGACGGGAGTGAAGAGTGGGAGAGCAAAGAAGCAATGTAGGAAAAACTAAATGGGCATTTGTTGAGTATCTGTTTTATGTCAAGCACTGAGCACATGAAAACCCATAGATTCGTTCATGTAATCCTTGCAACAAGTCTGTAAAATAAATATTGTTACCTCCATTTTGTAGAAGAATAGGGTAAATAATGTTAAATACTTTTTCCAAAACTCATACAATTCATGACCATGCAACTCAGAATATCTGAGTTTTATATATTGGAGCTCCAGAATATTTCATTTGAAAAATGTTTCTGCTGATTTCAGACAGTTTAAAAACCAGAATCCATTTAGGAAATATTCTAGTAAAAAGGAAAGAATAATAAAATGGTACTAAACTGATTTCTAATCAACAAAACTTAACAAAAAAAAAACCTTAATTAAAAATTAAACTAGCCATCTAATAAGGTATTCTATGTAGCCATTGTAAGAATTTTGAAAAACAAATTTCCACTTGATATTCACTTTTCTAGAATTGCCTTAGGGTTTAAAATAAATGCATTATATTTCTCATGCACACACACACGTCATTTGAAGGTGAAACATACAATGAAAGAAAGAATGTTTGTTTAACGTGTGTTTAACAACTTCTGCAAGGCCTAAGAAAAGCATTTAATTGGACATCTAGGAATATTTTTATAGCACTTCAAATCATTTTATAGTCATAATGCCCAAGATATTCTTCCTTATTTAAAATTTTAAAATTGTCCCCATGTAGCTAAAACCAAGGTTTTATTTTCAAGTTTCATCTAAAAATATCATTATACAAAAAGCAAAATGATGCTTTATTTTATGGCTAACAGGCTTATCTTTAAAAATCCAGTGAACACAAATGTTATTTTGCCATTTTTGCTTCTATTGCTTGCAAACTAGAGTTTGGGGAAAAAGGCTTCAACAACTACTATTCCATATATCTTTAAATCAAAAACAGGAGTTTGGCCCTCAACACCACTTTGGCTACTCTTCCTAAAATGGCTGTCTAGGTGGAAGATTTCCAGAAAGCTAAACAAATTTCTAAGAAAGAAATCAAGTCTTACAGGAACAGGACTGCTGAAACAATGACGCTCAAAACTGCAGTGGGAGTTGGCCTCTACAGCCCTCCCACCCCTTCCCTTTTCCACTCCCTCTGTTGAGATGCTCCTTCAGAGGCCCCATTCTCTCAGCTATTCCCCGGTTCCCACAAGCCTTCTCCAGGCCTGGTTAGACCATGCTCTGCCTCTCCCTCGCCCCTCTTATCACAGCTTACCTGCCAAAGCACTGACAGTTTAGAGACGGGCCTCTGCTAGGTGGCCAGACAGAAGAGGACTGATTCATGCCAAGACAATTGGCCAATGAAAGCTTAATGTGATTTTGCTCCAAAATAGCACATTTTTACTATAAGAGGCTTCAATATATTAGTTCAAACAAATGATGAACGGCATGCATTTCTGGCATTGCAGCAGTCAAAAAGCAGTTCTTTGAAAATAAGAATAAATTTGGACCCCCTCACACCATGAATTCTAATATGCAAAAATGGGCTTAGTGCTGTCTTTTATCAATAATATTTAGAATAAAATGTTTCTCAAATTATATTCAGTAAAATACCAGTGTTCTGTGAACAGATATTTCACAAAAAAGTGTTCTGTGGTCAAATAAGGTAGGGAAACAACTTCTTGTAGCTGTATCTTCTCAGAGATTCCTAGCATAAATTAGTAGTTTTAAGGCTGTGTAAGGTGTAGCATCTGCTGTTATTTAGCTAGTATTTTATTCATTCATACAATAAACATTTGAGTGCCTGTGAAATTCCAGGCACTGTTCCAGGCTCTTAGTGTTCAAACAACATCCCTGCTTTCAAAAGACTTACACTCCAGGCAGGCTAGGAAGAAGCAACAAACAAATGGACAAGACAATTACTGATAGAGACACATCCTCCAAAAGTAAAATAAGATAAAACAAGGAGATGTGATACAGCATGTAAGGGTAGATGGTCTAAGGAGGTGACTACAAAACAGAGCTCTGAAGGGAGAGCTCTCTGGGCAGGGGGACACCAGGCAAAGGCACTAAGCCAGAAGTGAGACTGTCATGTTAAGGACAAAACTAAGGCCTGCAGAGCCCGAGTGGAGCAAACAGAGCAGAATAGAACGTGAGAGATCAGAGACAGGCAGGGAAGAGGAAGGATTTTGGATTTAAGTGCAAAATCAGGGAGCAATTGATGCAGGGGAATTAAGTAATGGGATTTAGCTGTTCCAAGATCAGTCTGAATCTGCTCTAGAGAGCACAAAGCACTGAAGCTGGCAGGTAGGTTTCTTGGTAGCCTAGAATACATTGTAATAAGAAGGGATAGCTGAGAAGATGTGGATATGCAGAGGACAAAATTTGGAAGCAGAGAGAGAAGACTTACTGGTGAAATGGATACTGTCAGCCAAGGGCAAAAGGGAATTAAAAGATTCCTAGGTTTTTTGCTTGAGCAGCCCAAGGCAAATCCATCCAGTGATTGCAATGATAGAAATCGACTAAATGTATTTGACTGCAGAACCCTTTCTCCTGCTACGCTTCTTAGCAAGTCATAAAATACCAGTGTCTGTGAAGCACAGAATGGGAATGCTGTTTCAGAGGTCTGAGTAGATACCACTTCATCCTGTCCTCCCTCTGAGAGCCTTAACTCATCCCTATTCCCTAAGTAAAACTGCAAATCAAAATGTGGTATTGTCTGCGTAGAGTTTAAATTTCTTGTGATAGACTATGTATTACTACATACAAGAAAACTAAATGGGCAGTTTTTCAAGTCAACAAGTCTTAAATTTGATATTTTAATATGACTCTTTTCGCTATCACAATAATTCTAATGGCATAATCTTACCGGCTAGATTAACTCATTGCTAAATAATAATAATGACTGCCATTTATTCAGCCCTTGCTGGTTTTCCTGCACCATCTTAAAAGCTTTACGTGGATCAGAGCACGTGATCAGTATTTCAGTCCTGGGAAGCAACTGTCATTGTATTAATTTTAAGAGGGGGAAGCAGTCCAAAATCCCAGAAGCAGGAGGGACAAATATGAATCTGTATTTAATCCTGGGTTAGTTTCCTCCAAAAATTTGGTTTTCAGGGCTCCAGAGTTCAAAGCAGACTTTACAACAAAGCAAATAGTAAAGGTAAGTGGGAGAGAAAAGCAAAACAACAATTTTACTTGTCTATTAAAAGATAACAATAAAATGTTTCAAATGTGATTTTCCTCTAAGTGTAGTCTAACTACTGGAAAGAACTGCTCGAGGCAGTGTACAGACAGAGGCGACACAACAAAGAAACTTCCAGTACTTGATAGGAATATGAACTGATATATTCCAGAGAGGGCCAAAGCAGGCCACTACTTTAAACAGAATTGTCTGCCAAGGTCCCTGCAAACAAGATGCCCTTCCACCTATACTCAGCCTTCTGGCAACAAATTGTGGTTCTTCGCCATCCTCTTCATTCCTGAGCATCTTGCATATCAATAATTCTAATGGTTGTGTCTACCCCAACCATGTTCACAGTAAGAGGAGAGAGTGTGGTCCAGAATTACTAAGAGGACTCATTATGTTCCTGTGGGTGAAGGGGATTTTTTGTAAACAAGAAATGGGAAGTAGGCCCCATACAATCAGGCTCCAAATCTAAATTAAAAGTTATATCAGCATCTCATAGCTACAGCTGCATTTTCAGGATAGAAGAGGAAATAAAAGGACTAAAGAGTAGAAGAACTTCTGCTTCCTTGTTGCACTGTGGGGGCTTTTGGAGGAGGACTTGATTTTGCTTTTGTTTTTAGCAGCAACCAGCACTGAAGATAGCAGTAAAATTATACAGTTTACATAGAGTCTTAACTTTGGATGCCTTCGTGAACCTGGTTAATGGAAGAGCAATCCTGTCCTTTCTGAGTGAATCATTATTAGGGTTATTCCAATTAAATTAATATCTATTTAACGATTACTCGGCATCAGGCTTCACTAGACACAGTAGATATCATGGTCCCTGTCTGCTGCGCTCACTCACTCTGTCTCTCTCTCTCTTTCTCTGATTATACTACGTGCATAATCATGTCTAACCTTCCTCTATTTATGTCTGACTCATTCTGTAAAATTACTTTAAAATTTATTCTTTTTCTCCCACATACTTAAGCCACTTAACATCTTCTAATCTGCACACTCAATGAGATGTTCCCTAGTCCACCATCCAAATTGAACTATGTAATAAGCCTGAGACTGTGTGAGCTATGCAATGTAACCTGCCATCCAGGAGGTGTTCAAAGCAAAACTACGTGCTCTAATCCAAAGAGATCTGATTTCCAACAAATGGTTGTTGAAATTCAAATCGCTCCTATTTTCAGTGAAACTGAACAAAACATTTGTAATGCTCACCTACATCTCTCTGTGTGTCTACTGAGGAAATTGTCCCTGGAGAATTCACTTGGAGTGGGGTCAGAGGGTCAGCTGGCCCTTGAGTCACCAAACCTGAGGGGAGCTGCCCAAAAGACCTACATTGTAAGAGAAAAGAAAAGAAAGACCCCAAGACGAGAAAAATGTTGAGAGCACACATTTACACCCAAGTGCATTTAAAGAGGTATAGGCTGTTTGGGAGGTACACAGACATGTGGACTTGATACACAGTTGAATATGCAGTCCTAGATCAGCCAGCAATTTGTTTTCTGAGCCTTAATATTATAAGCCTTTATCACCTGCTTTGAATATGCATTGTCCAGATTTGCACATTAGCACTTGTCTATTATCCAAGAGCATTAAATAAAGCATTCCTTCTGAAAAATCTTAATTTTAATTAAAATTAGACATACAGCCATACAGGTCTCTAGTGTATTTATTTAAGCTATGTATGCTCTTTTCCCATCATATACTAACCTACAGTCTTGGGAAAACCTGGTAAGGCTAAAGGTCTTTTGTTTTGTTTCATTTTGTTTTGCATTTTCTTTCAGGCTGGGATGCTCAAGTGTTTGTCTTGGCTATTAGCCAAAAAGCTTTAGGATTATATTTGAAAATTATTCAAAAGTAAATAAAGCATTATAAATGCTATACTGAATTCCTAGGAATAAAATCTAACAAAACGTACTAGCATAACAAAAGTTTTTGATGTTATTAAAATCATAAAGGGAAAAGGGAGAATCCTTCTACAATTTAAAAACTGGTGACATTGTTACCAGTATTACAATAGTGTCATCATCTTAATAGCTACTGTTAAACAAGTACTTTACCCTGAGCACAGAGCTTTGTGCTTGTGTATACTACCTTGCCTGTTTTTCCCAATAAATCTATGAAGCAGGTATTACTCTCCCAACGCCACAGAAGATAAGAACTAAAGTTTAGGGAGAATAAGCAAATTGCCCAAGGTAACACAACTTAGAGCAGAGACAAACCCCAGTCTGTATCCAATGCATGTAATAATGAAACACCACACACACACACACACACACACACACACACACAGAGAGAGAGAGAGAGAGAGAGAAAGCAAGAGAGAGAGAGAACACACTGGGTGAGGGGAACAGGTGATTAAATTGTCATAAGCACTTGACGTTAAGTAAAGCAGTAAAGCAGCAAAGCAGCTCATAACTACTCTTTCCTTTAGGAGCTGGTAATTTAAGACAGATCATCTCCCAGACTACGGGTGAATTTCTAGCCCCAGGCTAAGCCAGAGAAATAGGCACCTGGACCTTTGGACTTATCACTACTGTCCTTGTAGATGTTTATTTTCAGAACTTCACTTTAGCATTATTAACTTGGCTGGTGGGCTAATAAGCCACCATCTGCAAATTTCTGCTGTGCTTATTATTGAAATGTGTAGTGGTGTTGAGAATATGGGTCAATATTTCACATGGTTCTCCTTTAGGAAAACTCAGAGCAAAAATTTTTCTCAGGTTTTAATGCCAAATCTGTTGCTGTGGATATTGTGAGCCTTGTGACTGATTCTATTCCCCTTCATGCTTAGACAGCTAGGAAGCTTAAGATCAAGCCAAACAGCTATGAAACATTCTGCAGAAGAGGTAGAAAAAATGGCTATATAAGAATAGCTCTAGTCTGCAAGTCCCAGCGAGACCAATGCAGAAGGTGGGTGATTTCTGCATTTCCAACTGAGGTGCCCTGTTCATCTCATTGGGACTGGTTAGGCTGTGGGTGCAGCCCACAGAGGGCTGGCAGAAACATGGTGAGGCATTGATTGACCCAGGAGGTACAAGGAGTTGGAGGCCTCCCTTTCTCAGCCAAAGGAAGCCATGAGGGACTGTGCTATCTGGCCAAGATACTATTTCCCCACGGTTTTTGCAATCTGGGGACAAGGCAATTCCCTTATGTGCCTACACTACAGAGTACAAGAACTTCTGCTTCTTTGTTGCAGACAATTGACTTCCTCTCCTCTCTTTATTTCTTTCTCTTGCCTAATTGCCCTGGCCAAAGCTTCCAATACTATGTTGAATAGGAATGGTGAGAGAGGGCATCATTTTCTTGTGCCGGTTTTCAAAAGGAATGCTTCCAGCTTTTTCCTATTCAGTATGATATTGGCTATAGGTTTGTCATAAATAGCTTTATTAATTTGAGATATGATCCATCAATATCTTGTTCATTGAGAGTTTTTAGCATGAAGGGCTGTTGAATTTTGTCGAAGGCCTTTCCTGTATCTATTGAGATAATCATGTGGTTTTTGCCATTGGTTCTGTTTATGTGATGGATTACGTTTATTAATTTGCATATGTTGGACCAGCCTTGCATCCCAGGGATGAAGCTGACTTGATCATGGTAGATAAGCTTTTTGACATACTGCTGGATTCATTTTACCAGTATTTTATTGAGGATTTTTGCATTGATGTTTATCAGGGATTCTGCCCTGAAGTTTTCTTTTTTCGTTGTGTCTTTCCCAGGTTTTGGAATCAAGATGATGCTGGCTTCATAAAAGGACTTAGGGAGGAGTCCTTCTTTTTCTATTGTTTGAAATATTTTCAGAAAACAATGGTACCAGCTCCTCTTTGTACCTCTGGTAGAATTCAGCTGTGAATCCTTTTGGTCCTGGGCTTTTTTTGGTTGGTAGGCTATTAATTGCTGCCTCAATTTCAGAACTTGTTATTGGCCTATTCAGGGATTTTACTTCTTCCGGGTTTAGTCTTGGGAGGGTGTATATTTCCATGAATTTATTTATTTCTTCTAGATTTTCTAGATCATTTGTGTAGCGATGTTTATAGTATTCTCTGACGGTAGTTTGCTTTTCTGTGGGATCAGTAGTGATATCCCCTTCATCATTTTTTATTGTGTCTATTTGATTCTTGTCTCTTTTCTTCTTTATTAGTCTGGCTAGCAGTCTATCTACTTTGTTAAATTTTTCAAGAAACCAGCTCCAAGATTCACTGATTTTTTTTTTTTGAAGGGTTTCTTGTGTCTCTGTCTCCTTCAGTTCTGCTTGGATCTTAGTTATTTCTTGTCTTCTGCTAGCTTTTGAATTTGTTTGCTCTCGCTTCTCCAGTTCTTTTAGTTACGATGTTAGGGTGTCGATTTTAGGCCTTTCCTACTTTCTGATGTGGGCATTTAGTGCTATAAATTTCCATCTAAACACTGCTTTAGTTGTGTCCCAGAGATTCTGGTACATTGTGTCTTTGTTTTCATTGGTTTCAAAGAACTTATTTATTTCTGCCTTAATTTCATTATTTACCCAGTAGTCATTCAGGAGCAGGTTGTTCAGTTTCCATGTAGTTTTGCAGTTTTGAGTGAGTTTCTTAACATTGAGCTCTAATTTGATTGTGCTGTGGTCTGAGAGACTGTTATGATTTCCATTCTTTTGTGTTTGCTGAGGAGTGTTTTACTTCCAATTATGTGGTTAACTTTAGAATAAGTGTTATGTGGTACTGAAAAGAATGTATATTCTGTTGATTTTGGGTGGAGAGTTCTATAGATGTCTATTAGGTCCACTTAGTACAGAGCTGAGTTCAAGACCTGAATATCTTTGTCAATTTTCTGTGTTTTTGATCTGTCTAATGTTGACAGTGGAGTGTTAAAAGTCTCCCACTAGGGGGGACGATCCAAGATGGCCGTTTAGGAACAGCTCAGGATTGCAGCTCCCAGTGAAAGCGCAGAGGGTGAGTGGACGCCGCGTTTTTATTGCCCACAGACTAGGAAATTCCCGGGCAGAGGTGCTCCACGGTCGCCAGCGCGGCTGTTTCGGCCAGCGCGGCTGTGCCGGCCAGCGCCGCTGCTTTGCCCCGCGCGGCTGCTTTGTCGGCGCCCCGGAGCCACTGTTCTCCATACAAAATACACCGGTCCGGGGACCCTTTAGGCTGGCGATTGGAGCCATGGGAAGTCGCCCATATGCTGGTTCAAAAAGGGGACTGAGCAGAGAACCAGGACAGTAGATTCCAGGGCAAAAAAAAGAAAAAAAAAGCGCCACAAACCTCAGTGCCACTGTTTAAGCCAGCGCAGTGAGTGGCCACAGGGGAAAACAAACAGACCCCGGCGCCTCTTCGACAGGCGACTGGAACACCAACTTAAAAAAGGCTCTGAGGCAGGGAGCCAGGCGATCAGGCTCGGCTGGTCCCACCCCCACAAAAGAACAGCAACCAGAAACTCTGGATTGAGAGTTTCACAGCAAGCGCAGCTGAACCCAGGACGGTCCAGCTCTGTGGGGGAGGGGCGTCCGCCATTATCGAGGCAGCCCGCCGTTGCCAAGGCAACCCGCCATTGCTGAGGCAGCCGGCCGTTGCCAAGGCAACCCGCCACAGCAGTGACTCCGCCCCAACAGAGGCGGGCCACCATCGCCAAAGCAGTTCTAACTACACCCATATCAACAGGACTGCAGGGAAGTTCACTTGGCAGCTGGGCGGAGCCCACAGCAGCTCAGCAAAGCTGCTATAGGCTGACAGTGACTAGGCTGCCTCCTTGCTGGGCTGGGCAGATCTGAAGGAAAAAAAAAAAAAAAAAAAAACAAGGCGGCAGCATAACGGAAACTCATAAATAAAGCCCTAAATCCCTGGGACAGAGCACCTGGGAACAAAAAGCAGTTTATGAGTTCTGCTGCAGCAGACCTAAAAGTACCTGCCCAGCAGCTCTGAATGAACAACAACAGAGCTCACAGCTCACCATTTGAGCTCCTATAAAGAAGAGACTGTCTCCTCAAGCAGCTCCCTGACCCCTATATATCCAAAAAGACACCTCATAAAAGAGAGATCAGATTGACACTAGGCGGGTATCCTTCTGGGACAAAGATAGCAGAAGAAGAAAACTGGTAACAACCCTTGCTGTTCAGCAGCTGCTGCAGGTGAACCCCAGGCAAGCAGGGCCTGGAGTGAACCTCAGCAGACCTACAGCAGAGGGGCCAGACTGTCAGAAGGAAAACCAAGAAACAGAAATAACCTCATCATCAACAAACAGAACGTCAATCTGAAAGATTTGAGACCCAATCTGAAAGCCAGCAGCTACAAAGTCGACAGGTGGATAAATCCTTAAAGATGGGAAGAAACCAGCACAAAAAGGATGAAAACACCCGAAACCAGAACACCTCTCCTCCTACAAGGGATCACAACTCCTCACCAGCAAGGGAACAAGGTTGGAGGGAGAACGAGTGTGAGGAAATGACAGAATCAGACTTCAGAAGGTGGGTAGTAAGAAACTTCTGTGAACTTAAAGAACATGTTCTAACCAAATGCAAAGAAACTAAGAACCTTGAAAAAAGATTTGACGAAATGCTAACAAGAATGGACAAAATAGAAAGGAATATAAGTGAATTGATGGAGCTGAAAAACGCAACATGAGAACTTCGTGAAGCATGCACAAGTATCAACAGCCGAATGGACCAAGCAGAAGAAAGGATATCAGAAGTCGAAGAGCAACTCAATGAAATAAAACGGGAAGGCAAGACTGGAGAAAAAAGGGTAAAAAGGAATGAACAAACTATCCAAGAAATGTGGGACTATGTGAAAAGACCTAATCTACGTTTGATAGGCGTACCCGAATGCGACGAAGAGAATGAATCCAAGCTGGAAAATACTCTTCAGGATAATATCCAGGAAAACTTCCCCAACCTAGCAAGGCAGGCAAACATTCAAGTCCAAGAAATACAGAGAACACCACAAAGATAATCGTCAAGAAGAGCAACCCCAAGGCACATAATCGTCAGATTCACCAGGGTCGAAATGAAGGAGAAAATACTAAGGGCAGCCAGAAAGAAAGGTCGGGTTACCCATAAATGGAAGCCCATCAGACTCACAGCAGATCTCTCAGCAGAAACCCTACAAGCCAGAAGAGAATGGGGGCCAATACTCAACATCCTTAAAGAAAAGAACTTTCAACCCAGAATCTCCTATCCAGCCAAACTAAGCTTCATAAGTGAAGGAAAAATAAAATCCTTTGGGAACATGCAAGTACTCAGAGATTTCGTCACCACCAGGCCAGTTCTACAAGAGCTCCTGAAAGAGGCTCTACACATATAAAGGAACAACAAGTACCAGCTCAACTAAAGGGCAAAACACCCAGCTAGCACCAAAATGGCAGTATCAAATTCACACATAACAATATTAACCCTAAATGTAAATGGACTAAATGCCCCAATCAAAAGACACAGAATGGCAAATTGGATAAACAGACAAAACCCATCGGTGTGCTGTATCCAGGAAACCCATCTCACATGCAAGGATACACAAAGGCTCAAAATAAAGGGATGGAGGAAGATTTACCAAGCAAATGGAGAGCAAAAAAAAGCAGGAGTTGCAATTCTCATCTCTGATAAATTAGACTTTAAAGCAACAAAGATCATAAGAGACAAAGAGGGACATTACATAATGGTAAAAGGATCAATGCAACAAGAAGAGCTAACGATCCTAAATATATATGCACCCAATACAGGAGCACCCAGATACATAAGGCAAGTTCCTAATGATTTACAAACAGACTTAGACTCCCACACAATAATAGTGGGAGACTTTAACACCCCATTGTCAACATTAGACAGATCAACCAGACAGAAAATTAACAAGGATATCCAGGACTTGAACTCAGACCTGGACCAAGCAAACCTAATAGACATTTACAGAACTCTCCACCCCAAATCCACAGAATATACATTCTTCTCAGCACCACATCACACCTACTCTAAAATTGACCACATAATTGGGAGTAAATCACTCCTCAGCAAATGCAAAAGAACGGAAATCGTAACAAACAGTCTCTCAGACCACAGTGCAATCAAGTTAGAACTCAGAATTCAAAAACTAACTCAGAACCACACAGCTTCATGGAAACTGAACAACTTGCTCCTGAATGTTGACTGGATAAACAATGAAATGAAGGCAGAAATAAAGATGTTCTTCGAAACCAACGAGAATGAAGACACAACATACCAGAATCTCTGGGACACATTTAAAGCAGTCTCTAGAGGAAAATATTTAGCAATAAGAGCCCACATGAGAAGCAAGGAGAGATCAAAAATTGACACCCTATCATCAAAACTGAAAGAGCTAGAGGAGCAAGATCAAAAAAACTCAAAGTCTAGCAGAAGACGAGAAATATCTAAGATCAGAGCAGAACTGAAGGAGATAGAGACACAAAAAACCCTTCAAAAAATCAATAAATCCAGGAGCTGGTTTTTTGAAAAGATCAACAAAATAGACAGACCACTAGCCAGATTAATAAAAAGGAAAAGAGAGAATAACAAAATTGATGCAATAAAAAACGATCAAGGGGATATCACCACAGATAACACAGAAATTCAAACCATCATCAGAGATTATTACAAACAACTCTATGCACACACACTAATAAACCTGGAAGAAATGGATAAATTCCTGGACACTTGCCTCCTGCCAAGCCTAAACCAGGAAGAAGCCGAAACCCTGAACAGACCCATAACAAGGTCTGAAGTGAGGCAGCAATTAAGAGCTTACCACCTTAAAAAAGCCCAGGTCCAGATGGGTTCACAGCTGAATTCTACCAGACATACAAAGAGGAGCTGGTACCATTTCTTCTGAAACTATTCCAAACAGTACAAAAAGAGGGAATTCTTCCCAAATCATTTTATGACACCAACATCATCCTGATTCCAAAACCCGGCAGAGACTCAACAAGAAAAGAAAACTTCAGGCCAATATCCATGATGAACATAGATGCAAAAATCTTCAATAAAATACTGACAAGCCGATTGCAACAGCACATCAAAAAGCTTACCCACCATGATCAAGTAGGCTTCATCCCGGGGATGCAAGGCTGGTTCAACATACGCAAGTCTATAAACGTAATTCACCACATAAACAGAACCAAAGACAAAAACCACACGATTATCTCAATTGATGCAGAGAAGGCCTTTGACAAAATTCAGCAGCCCTTTATGCTAAAAACCCTCAATAAGCTATGTATTGATGGAACGTATCTCAAAATAATAAAAGCTATTTATGACAAACCAACAGCCCAATATCATACTGAATGGGCAAAAACTGGAAGCATTCCCCTTGAAATGTGGCACCAGACAAGGATGCCCGCTCTCACCACTGCTATTCAATATAGTATTAGAAGTTCTAGCCAGAGCAATCAGGCAAGAAAAAGAAATAAAGGGCATTCAAATAGGAAAGGAGGAAGTCAAATTGTCTCTATTTGCAGACGACATGATTGTATATCTAGAAGACCCCATCGTCTCAGCCCCAAACCTCCTGAAACTGATAAGCAAGTTCAGCAAAGTCTCAGGATACAAAATCAATGTGCAAAAATCACATGCATTCCTATACACCAATAACAGACTTAAAGAGAGCCAAATCAAGAACAAACTTCCATTCACAATTGCCACAAAGAGAATAAAATACCTAGGAATACAACTAACAAGGAA
>NW_022436941.1:75399088-75403100 GCF_009761245.1 Sapajus apella
TCAACATCCTTAAAGAAAAGAACTTTCAACCCAGAATCTCCTATCCAGCCAAACTAAGCTTCATAAGTGAAGGAAAAATAAAATCCTTTGGGAACATGCAAGTACTCAGAGATTTCGTCACCACCAGGCCAGCTCTACAAGAGCTCCTGAAAGAGGCTCTACACATATAAAGGAACAACAAGTACCAGCTCAACTAAAGGGCAAAACAGCCAGCTAGCACCAAAATGGCAGTATCAAATTCACACATAACAATATTAACCCTAAATGTAAATGGACTAAATGCCCCAATCAAAAGACACAGACTGGCAAATTGGATAAAAAGACAAAACCCATCGGTGTGCTGTATCCAGGAAACCCATCTCACATGCAAGGATACACAAAGGCTCAAAATAAAGGGATGGAGGAAGATTTACCAAGCAAATGGAGAGCAAAAAAAAAGCAGGAGTTGGAATTCTCATCTCTGATAAATTAGACTTTAAAGCAACAAAGATCATAAGAGACAAAGAGGGACATTACATAATGGTAAAAGGATCAATGGAACAAGAAGAGCTAACGATCCTAAATATATATGCACCCAATACAGGAGCACCAAGATACATAAGGCAAGTTCTTAATGACTTACAATGAGACATAGACTCCCACACAATAATAGTGGGAGACTTTAACACCCCATTGTCAACATTAGACAGATCAACCAGACAGAAAATTAACAAGGATATCCAGGACTTGAACTCAGACCTGGACCAAGCAAACCTAATAGACATTTACAGAACTCTCCACCCCAAATCCACAGAATATACATTCTTCTCAGCACCACATCACACCTACTCTAAAATTGACCACATAATTGGGAGTAAATCACTCCTCAGCAAATGCAAAAGAATGGAAATCATAACAAACAGTCTCTCAGACCACAGTGCAATCAAGTTAGAACTCAGAATTCAAAAACTAACTCAGAACCGCACAGCTTCATGGAAACTGAACAACTTGCTCTTGAATGTTGACTGGATAAACAATGAAATGAAGACAGAAATAAAGATGTTCTTTGAAACCAACGAGAATGAAGACACAACATACCAGAATCTCTGGGACACATTTAAAGCAGTCTCTAGAGGAAAATATATAGCAATAAGTTCCCACATGAGAAGCAAGGAGAGATCAAAAATTGACACCCTATCGTCAAAACTGAAAGAGCGAGAGGAGCAAGATCAAAAAACCTCAAAGTCTAGCAGAAGACAAGAAATAGCTGAGATCAGAGCAGAACTGAAGGAGATAGAGACACAAAAAACCCTTCAAAAAATCAATAAATCCAGGAGCTGGTTTTCTGAAAAGATCAAGAAAATAGACCACTAGCCAGATTAATAAAAAAGAAAAGAGAGAATAACCAAATTGATGCAATAAAAAATGATAAAAGGGATATCACCACAGATTCCACAGAAATTCAAACCATCATCAGAGACTATTACAAACAACTCTATGCACACAAACTAATAAACCTGGAAGAAATGGATAAATTCCTGGACACTTGTCTCCTACCAAGCCTAAACCAGGAAGAAGCTGAAACCCTGAACAGACCCATAACAAGGTCTGAAGTTGAGGCAGCAATTAAGAGCTTACCACCCAAAAAAAGCCCAGGTCCAGATGGGTTCACAGCCGAATTCTACCAGACATACAAAGAGGAGCTGGTACCATTTCTTCTGAAACTATTCCAAACAATACAAAAAGAGGGAATTCTTCCCAAATCATTTTATGACACCAACATCATCCTGATTCCAAAACCCGGCAGAGACTCAACAAGGAAAGATAACTACAGGCCAATATCCATGATGAACATAGATGCAAAAATCTTCAATAAAATACTGACAAGCCGATTGCAACAGCACATCAAAAAGCTTATCCACCATGAACAAGTAGGCTTCATCCCGGGGATGCAAGGCTGGTTCAACATACGCAAGTCTATAAACGTAATTTACCACATAAACAGAACCAAAGACAAAAACCACATGATTATCTCAATTGATGCAGAGAAGGCCTTTGACAAAATTCAGCAGCCCTTTATGCTAAAAACACTCAATAAGCTAGGTATCGATGGAACGTACCTCAAAATAATAAAAGCTATTTATGACAAACCAACAGCCAATATCATACTGAATGGGCAAAAACTGGAAGCATTCCCCTTGAAATGTGGCACCAGATAAGGATGCCCTCTCTCACCGCTGCTATTCAATATAGTATTAGAAGTTCTAGCCAGAGCAATCAGGCAAGAAAAAGAAATAAAGGGCATTCAAATAGGAAAGGAGGAAGTCAAATTGTCTCTATTTGCAGACGACATGATTGTATATCTAGAAGACCCCATCGTCTCAGCCCCAAACCTCCTGAAACTGATAAGCAAGTTCAGCAAAGTCTCAGGATACAAAATCAATGTGCAAAAATCACATGCATTCCTATACACCAATAACAGACTTAAAGAGAGCCAAATCAAGAACAAACTTCCATTCACAATTGCCACAAAGAGAATAAAATACCTAGGAATACAACTAACAAGGAATGTAAAGGACCTCTTCAAGGAGAACTACAAGCCACTGCTCAACGAAATAAGAGAGGACACAAACAGATGGAGAAACATTCCATGTTCATGGTTAGGAAGAATCAATATCGTGAAAATGGCCATACTGCCCAAAGTAATTTACAGATTCAATGCTATCCCCATCAAGCTACCAATGACCTTCTTTGCAGAACTGGAAAAAACCACCTTAAACTTCATATGGAACCAAAAGAGAGCCCGCATAGCCAAGTCAATTCTAAGCAAAAAGAACAAAGTGGGGGGCATCACACTACCAGACTTCAAACTATACTACAAGGCTACAGTAATCAAAACAGCATGGTACTGGTACCAAAACAGAGATATAGACCAATGGAACAGAACAGAGGTCTCGGAGGCAACGCAACATATCTACAACCATCAGATCTTTGACAAACCAGACAAAAACAAGCAATGGGGAAAGGATTCCCTGTTCAATAAATGGTGTTGGGAAAGCTGGCTAGCCATGTGCAGAAAGCAGAAACGGGGCCCCTTCCTGACACCTTACACTAAAATTAACTCCAGATGGATTAAAGACTTAAACATAAGACCTAACACCATAAAAACCCTAGAAGAAAATCTAGGCAAAACCATTCAGGACATAGGTGTAGGCAAGGACTTCATGACCAAAACACCAAAAGCATTGACAACAAAAGCCAAAATAGACAAATGGGACCTAATCAAACTCCACAGCTTCTGCACAGCAAAAGAAACAATCATTAGAGTGAATCGGCAACCAACAGATTGGGAAAAAATTTTTGCAGTTTACCCATCTGACAAAGGGCTGATATCCGTAATTTACAAAGAACTAAAGCAGATTTACAAGAAAAAAACTAACAAGCCCATTCAAAAGTGGGCAAAGGATATGAACAGACACTTCTCAAAAGAAGACATACGTGAGGCCAACAAACATATGAAAAAATGCTCATCATCACTGGTCATCAGAGAAATGCAAATCAAAACTACACTGAGATACCATCTCACGCCAGTTAGAATGGCGATCATTAAAAAATCTGGAGACAACAGATGCTGGAGAGGATGTGGAGAAATAGGAACACTTTTGCACTGTTGGTGGGAGTGTAAATTAGTGCAACCATTGTGGAAGACAGTGTGGCGATTCCTCAAGGACCTAGAAATAGAAATTCCATTTGACCCAGCAATCCCATTACTGGGTATATATCCAAAGGATTACAAATCGTTCTACTATAAGGACACGTGTACACGAATGTTCATTGCAGCACTGTTTACAATAGCAAAGACCTGGAACCAACCCAAATGCCCATCGACGATAGACTGGATAGGGAAAATGTGGCACATATACACCATGGAATATTATGCAGCCATCAAAAATGATGAGTTTGGGTCCTTTGTAGGGACATGGATGAACCTGGAAACCATCATTCTCAGCAAACTGACAGAAGAGCAGAAGAT
>NW_022436941.1:75403200-75551441 GCF_009761245.1 Sapajus apella
ATGAGTTTGGATCCTTTGTAGGGACATGGATGAACCTGGAAACCATCATTCTCAGCAAACTGACAGAAGAGCAGAAGATCAAACACCACATGTTCTCACTCATAGGCGGGTGTTGAACAATGAGAACACATGGACACAGGGAGGGGAGCACTACACACTGGGGTCAGTTGGGGGGAAATAGGGGAGGGACGGTGGGGGGTGGGAAGCTGGGGAGAGATAGCAAGGGGAGAAATGCCAGATGTAGGTGATGGGGAGGAAGGCAGCAAATCACACTGCCATGTGTGTTCCAATGCAACAATTTTCCATGTTCTTCACATGTACCCCAAAACCTAAAATGCAATAAAATAAATAAATGGGAAAAAAAAAGTCTCCCACTATATTATGTGGGAGTCTAAGTTTCTTTGTTGGTCTGTAAGAACTTGTTTTATAAATCTTGGTGCTCCTGTATTGGGTGCATATATATTTAAGATAGCTCTTCTTCTTGCCTTGATCCCTTTACCATTATGTAA
The DNA here is from genome assembly GCF_009761245.1 of Sapajus apella. NCBI lineage: Eukaryota > Metazoa > Chordata > Mammalia > Primates > Cebidae > Sapajus > Sapajus apella. Next base: position 75,403,710 of record NW_022436941.1, read on the forward strand.
TGCCTTTCTTTGTCTCTTTTGGTGTTTGTTGGTTTAAAGTCTGTTTTATCAGAGACTAGGATTGTAACCCCTGCTTTTCTTTTTGCTTAGTAAATATTCCTCTATTTTTTTAACTTTGAGCCTTGTGTGTCTGCATGTGAGATGGGTCTCCTGAATACAGCACACCAATGGGCCTTGACTCTTTATCCAAGTTGCCAGTCTGTGTCTTTTAATTGGTGTATTTAAACCATTTACATTGACGGTTGATATTGTTATATGTGAATTTGATCCTGTCATCACAATGCTAGCTGGTCATTTTGCACATTAGTTGATGCAGTTTCCTCATAGTGTCCTTGGTCTTTATGTTCTGGTATGTTTTTTGCAGTGGCTGGTACTGTTTTTTCCTTTCCATATTTAGTATTTCCTTCAGGAGCTCTTGTAAGGCAGGCATGGTGTTGACAAAATCCCTCAGCATTTTTTTGTTTGTAAAGGATTTTATTTCTCCTGCACTTATGAAGCTTAGTTAGGCTGGATATAAAATTCTGAGTTTAAAATTCTTAAAGAATATTGAATATTAGCTCCAACTCTATTCTGGCTTATAGGGTTTCTGCAGAGAGACCCACTGTTAGTCTGATGGGCTTCCCTTTATATGTAACCAGACCTTTCTTTCTGGCTGCCCTTAACATTTTTTCCTTCATTTCAACTTTGGAGAATCTGAAGATTATGTGTCTTGGGGTTGCTCTTCTTGAGGACTATCTTAGTGGTGTTCTCTGTATTTCCTGAATTTGAATATTGGCCTGCCCTTCTAGGTTGGGGAAGCTCTCCTAAATAATATCCTAAATGTGTCTGCCAACTTGGTTCCATTCTCTCTGCCACTTTCAGGGACCCCAGTCAAATGTAGGTTTGGTCTTTTCACATAGTCCCATATTTCTTGGAGTCTTCGCTTGTTCCTTTTCATTCTTTTTTTCTCTAATATTTTCTTTACACCGTATTTCAGTAAGTTGATCTCCAATTTCTGATATTCTTTCTTCCGCTTGATTGATTCAGCTATTAATACTTGAGTATGCTTAATGAAGTTCTTGTGCTGTGTTTTTCAGCTCCATCAGGTCATTTATGTTCTTCTCTAAATTGGTTATTCTAGTTCACACTTCCTGTAAACTTTTGTCAAGCTTCTTGGCTTCCTTGCATTGGGTTAGAACATGTGCTTTTAGCTCAGAGGAGTTTGTTATTACCCATCCTCTGAGGCCTACTTCTGTCAATTTGTCAAACTCATTCTCTGTCCAGTTTTGTGCCCTTCATAGAGAGGAGTTGGGATCATTTGGAGGAGAAGAGACATTCTGATTTTTGGAATTTTCAGTAATTTTGCAGTCTTTTCCTCATTGTAGATTCCTTTGGATGGGGTTTTGTTTGGAGGTCCTTTTTGTTGATGTTGATGCTATTGCTTTCTGTTTGTTCATTTTTCTTCTAACATTTAGGACCCTCTTCTATAGGTCTGCTGCAGTTAGCTGGAGGCCAACTCCAGATCCTATTTGCTTGGGTATCACCAGCGGGGGCTGCAGAACAGCAAAGATTGCTTCCTGCTCTTTCCTCAGGAAGTTTCATTCCAGAGAGGCACCAGCCTGATGCCAGCTGGAGCTCTCCTGTATGAGGTGTTTATCAACCCCTGCTCGGAGGTGTCTCCTAGTCAGGAGGCACAAGAGTCAGAAACTCACTTGAGGAGTCAGTCTGTCTCATAGCAGAGCTTGAGCAGTGTGCTGGGAGAACCCTCCTTGTCAGGATCTGTTGCTCTCTTCAGAGCTGGCAGGCAGGGACATTTAAGTCTGCTGATGCTGTGCCTTCCCCCAGGTGATCTGTCCCAGGGAGATGGGAGTTTTATCTCTAAGTCCCTGACTGGGGCTGCTGACTTTCTTTCAGAGATGCCCTGCCCAGAGAGGAGGCATCTAGAGAGGCAGTCTGGCCAGAGCCACTTTGCCACACTATGTTGAGTTCCACCCAGTCCAATCTTCCAGGCCTCCTAAGCACTTTCCGGGGAAAACTGCCTACTCAAGCCTCAGTAAAGGTGAACACCCCTTCCCACACCAAGCTCAATAATCCCAGGTCAACTTCAGACTGCTGTGCTGGCAGTGAGAATTTCAAGCCAGTCGTTCTTAGCTTGCTGGGCTCTGTGGAAATGGGACCCACTGAGCAAGACCACTTGACTCCCTGGCATCAGCCCCCTTTCCAGGGGAGTGAATGGTTCTGTCTTGCTGGGGTTCCACGTGCCACTGGGGTACAAAAAAAAAAAAAAAAAAAAAAAAAAAAAAAAAAAAAACTCCCGCAGCTAGCTCAGTGTCTGCCTAAGCAGCTGCTCAGTTTTGTGCTGGAAACCTAGGTGGTTTCCTATTCAACATAGTATTGGAAGCTCTGGCCAGGGCAATCAGGCAAGAGAAAGAAATAAAGGGGAAGAGAGGAAATCAAATTGTCTCTTTGCAGATGACATTATTGTATATTTAGAAAACTTCATTGCCTCACCCCAAAAACTTTTTAAGCTGATAAACAACTTTAGCAAAGTCTCTGGATAGAAAATCAAAACGTGCAAAAATTGCAAGCCTTCCTATACACCAATAATAGACAAGCAGAGAGCCAAATCATGTGTGAAATCCCATTCACAGTTGCTACTAAGAGAATTAAATACCTAGGAATACAACTTACAAGGGATGAGAAGGACTTCTTCAAGGAAAACTACAAACCACTGCTCAAGGAAGTAAAAGAGGACACAAACAAATGAAAAACATTCCATGCTCATAGAAAGGAAGAATCAACATCATGAAAATGGCCATATTGCCCAAAGTAATTTATAGAATCAAAGCTATTCGCATCAAGCTACCACTGAATTTCTTCGTAGAATTAGAAAAAATCTACTTTAAATTTCATATGGAACCAAAAAAGAGCCCATATAGCCAAGACAATCCTAAGCAAAAAGAATAAAGCTGGAGGCATCATACTACCTGACTTCCAACTATACTACAAGATCACGGTAACCAAAACAGCATGGTACTGGTACCAAAACAGATAATGTAGACCAAAGGAACAGAACGGAAGCCTGAGACGTAACACCATACATCTACAACTGTCTGATATTTGACAAATCTGACAAAAAAGAACAGTAGGGAAAGGATTCCCTATTTAATAAATTGTGTTGAGAAAACTGGCTAGCCATATGCAGAAAACCAAAACTAGCCCCCTTCCTTACACCTTATGCAAAAACTAACTCAAGATGGATTAAAGGCTTAAATGAAAAACCTAAAACCAGAAAAACCCTAGAAGAAAACCTAAGCAATACCATTCAGGATGGGTATGGGCAAAAACTTCATTACCAAAACACCAAAAGTAATTGAGACAGAAACCAAAATTGACAAATGGGATCTAATTAAACTAAGGAGCTTATGCACAGCAAAAGAAACTATCATCAGAGTGAACAGACAACCTACAAAATGGGAGAACATTTTTGCAATCTATTCATCTAAGGGCTAATATCCAGAATTTACAAGGAACTTAAATTTGCAAGAGAAAAACAACTCCATCAAAAAGTGGGTGAAGGATATGAACAGACAATTCTCAAAAGAAGACATTTATATGGCCAAGAAACATATGAAAAGAAGCTCATCAACACTTGTCATTAGAGAAATGCAAATCAAAACCACAGTGAGACACCATCTCATACCAGTTAGAATGGTGATCATTAAAAACTCTGGAAACGACAGATGCTGGAGAGGATATGGAGAAATAGGAACGCTTTTACACTGTTGGTGGGAGTGTAAATTAGTTCAACCATCGTGGAAGACAGTGTGGTGATTCCTCAAGGACCTAGAAATAGAAATTCCATTTGACCCAGCAATCCCATTACTGGGTATATACCCAAGGATCATAAATCATTCTACTATAAAGACACATGCACATGTATGTTTATTGCAGCACTATTTACAATAGTAAAGACTGAGAACCAACCCAAATGCCCATCAATGATAGACTGGATAAAGAAAATGTGGCGCATATACACCATGGAATACTATGCAGCCATAAAAAAGAATGAATTCATGTCCTTTTCAGGGACATGGATGAAGTTGGAAGCCATCATTCTCAGCAAACTAACACAGGAACAGAAAACCAAACACCACATGCTCTCACTCATAAATGGGAGCTGAACAATGGGAACACATGAACACAGGAAAGGGAATGTCACACACCAGGGCCTATTGGTGGGTGGGGAGCAAGGGGAGGGAGAGCATGAGGATGAATACTTAATGCATCCAAGGCTTAAAACCTAGATGACAGGTTGATAGGTGCAGCAAACCATCATGGCACATGTATATCTATGTGACAAACCTGTACATTCCGCACACATATCCCAGAATTAAAGTAAAATAAATTTTTAAAAAAGAAAAGTTCTGCAGAACATTAAACTAATTAGAATTATTAGTCTCAGGTACCAATATTTTCTCCAGGCTTAATTTCCCCACTCTAACCTTTTTCTCCTTTTCCCATTACTTTAAATTTTTCTCTCCATGGGATTTTATTGTAAGCACTTAATGTAATGCTTTTAAAACCTTATTGGGAAAAGAGGCAATGATACATTCATCTATTTAGGCGTGTAACAGAATCTCTGTATTTGCAGCTGAAACAGATAAATAGTCCCCATTCGACTGAGAGCTCCTTAGGGGCAGGGAAGTCACCTTACTCATCTTTGTATCCTCAGTACATACACTCTGCTAGGCATATAGTCAGCACTTAATAAACACTTACAGAACTGAATTGAATTGAATTTTGAAATTTCCCCAGGAAATCTTTGAGAGAGTCTGAAAAACTATTTAGAACTTTGAACTGCTGTCTTAGCACTTTGGTCTCCATTAAATAAGGCAACTTACTGTTTGTATTCTGACTCTTGTCATAGGTGGGAGTTGTAATAGAGTTGGTGTCTTAAAATGTCAGTTTCCCTAACAGCGTGTACATAACAGAATGTCCATAACACTGTGCCTCTAACACACTATCCCCTCACAGAGTACCCTTCATATTTTGGGGGCTTAAGACATGCTTGCTGAATAAATGTTGAAAACTGAGGATCGTGTGGTCTTTTGGGTATAGATGAAATAAAATTTTTTTTTCTCACTCCCCTCTCTGATTCTCCCCAATAATCTCTGTTAAGGTGATGGAGCATTGCATGGGGCTAAAAACTAAGATATTGGGCTCAGACACACTCGGGTTCAAATCCTAGCAATGCTATGAACCAGCTTTGCAACCTTATGTCTCAAGTAAGCAAGTTATTAACCCCCTCTAAGCTTCCATTTGATCACCTTTAAATGGTGATAACTGTAATACTTACTCATGGTATTATTGTAAGGATTTAATGATTCGATGTGCTTGGTAAAGAATGGCTTGTTCACTGAGAATGCTAAGTAAATGGGGGCTGTCTTGCCCACCTCTTTATGTTCATTCTAATGTTGAACATCAAATATCAACGTACCCTTAGTGAACTGAATTGAGGGTAGCACCCTTGTGACCAAAACACTCTCTATTTCAGTCTTAACATTATCTCAAACTTGCTCAGTCCACCCTCCTTCCCCAAATCCAGGGCCATCTATCAGCCTCCCCCCTGCTATGGAGAGTTGCTGTAGGGAAGGACCAGAGAGGAACAGGGCTCATTAATAGATAAATTCAAATCCTCTTACCATACTAGGAATAATTGAAAAATGACAGGGCTTCTCGACTATTTCAAAGAGGTATTGAGAAGTGGGATTTGAATTTAAAGCGAGAGTCATTAACAAGATTGAAATATTTGAGAACCTCATGGCTGATTTCTGAGGATTAGAGTTAGAAAAACAAACACTCTTCTAAGTGAAGCATGGACCAAATTTATGAGTTAGAATAATTCTTTGCTTTGGAAGATAAATCTCTTCAAATTGATGACAATATAAAAATATGTTTGCATTTGATTTAGTGTTTATGAAAGATATTATATACTTACCTACACATAACTCAAGTCTACAAGCCTATGAGTTGGTGATTAATATAATCTCCTACGGAAGCCTTGTTCTTAAGTCACAACAAATACATCTGGGTCCTCTGCATGCTCTATCTGTATGCAGAGGAAACAGAGTGACATTAGCATCAGGTCTACACAAAGATCAACTTTGCATTTAGAGATAGGATGAGAGGATCACTGAGTGCACAATTACCCCATAGGCTAGGAGCCTTTTGAGTACAAAATTTCACTTTCCTCAGAACTTTGACTTCAAGGTTATGAGCACCATCGCTGGGAGGTGTTCTGCAGCTACCCACACCAGGGCACAAAGAACCCACATTCAGACTCTTCCAGTCTACCTAGTTTTTAGGAAGACAAATTAAGTGTTCTGTTTATCTGTCTCCACACCTCATATTCCCAAATAAAGGCCCATTCTCTGGGCTCAGAAACAACACAAACATTGTTGTCTTCCACCCTGTAATTATAAATGACCAAACCAAATGACTACACCACTTGTACTACACCCTGTACCGATGAGAAGCTGCAACATGAAATGTGAGGGCCTCTCCTTGAGCTGGCCACTCTCCTCTTGGATAGTGAGCTTTTCAGGACACTAGTCCTTCCTTATTCATGGTTTTGCTTTCCAAGGTTCTAGTTACCCTCAGTCAATTGAGGTCCAAAAACAGGTAAGTACGGTACAATCAGATATTTTGAGAGAGAGAGAGAGAGAGACATCACATTCACATAATTTTATTACGGTATATTGTTATACATTCTATTTTATAATAAGTTGTTGCTGTTCATCTTTCACTGTGCCTAATTTAAAAATTAAACTTTATCATAGGGATGCACGTGTAGGAGAAAACAGAGTATATGTAGGATTCAGTACAACCAGGTTCCAAGCATTCCTAGGGATCTTGGAATGTGTCTTCCCCAATAAGTGGGCACTACTCTACTAACAGGCAGCTTGTAATTGGAAATTTATACTTATGTCCTCATGTATTTCACAATGGCAAAAAGAATAGGCTTAAAGACTGGCTGTCTGGCTGGAATCACCGTGTGACCCTGGGCAAATCACTTTCCTCTCCATACCTCAGTTCATTTATCTGGAGCAAAGGGATAATAATAGAAATTACTTCAGAGGGTTGTTGTGATGGAAAAAAAAAATGGATTAAATAATTTACTCTACTCAGACTGCCATAGCAAAACACCATAGACTAGGTGGCTTAAACAACAGAAATGTATTTTCTCACAGGAGGTTAGAGTCCAAGGTTAAAGTTCTGGCAAGGTTTGGTTTCTAGTAAGGGCTGTCTTTCTGCCTTGCAGAAAGCCACCTTCTCACTGTCTTGAGAAAGGGTGATCTCTCTCTCCCTCTTGTTATAAAGCCACTAATCTCAGCAGAGGGGCCACACCCTCATGATGTCATCTAACCCTAATTACCTCCCAAAGACCACAATCTCCAAATATATTCACATTGAAGTTAAGCCTTCAACATATGAATTTTGAGGCAGAGGTACAATTAAGTCCATAGCAATGTGTATAAAGGGTTTAGACCAGTGCCTAACATGCATCAAGTACTAAGCAAATGTTAATTACTATCATTCTCATGCCAGGTACTTCATACATTGTCTCACTTGTGCAGACATAGGCATAGCCTTTTCAGCTGAGGCAACTGGACTCAGAGAGTTACCTGCCTTGACTTTGGGGTGGCAAAGCTGACTTGACCCTAATGTCACACAAAAGGCAATGCACTTTGTGCTTTACCACACTACATCCTTTAAAAAAAATTTAAGGTATAACTATAAATTTTCTCTATTATTTTAGTTCTTAAAATATCCACATTTTAAAATATTTTACAGAAGCATAACATCTAGCCCCACAAATATCCTTCTTTCTGTGGAAGAAAGTTTTCATGGCTTAAAATAAAAAAAAGGCAATTTTTCACTCGGACTACACGTCCAGCCATAGACAGAGAAGCTGCTTATCATCATCACTGAGGAACTCAGGCTGACAAAGCAGCCACCATCTCTAACACTGCAGGTCACTTTGCAGAGGATGAAAGGAATTCCAATGGTCTCACATCAACAGCTAAATATGGCATGCATCACTTTTCGCAACTCATTAGTCAGAACCCACCCAGCCACAATGTGGCCAAGAAGCACAACCCTATCATGGGCCTGGAAGGAAGAAAACCAGAAATCTTTAAAGCCTTCCAAAAAATAATATCTGACAGTCAACTCTAGAAGCATAGTTATTCCAACGCTGAAATGGGAGTAAGGACGTATCTATAATAAACACAGAAAAAAATCATCTTAGTTCCAGATAACTGGCTGTTTTTTGTCTTTCTCTCTTGACTAGTAGCCACAAGCAGTGGAACTTCTCATTTCATCTTTAGCCAGTCTGTCAACTGAGCAAAGAAAAATAACTAACCTTATGGGCATGGGAAAGAAGGCTACAGGATGGGGAGGAGTCTCATTTCCTATGTTCAAGGCATGATATGAAAAATTCTCTAAACCCAGGTCCCAAATTATATCCAGGATTCCCAGATGCTCACAGGAGAAGTAACTAAGGACGTACAAAACTGAGGAATCTCCGTTGAGGAGACTAAGAAGTCACAAGAGGTAACTAAAGAGTCTCCACTGATAAAACAAAGATGCTACACATCAGCAGAGATTTATCCAGCAATAAGCAGCACAAAAATGATGAAGTAACTCAAAAATAAAGTGCAGACCAGAGCTGATCTCATAGTTACTATAAAAAAATTTTCCTGAGTAAAGATTTTTGTTTCATTTGGCTGAAGGATATCACCACCGAGGTTACGAAGATATGAATTCCACTGACCATCTATATGAATTTTGACAAGTTACTTAATGTCTTTAAACTCAACTTTAAAATAGGAATTATAACTACAGGTTATTGTGAGGGTTAAATGAGATAATGTATATAGAGCACTTACAATGTCGTAATCTATGTATAATAAATGCGATAATGTATATAGAGCACTTAACAAGGTTATAATATATGTACAATAAATATTAGCCATGATTTTTATTTGTGTTATTATTATTATCACGTTGATAAAATGCCAAAAGCCAAAGGGAGCTATGGAGCCACTATCAGATATTTTTAAATCTATAATATGTATCTTATCATACAGGTATAACAGCCTTGTTTCTGATATCAAGCTATAAATATGTATGATTTCACCATTAAGTACAATGGTAGCTGCAGGTTTTTCACAGATGCCCTTTATCTGGTTGAAAAAGTTCCCTTCTAGTCATGAACAAGTGCTGAATTTTGTTCAATGCTTTTAAAAAATATCTAGTGAAATAATCACATGGTGTTTCCTTTCTAATTTGTTAGAATGGTTAATTATATTAATTGATGTTTTTCAAATGTTAAACTGACATTATATCTGTGGGATAAACTTCACTCAGACATGATATCTTATTATTTTTATATATTGTTGAATTCAGTTAGCTTAGAGTTTTTTACATCTATGTTCACAAGGAATATCTGTCTCAGGTTTACTTCTTGAAAGAAATTGGTAATTAGTGTCCCTCAATGTCTTTGAATCTGTTGACATAACATCATTCCTGAGATTTCCTTGTTATCTTTTTAACATCTGTAGAATCTGTGGTGAAGTCTGATATTAGTAATTTGTATTTTCCCTTTTATTCCTTCTCAGTATGGCTAGAGGTTAATCAATTTTATTAAATTTCTCAAAGAATCAGCTTCTGGGTTATTTGATTTTCTCTATTGCTTTTCTGTTTTCCAGTTCATTGATTTTTGTTCTTTTCATTAATTCCTTTCTTCTGCTTGCTCTGCTTATAATTTACTCTTTTTTTCTAGTTTCTTTTATTTTAGACATATATTTTTAATATAAGTATTTAGTACTATAAATTTCCTTCTGAGTGCTATGCTAGTTACTTTAGAAAAAATTTTTACATCTGATGTGTTATTTTTATTCAATTGAAAATAGTTTCTATTTTATAATGATCGTGATCACTGATATTGGATTAAAATGTATCATCTTCCTATTTGTTTTCTATTTTCCCATTTGTTCTTCAGTCCCTTGTACCTCTTTTTCTTCCCTCTATAGTACTGAGTTTATTTTTATTTCATTTTATCTCTATTATTAGCAATTAGCTATAACTTTTTTGTGTTAATTTACTGATTGCTTTAATGTTTATAGTATACCTCTTTAACTTACCATAGTCTACCTTCAAGTAAAATTGCTTTTTTGTTTTTGCCTTATTACCACAAATTCAAATTATGTAAAATGCTATCCTCTTACAGAAAGTGCAAAATTGAATTAAACTGGAAAGTATGACACTCAGAAAATTAATTCAATTTTTAGTTTTATTAATTGGAAGCCCTACTGATATTTTGAAACCATCTTTTATTTGTAGTTTTTATTTTTCAGTTATCCTTATTTTCACTAACTTTAATCACCATGGGATGTTATTAACATTCTAAAATAGTTCTGGTATGTATATATTGTATTTTTAATATATTCTTATAGAATTTTCAAACAATAAAATGTTTTAGCCACCCCATAGTAAAATCTCTTATTTTTCTACATGACAAGTGCACCAGTGCCGGGCACCACTCTAGACATTTTCTGCAGTGCCATTTTCTTCTCTATGCTGGTGATATGTCTAACAGTGGTGACGTCATAACAGATTATTAGAATAACAAATGCAACATCTAAAAGTTTGAAGACACAACACTGGAACTCTCGTTATCAGACATAAACAGAGTCTTACCTCATGTGAAGATAAACTATTTGCTCCTCTCCTTATCTTTCACAATATTTAAAATCAAATAATTGATGATTAGCAATGAAGAAAACAGAAAGCTATAATAATGATTAATTCCATAATTTTTTTTCTGGTCCTCACCTTAAAGAGTGTCACTATAACAGGAGATTGGGAAAATGTGGATGTTCCTTGGGGAAAATGATTCTGACAGTAAACATTTTGAGCAGACTACTGTTAGAGTGGTGACCGTGGTTTCCTTTTTCCTGGCTTATCAACTTTTTGATATTACGCTGGAGTTTCTTTTGAGTTATATAAACAACTTTAGTCCTTTGGGTTTGATCTTTTGGTGCTTAAGGGATTATAAAAAAAAAAAAAAGAAAGAAAGAAAAGAAAGATAAAAAGAAGGATTATCTAATGCTATAAAAATGCCTATGCCCAAAAATAACTGGAACATGTAAATATCCACTCGAATGAATGTATTATAGGCTTGCCATGAACACCAACCCAAATTAATTATTAATTTAATTTTTTTTTGAGACTGACTCACTCTGTCACCCAGGCTGGAGTACAGTGACACAATCCTGGCTCACTGCAGCCTCAAACTCCTGGGCACAAGGGATCCTCTTGCCTTGGCCTCCCAATTAGCTGGGACCACAAGCGTGCACTACAACTCCCAGCTAATTTTTTTTTTTTTTTTGAAGATGGGGTTTCACCATGATGGCCAGGCTGGTCTTGAACTCCTGACCTCAGGTGATCCACCCACCTCGGCCTCCCAAAGTGCTAGGATTACAAATTTTTATTTTTATAATTGTAGAAACAGATCTCACTATGCTGACCAGGCTGGTCTCGAAATCTTGGCCTCAAGTGATCCTCCCTCCTCAGCCTCCCAAAGTGTTACTATTACAGGCATGAGACACCATGCCTGGTCTTAAATTTATTGTTAATGTAGCTAAATTTTCTTTTAAATTAGCGCTGAAGAATGAATGTGTAAAGTGCTAATAGGGATGGAAGTACAAGAAAAAAATATTTCTAAAGAGGATTCAGTTTGATTTCTACTACTTGTCCCATGGTTATATTTTACAGAAACAAATTTGCCTTTTATTCTATCATTAGACCTTTCCACTAAAATCAAATCTGTACTGCTTCACACATTTTATAACACTACAACACAAACAATTAACTAAGAAGTCATCAAAACAAGATACTATGACAGCAAAGTTATGTGCAAAATCTAGTCACTGCCTAATATATCACTCTAAAAGCCCCAGAGAGTGAAGTTGTTATGGCTGAGAAGAATATGTTTGTGGGTCTGATAAACACACACATCTTGACAGTTCCTCCAAGGTAGGTCTGGCTTTTCTATATGTCAAGTACCAAACGTATTTTGAGATCATTGGATTCTCTCAGAAAGACAATCTGTGTGGTGCTTGAAACTCCAGAGCAACTTTGTCCTCTTATTTTTCTGAGACGAAGTCTCGCTCCATCACGAAGGCTGGAGTACAGTAACACAAACTCAGCTCCCTGCAGCTTCAACCTCCCAGGCTCAAGCAATCCTCCCACCTCAGCCTCCCAAGTAACTGGGACTGCAGGCACATGCCACCACACTTGGCTTTTTTATTGTTTGTAGAGACAGGGTTTCATCATATTGCCCAGGCTGGTGTCAAACTCGAGCTACCTCACTAGCCTGTTCTCCTGTCTTTAAACAACGTGTCTATTTTCTTCCCAGATGTTCCAGCTCAAAAAAGACTCTTTGGCAATTTCTTCTTCAAGTTATAATTTATACCAAACCTTTACCCTCTATAACATAATACTGGACAAAAATAAACCCCTGAGCTATGACTGCTTGCAACAGAACAGATTTTAACACAATTTAACCAGAGATGTGTAGTTGTGTCCTCACCACTTCTCTCCAGCATTTGGCCGAATCAGTGGCTTCAGAATCCATTACCAAATTTCCTCCCCTGCTAGGCATAAAATCAACCATTCCCAAAGATATAATTTGACATGTGTGTTTCTTCTTCTTCAGTGTTATTCCAATGTCTTGTCTATATCTAAACTCCACTAAACATAATATGAGACCTTCTGAGACTAATACGGAGAGCTTTGAGGCCAACCTTGCCAGGCAGGTGCTGTCTCTCACTGTCTTCTTCTTCAGCCTTTTCTGTCAGGGAAGCGTCTTCTAAAATCCTTTTTAATCCCAGTTCTCAGGTATGAGCACTGCACTTCCAGACTTTTTAAAGTCTCACTTGTGAATATGATGGCAAAAACTCATCTTTGAATTAATCCCCCTATTGGGAGACCAAAATTTGAAAACTGAACCATTCAATCAGATCACTTCATCGTTCTCAGCCATGTTATTAATTAGTACAATAAGCACCTTAGCACATATGTGCCTACTCTTGGCAGGCAGAATTGAGAACAAACAATTCTGCAATAAGTGGTCTAAAATTAATTGCTACAAAAGCGGCTAATTGCACACTTAGGACCTATTCACAGAATAAAGTCCTGTGCGGAATCTGAAGTCTTTAGTTCTCTTAAAATAAGAATCAAATGGTCTATTATACTACAGCTTTAGTGGGCACAATTTTTAAATGGGCTGATTAGAGCTGGAGACTCTCTTTGCTTTTCAGACTTTGCCAAATATATAAACATGGCCTTTATGGAGTCCCTTTGCACAGTTATAATTTTACAGTTCATTTAGGAATTCTCAACTCACTCAGGATTAGCTCTGTTGAAGCTTATTTTTCTTTCTGTGAAATGATTACTTGACTCAACCTACAGTCATGCTAAGACTTGGTAATAATGCAATCTACTTTGTACTGAGCCATCTCCTCAGATGTTGCATCACCTTTCTCTTCCTAAGACCCTGCAAATTCTGAGATAAGTAGAAAAAAGGCGTGTTTCTGATAGAGACCATTCCTCCCAACATCTTACTTTCCGTTCTATTGATTTCCCCTCCTACTAACAATGAATATAAATGAGGACTTACCATATGGAAGGGAGTCTCTGTCAGGTTTCATCCAAGTGCCTTGATGAACTCACACACTCCCACTTACTCTTCTCCACCTAAAAGGTCAATCATAGCAAATTAGATGCAGCAAAGAATAAGGAGGAGCAGGTACACTGCCCACAACATCCTATACTGTTTCACCACATGTCTCCATTCAGCCTTGACTCTTACCTATCAGGGTCACCTAATTCAGTGTACCTGAGATATAATCAAAATTCACATCAGAATCACCTAGAGATCTGGCTAAAGATGCAAGTTCCTGTGTCCTACTGAATACCTGCTGAATCAGAAGCACAGGGTGTGGTGGCCAGGAATGAACATCTTGAACAAACTCCTTCTATCACTCTTATCACAGTGAACTTTTAAAGCAGTGAAATCACAAAATACATAGTTCAGGTCTCCTGCCTGACAATCCATAGCCCAAATAATTGGGTGTTCTTGGGCGCAGTGGCTCATGCCAGTAATCCCAGCACTTTGGGAGACCAAGGCTGTCAGATTGCTTGAGGTCAGAAGCCGGAGTTGGAGACCAGCCTAGCCAAAGTGGTGAAACCCCGTCTGTACTAAAACAAAACAAACAAAAAATAAATAAATAATTGGGTTTCCCATGCATCATAGACACTAATATCTATCAAGTCCTTTATTCTCTCTCTGCCACAAAGGGAGAGCTGAGGGCAGGGCATGAGGGGTGCCCAAGACTTGGTGGAGAAGGTATGCAAGCATAACTCCCTCTAAGTGCACCACACAGCCCCAACCAGCACAGCAACCCCCACCGACCTCTGGTTTTAAAGCCTGGCTCTACCTGCCTTCGTCCTATCTGACTTCCCTTCTGCCTGAATCAAGAAGATATTTTTTATTAGTCCAAATATGTTTCTTTGGCTAATTCAAGAGAGAGCTTGTCCACAATGCTCTTTTCTCAAATAAGAAGTATCATACTGAATTCTCCTTTTCTCTCCTTGCTTCTAGCCTCACTCTTTATTGGCTCTCTCTCTCTCACAGCTGTCAATAGCTTTAGAGAAAAAGTCTAACTGAAGTTGCCTCAGAAAGTGCTGTTAACAACTAACGACTTTTGCTCAACAGCAGAGTTCATCCTTAACACACCATCCTTCCAATTAAAGCACTAGGAATTGGTTACTTTAAATGAAAGGGGTCAAGAACTATAATTTTCTTTTTAGATCACCCCCTTATTATTTAGGAAAATTATTTTGTAGCGCTGCAGCAAATAAATAGCACAATTACATTGGATATGATCATCAGAGCTAGTATCTGCCTTCAAAATATTATTAAAGGGCAATAGTGTATCTTCAGACAGTAAATCAGAATCCATCTCACTGAGGAGATGCACTTTCTTCAACAAGGACAGTGTCAAGGCCTGTGAACTTCATTTTGTTTATTTAAAAGATAAACTAAATTGAATTTGGAACATTTTGTTTTATTACAGGTGGTTGAGTAGTCACAAGAGATTACTCCTTCAAAATTTGTTCATAGAAGTATCTGTGATGCCTTGATAAATGAACAGCACCTTCCCAGTGTGTTAAAATGTTTGAAACATATTGAACAAATGCTGAATCTCATTCTGAACTAGCAGCCGCACTTATGTCCCATGATTATTTCTTTTAAATGCAGCAGAATGAATTGGCGTATGACGGGCAAACTGTTATGCAAATTTTGATATTTTCTCAACAGTACAATTGAAATGTGGCTTACTATTGTAGTAATCAATTCACAGATGATGTTATTAGGGACTTTGGCAATCATAGATCATGACATTTATTTATTTATTTATTTTGAGACGGAGTTTCGTTGTTGATACCCAGGCTGGAGTGCAATGGCACAATCTCGGCTCACCGCAACCTCCATCTCCTGGGTTCAAGCCGTTCTCCTGCCTCAGCCTCCCGAGTAGCTGGGACTACAGGCGTGCGCCACCATGCCCAGCTAATTTTTGTATTTTTAATAGAGACGGGGTTTCACCATGTTGACCAGGATGGTCTCTATCTCTTGACCTTGTGACCACCCATCTTGGCCTCCCAAAGTGCTGGGATTATAGGTGCCCGGCTGACATATATTTAAACTGATAATTTAACCAGACTTCACCAGTACACAATATATCCATGTGACACAACTGCACTTGTGCCCTTGAATCTATAAAAATAAAAGATAATGTTTAAATAAGTAATTTATAATTTTATCTATTAAAGAAGATATAGACAAAACATAAAATTAAAAAAAAAGAAAGATAAAATAAATAAGATAAAAGAAGAAAATAAAAATAATAATTTTATTATCCAGTATTATCTAACCGCTCAGTGGTAACCACAATTAATATTTTGGTGACTATTGTTACAACCTTTTTTGTAAAATGGTTTAATAAATATTTACCAATATATTTGTAGACTACTTTCTATCTATCTGTTAAACTACTTATGAAGATAAATGGGATCTCCCTTTCCTTCTAACTGGTTTTCACTGGTATAAAACAGAGCTGCTTATATTTATATACTTATTTTCTTATTGAACATCTTGCTGAATTCTCTTATTAGTTGTAATTTTATTTCAGTTACTTTACCAGAGTTTTCTAAATATGCAGCTACATCATTTTTTTAAATATTTTTTTCCTATTCCCTGTTTATGTTTATATTTCTTAATATTGAAATGTCCAGAATCTTGTCATATAAGAATAGTGGATAACCTTTGGGATACTTGGGATATTCTTATATTTTACAAATTTCAAAGAAATTTTCCCAGAGGTTTCTGTTAAGTATCACATTGGCTATTAAGTTCAGAAAGATCATCTTAATCACAAGAATTAGTGAGATATTCTTCTACATCTACTAATATATTTTAAAATCAATATTGATATCCATCTAGTCTTTCAGACATCTAGTAAGATGGTCAAATCTACTTTTCCTTTGACTTTTTTACATATTGTAAATATATTCTCTAATACTAAAACATCCTTCGATTCCTGAAATTATTCTTTATTGTCATATTATAGCTTATTATTATCTCATCATTTCATCTTTTCAATATAATGCTGAGTGTACACTTGTGAACATTTTTTGGTGTTATTCTGTTTAATTGTGAGGCTTTTTCTAAAAGTAATTTTTTTATATCTTAATTTTTTATTGTAAAAGTACTACTTTAGTATGGGAAAAACTAAAATGAAGGCACATAGAAAGAAAAAAACTAGAATTCTCCCATGATCCCCCCAACTCCCCCTGTGAAAATTATTACTTTACTTCTTCAGCTTATTTTGAATTTAACTAATCCCCTATTGTAATATAAAAACATTACAATATTCATTCCAATATTGTTTATAATAGCAAAAAAACTGCATTTTATAACCATTTATAATAGCAAAATAGCAATTGTTTATATTAGCAAAAAACTACAATATTGCAATGAATAATCTTCTATATATATACATATCTTTGCATATGTGTAGAGATATTTCTTTTAAAGGGGTTCCCAAATGTAGATCTGTTATATTTTAATAAATATTGATAAATTGCCGCTTCAAAATATTGCACCAATATGGGCTGTCACTGAGTAATACTGTGTAAAAGAGTAATTGTTTCTCCACATTTTGGCACATTAGTATTATCAATATTTTAATCATTGATAATGTTATAGTTATAAAAGCTATCATATTGTTTTAATTTTATTGCTTTAATTAGTGGGAATAAAGATCCTTTCCCATATTTATCAGTTACCTGTGTTCCTAATTGTGTGAATTATCCTTTCATGGAATTTGCCTGTTTTTACATTAAATGGGAATTTTTTTTTTAATTAATTTTTAAGTGTTGATTTTGTGTAAAGCACATTGACCTTCAGCTGGTGGTAGATAATTGTATTACTAACAATATTCTGTTTGCCATTTTTCTTTTGATTTTATACTGATCTGCTTCATTGTATCTAGAGTAGCTGTATTTTTAAATCTTATCTAGAGTAGTTGTATCAGAATTTTCAAGAAAAAGAACATATATATATATATATGAAGAAATTCATTATAAGTACTGGCTTGTGCACTTATGGAGGCTGAGTGAGATGTTTCACTATCTGCTGTCTGCAAGCTGGAGACCCAGAAAATCCAGTGGTGTAGTTTGAAGGCCTGAGAGCCAACTGTGTAGGTTCCAGTCTGGATCTGAAGGCCAAAGAACTAGAAGTTCCAAGGGCAGGAGCAGATTGATGTCCCAACTCAAGCAGTCAGCCAGAGTGAATGCAACCTTCCTCTGCCTTTTTGTTCTATTTAGACCCTCAACAGATTGAATGAGGCCCATCCGTATTGGTTAGAACAATCTGCTTTACCCAGTCCACCAATTCAAATGCTAATCTCTTCCAGAAATACCCTCACAGACTCACCCAGACAAAATGTTTAAACACTTAGCTGGGCATCCATGCTCCAGAAAAGATAACACATAAAATTAAGCATTGCAGCAGTGGTGTGCAACATGATGCCTAGGGCAAATTTGGGTCTGAAATCAAACTGTGTTCAGAATCCCCGCTTTACCTCTTGCTGTGTGAACTTGGCCAGTTACTTAACCTCCATCTGCCTCTGTATTCAAATCTGTAAAAGATATATGGTTCTTTTAAAAGAGCTCAATACAGTTCCTAGCACTCAGAAAATATTGCTTTTATAGTTTTTATTTAGTTTATTAGTTTTTGGGTTTTTCTTGTATGTATACACTAAGTCTGCGGTCTACTTAGAATTTACATCACTGAACTAAGAGTCATTAATTTCCAAATAACTAGAAAATTTTCCCAGCACCAATTTTTTTCTAGATAATCCACTTTTATTTCATTGACTCAAAATGTCATCATGATATAAATTTCCATACATTTTAAAATTTATTTTCAGAGTATCTCAAAATTACATTGCCACAATGCATTTTAATATTTTTTCACCAAAAAAACCTTGAAAGTATTTTAATATTTGACAAAGTAAACCCTGTTTATATTTCCCTGTTTTAGGATTTTCTATCCATTGTTGCATGTACATTCTTTTAGAAATCATTAGAATCATTTTTGTCAAGTTGCAAAAAAATATATATTGATAATTTGAAAATAGACTGTTTATAAGTTTAGAGAGAATTTATGTTTTTACATTATTAATTAATTTATCCTACCTAAAGCCATGTTCTTGCAGTTTTTCAAATGCATTATTTAATTCTGGATTTTCTAGTTATTCCAATCAAGAGTAAAATAGCCCATTTGAGACTATTTAAGATAAAGATTTTAGGGGGGACGATCCAAGATGGCCGTTTAGGAACAGCTCAGGATTGCAGCTCCCAGTGAAAGCGCAGAGGGTGAGTGGACGCCGTGTTTTTATTGCCCACAGACCAGGAAATTCCCGGGCAGAGGTGCTCCACGGTCACCAGCGCGGCTGTTTCGGCCAGCGCGGCTGTGCTGGCCGGGGCCGCTGCTTTGCCCTGCGCAGGGGCTTTGTCGGCGCCCCGGAGCCGCGGTTCTCCCTACAAAATACACCGCTCCGGGGGCCCTTTAGGCTGGTGATTGGAGCCACGGGAAGTCGCCCATACACTGGTTCGAAAAGGGGACTGAGCAGAGAACCAGGACAGTAGATTCCAGGGCAAAAAAAAGAAAAAAAAAAGCGCCACAAACCTCAGGGCCGCTGTTTAAGCCAGCACAGGGAGTGGCCGCAAGGGAAAACAAACAGACCCCCGGCGCCTCTTCAACAGGCGACTGGAACACCAACTTAAAAAAGGCTCTGAGGCACGGAGCCAGGCGATCAGGCTCGGCTGGTCCCACCCCCACAAAAGAAGAGCAACCAGAAACTCTGGATTCAGAGTTTCACAGCAAGCGCAGCTGAACCCGGGATGGTCCAGCTCTGTGGGGGAGGGACGTCCGCCATTACCGAGGCAGCCCGCCGTTGCCAAGGCAACCCGCCACAGCAGAGACTCCGCCCCAACAGAGGCGGGCCACCATCGCCAAAGCAGTTCTAACTACACCCATATCAACAGGACTGCAGGGAAGCTCATTCGGCAGCGGGGCGGAGCCCACAGCAGCTCAGCAAAGCTGCTATAGGCCGACAGTGACTAGGCTGCCTCCTTGCTGGGCTGGGCAGGTCTGAAGGGGAAAAAAAAAAAAGAAGGCGGCAGCATAACGGAAACTCATAAATAAAGCCCTAAATCCCTGGGACAGAGCACCTGGGAGCAAAAAGCAGTTTATGAGTTAGGCTGCAGCAGACCTAAAAGTACCTGCCCAGCAGCTCTGAATGAACAACAACAGAGCTCACAGCTCACCATTTGAGCTCCTATAAAGAAGAGACCGTCTCCTCAAGCAGCTCCCTGACCCCTATATATCCAAAAAGACACCTCATAAAAGAGAGATCAGATTGACACTAGGTGGGTATCCGTCTGGGACAAAGATAGCAGAAGAAGAAAACTGGTAACAACCCTTGCTGTTCAGCAGCTGCTGCAGGTGAACCCCAGGCAAGCAGGGCCTGGAGTGAACCTCAGCAAACCTACAGCAGAGGGGCCAGACTGTCAGAAGGAAAACCAAGAAACAGAAATAACCTCATCATCAACAAACAGAACGTCAATCTGAAAGATTTGAGACCCAATCTGAAAGCCAGCAACTACAAATTCGACAGGTGGATAAATCTTTAAAGATGGGAAGAAACCAGCGCAAAAAGGATGAAAACACCCGAAACCAGAAGACCTCTCCTCCTAAAAGGGATCACAACTCCTCACCAGCAAGGGAACAAGGTTGAATGGAGAACGAGTGCGATGAAATGACAGAATCAGACTTCAGAAGGTGGGTAGTAAGAAACTTCTGTGAACTTAAAGAACATGTTCTAACCAAATGCAAAGAAACTAAGAACCTTGAAAAAAGATTTGATGAAATGCTAACAAGAATGGACAAAATAGAAAGGAATATAAGTGAATTGATGGAGCTGAAAAACGCAACACGAGAACTTCATGAAGCATGCACAAGTATCAACAGCCGAATGGACCAAGCAGAAGAAAGGATATCAGAGGTCGAAGATCAACTCAATGAAATAAAACGGGAAGGCAAGACTGGAGAAAAAAGGGTAAAAAGGAATGAACAAAGTCTCCAAGAAATGTGGGACTATGTGAAAAGACCTAATCTACGTTTGCTAGGCATACCCGAATGCAATGAAGAGAATGAATCCAAGCTGGAAAATACTCCTCAGGATATTATCCAGGAAAACTTACCCAACCTAGCAAGGCAGGCAAACATTCAAGTCCAGGAAATACAGAGAACACCACAAAGATATTCGTCAAGAAGAGCAACCCCAAGGCACATAATCGTCAGATTCACCAGGGTCGAAATGAAGGAGAAAATACTGAGGGCAGCCAGACAGAAAGGTCGGGTTACCCATAAAGGGAAGCCCATCAGACTCACAGCAGATCTCTCAGCAGAAACCCTACAAGCCAGAAGAGAATGGGGGCCAATATTCAACATCCTTAAAGAAAAGAACTTTCAACCCAGAATCTCCTATCGAGCCAAACTAAGCTTCATAAGTGAAGGAAAAATAAAATCCTTTGGGAACATGCAAGTACTCAGAGATTTCGTCACCACCAGGCCAGCTCTACAAGAGCTCCTGAAAGAGGCTCTACACATATAAAGGAACAACAAGTACCAGCTCAACTAAAGGGCAAAACAGCCAGCTAGCACCAAAATGGCAGTATCAAATTCACACATAACAATATTAACCCTAAATGTAAATGGACTAAATGCCCCAATCAAAAGACACAGACTGGCAAATTGGATAAAAAGACAAAACCCATCAGTGTGCTGTATCCAGGAAACCCATCTCACATGCAAGGATACACAAAGGCTCAAAATAAAGGGATGGAGGAAGATTTACCAAGCAAATGGAGAGCAAAAAAAAGCAGGAGTTGCAATTCTCATCTCTGATAAATTAGACTTTAAAGCAACAAAGATCATAAGAGACAAAGAGGGACATTACATAATGGTAAAAGGATCAATGGAACAAGAAGAGCTAACGATCCTAAATATATATGCACCCAATACAGGAGCACCAAGATACATAAGGCAAGTTCTTAATGACTTACAATGAGACATAGACTCCCACACAATAATAGTGGGAGACTTTAACACCCCATTGTCAACATTAGACAGATCAACCAGACAGAAAATTAACAAGGATATCCAGGACTTGAACTCAGACCTGGACCAAGCAAACCTAATAGACATTTACAGAACTCTCCACCCCAAATCCACAGAATATACATTCTTCTCAGCACCACATCACACCTACTCTAAAATTGACCACATAATTGGGAGTAAATCACTCCTCAGCAAATGCAAAAGAACGGAAATCGTAACAAACAGTCTCTCAGACCACAGTGCAATCAAGTTAGAACTCAGAATTCAAAAACTAACTCAGAACCGCACAGCTTCATGGAAACTGAACAACTTGCTCTTGAATGTTGACTGGATAAACAATGAAATGAAGACAGAAATAAAGATGTTCTTTGAAACCAACAAGAATGAAGACACAACATACCAGAATCTCTGGGACACATTTAAAGCAGTCTCTAGAGGAAAATATATAGCAATAAGTTCCCACATGAGAAGCAAGGAGAGATCAAAAATTGACACCCTATCGTCAAAACTGAAAGAGCGAGAGGAGCAAGATCAAAAAACCTCAAAGTCTAGCAGAAGACAAGAAATAGCTGAGATCAGAGCAGAACTGAAGGAGATAGAGACACAAAAAACCCTTCAAAAAATCAATAAATCCAGGAGCTGGTTTTCTGAAAAGATCAAGAAAATAGACCACTAGCCAGATTAATAAAAAAGAAAAGAGAGAATAACCAAATTGATGCAATAAAAAATGATAAAAGGGATATCACCACAGATTCCACAGAAATTCAAACCATCATCAGAGACTATTACAAACAACTCTATGCACACAAACTAATAAACCTGGAAGAAATGGATAAATTCCTGGACACTTGTCTCCTACCAAGCCTAAACCAGGAAGAAGCTGAAACCCTGAACAGACCCATAACAAGGTCTGAAGTTGAGGCAGCAATTAAGAGCTTACCACCCAAAAAAAGCCCAGGTCCAGATGGGTTCACAGCCGAATTCTACCAGACATACAAAGAGGAGCTGGTACCATTTCTTCTGAAACTATTCCAAACAATACAAAAAGAGGGAATTCTTCCCAAATCATTTTATGACACCAACATCATCCTGATTCCAAAACCCGGCAGAGACTCAACAAGGAAAGATAACTACAGGCCAATATCCATGATGAACATAGATGCAAAAATCTTCAATAAAATACTGACAAGCCGATTGCAACAGCACATCAAAAAGCTTATCCACCATGAACAAGTAGGCTTCATCCCGGGGATGCAAGGCTGGTTCAACATACGCAAGTCTATAAACGTAATTTACCACATAAACAGAACCAAAGACAAAAACCACATGATTATCTCAATTGATGCAGAGAAGGCCTTTGACAAAATTCAGCAGCCCTTTATGCTAAAAACACTCAATAAGCTAGGTATCGATGGAACGTACCTCAAAATAATAAAAGCTATTTATGACAAACCAACAGCCAATATCATACTGAATGGGCAAAAACTGGAAGCATTCCCCTTGAAATGTGGCACCAGATAAGGATGCCCTCTCTCACCGCTGCTATTCAATATAGTATTAGAAGTTCTAGCCAGAGCAATCAGGCAAGAAAAAGAAATAAAGGGCATTCAAATAGGAAAGGAGGAAGTCAAATTGTCTCTATTTGCAGACGACATGATTGTATATCTAGAAGACCCCATCGTCTCAGCCCCAAACCTCCTGAAACTGATAAGCAAGTTCAGCAAAGTCTCAGGATACAAAATCAATGTGCAAAAATCACATGCATTCCTATACACCAATAACAGACTTAAAGAGAGCCAAATCAAGAACAAACTTCCATTCACAATTGCCACAAAGAGAATAAAATACCTAGGAATACAACTAACAAGGAATGTAAAGGACCTCTTCAAGGAGAACTACAAGCCACTGCTCAACGAAATAAGAGAGGACACAAACAGATGGAGAAACATTCCATGTTCATGGTTAGGAAGAATCAATATCGTGAAAATGGCCATACTGCCCAAAGTAATTTACAGATTCAATGCTATCCCCATCAAGCTACCAATGACCTTCTTTGCAGAACTGGAAAAAACCACCTTAAACTTCATATGGAACCAAAAGAGAGCCCGCATAGCCAAGTCAATTCTAAGCAAAAAGAACAAAGTGGGGGGCATCACACTACCAGACTTCAAACTATACTACAAGGCTACAGTAATCAAAACAGCATGGTACTGGTACCAAAACAGAGATATAGACCAATGGAACAGAACAGAGGTCTCGGAGGCAACGCAACATATCTACAACCATCAGATCTTTGACAAACCAGACAAAAACAAGCAATGGGGAAAGGATTCCCTGTTCAATAAATGGTGTTGGGAAAGCTGGCTAGCCATGTGCAGAAAGCAGAAACTGGACCCCTTCCTGACACCTTACACTAAAATTAACTCCAGATGGATTAAAGACTTAAACATAAGACCTAACACCATAAAAACCCTAGAAGAAAATCTAGGCAAAACCATTCAAGACATAGGTGTAGGCAAGGACTTCATGACCAAAACACCAAAAGCATTGACAACAAAAGCCAAAATAGACAAATGGGACCTAATCAAACTCCACAGCTTCTGCACAGCAAAAGAAACAATCATTAGAGTGAATCGGCAACCAACAGATTGGGAAAAAATTTTTGCAGTTTACCCATCTGACAAAGGGCTGATATCCAAAATTTACAAAGAACTAAAGCAGATTTACAAGAAAAAAACTAACAAGCCCATTCAAAAGTGGGAAAATTATATGAACAGACACTTTACAAAAGAAGACATACGTGAGGCCAACAAACATATGAAAAAATGCTCATCATCACTGATCATCAGAGAAATGCAAATCAAAACTACATTGAGATACCATCTCACGCCGGTTAGAATGGTGAACATTAAAAAATCTGGAGACAACAGATGCTGGAGAGGATGTGGAGAAATAGGAACACTTTTGCACTGTTGGTGGGAGTGTAAATTAGTTCAACCATTGTGGAAGACAGTGTGGCGATTCCTCAAGGACCTAGAGATAGAAATTCCATTTGACCCAGCAATCCCATTACTGGGTATATATCCAAAAGATTACAAATTGTTCTACTATAAGGACATGTGCACACGAATGTTCATTGCAGCACTGTTTACAATAGCAAAGACCTGGAACCAACCCAAATGCCCATCGACGATAGACTGGATAGGGAAAATGTGGCACATATACACCATGGAATATTATGCAGCCATCAAAAACGATGAGTTTGGGTCCTTTGTATAGACATGGATGAACCTGGAAACCATCATTCTCAGCAAACTGACAGAAGAGCAGAAGATCAAACACCACATGTTCTCACTCATAGGCGGGTGTTGAACAATGAGAACACATGGACACAGGGAGGGGAGCACTACATACTGGGGTCAGTTGGGGAGAAATAGGGGAGGGACGGTGGGGGGTGGGAAGCTGGGGAGAGATAGCAAGGGGAGAAATGTCAGATGTAGGTGATGGGGAGGAAGGCAGCAAATCACACTGCCACCTGTGTTCCTATGCAACAATTTTGCATGTTCTTCACATGAACCCCAAAACCTAAAATGCAATAAAATAAATAAATGGGAAAAAAAAAAGAAGCAATTTCTCTGTTTAAAAACAAAAAATAAATAAATAAATAAATAAAATAGAAAAAAAAAAGATAAAGATTTTAGAATACTTTTATCCTCTTCATTACTTAATCCATATTATACCTATTTCTCAGTCTTCTTACTCTTTCTGATGGTTAATCTCAAGATTATATATAATTTTTAAAATAATGCAATATTAATCTTTTAAAAGTAATTTTGTATCTTATTTACTTTCAGAACCAGACTTAAAATCATAATTAGTTTCCAAACATACAGGGTGAAATTTATTTGAATACCTTTCTGTTGTTATTTTATTTAAGTAGACATTTCCATTTTCAGAGCTGTTAGATCCACAGCAAAACTGAGTGTAAAGTACAGAGAGTTCCCCCACTTCCACACATACATAGCTTTCCTGTTATCAACATCCTACACTAGAGTGGTACACTTGTTACAATCAATAAACCTCCATTGACAAACCGTTATCACCCTAAATCCACAGTTTACGTTAGGACTCACTCCAAGTGTTGCACATCCTATGAATTTTGACAAACGTACACTGATCTGTATCCATCATTATGATAGCATACAAAATAGTTTCACTGCCATAAAAATTCACCTATTCATCCCTCCCTGCACTGGTAGCCATTTATCTTTTTACAGTGTCTGTAGTTTTGCCTTTTTCAGAATGTCATATAGCTGAAATTATACAGTCTGTAGCCTCTTTGGATGGGCTTCCTTCAATTATTAACATGCATTTAAGCTTGCTCCATGTCTTTTTTCATGGCTTGATAGCTCATTTCTTGTTAGTAATAAATAATGTACCATAATCTGGATATATTACAATTTATTTATCCATTCACCTACTGAACAACGTCTTGGTTGCTTCAGGTTTTGGTAATCATGGATAAAACTGCTATTAATATAAACTTCTGTGAGAAGGTTTTTGTGTAAATATAAGCTTTCAGCTCATTTGGGTACATATCAAGGAGCATGATTGTTGAGCTGCATGGTAAAAGTATGTTTAGTTTTGTAACAAACTGCTAAAGTGTTTTGCAAAATAAATGTACCATTTTGCATTCACACCAGCAATGAGTGAGAGTTCCTGTTGTTCCACATCCTTGTCAGCATTTGGTCTTGTCAGTGTTTTGGATTTTGGCCATTCCAATAAGATGGTAGTGGTATCTCACTGTTTTAATTTGCAATTATCTAATGACATATGGTGTTGAGCATCTTTTCATAAGTTTATATGCCATTGATACATCTTATACATCTTCTTTGGTGAAGTGTCTTTTCAACTCTTTTGCTGATTTTTAATCAGGCTTTTTATTTTCTTTTTGTTGAGTTTTAAGAGTTCTTTATATCTTTTGGATAAATATTCTTTAGCAAATATGTCTTTGCAGACATTTTCTCCCTATCTGGCTTGTCTTATTCTCTTGATAATGTATTTTACAGAGAAGAAGTTTTTCATTTTAATGAAGTCTGGCTTAGCAATTATTTCTTTTGTGTATTATGCCTTTGGTGTCATATATAAAAAGTCGTTAGCATAACCAAGGTCATGTAGTTTTTCTCCTACATTGTCTTCTAAGAGTTTTATACACGTAGGACTGTGATTTATTCCTATTAATGCTCTTATGCCCTAATGGATTTTGGCTGATGTTAATTTGCCTGTTACAGTTTTTTCTGAAGCAGCATTTGTCTTTTACATCTTTTCAAACTTTTTATAACTTTTTATATGAAATAAGTATGAGCTGAATATGGTAGGATTATGTTTATTTTCCAATTTACTCATATATTTTTATTTACTTTTACCATTTTACTTTATGTCTTTATGTAATATTCTTTCATTGGAGGGGGAGATCCTTTTTTCTTCTTTCTTGCCCTCTGTTACATTTTTTATATTTTCTTTCTCCCTTTTTTCTTCTTCATTTTGGAAGTTATTTTATTTCCTTGCATAAAATGATTATTCTTACATTTTTAACACAAATATTTGAATTAACAAAATCAATATTTCTAACCTCCTCTTTAGCAGTACAAGGAGGACCTTAGAATCCACCTTCCATGTGTTCTAGTGTCTAATATTTTCATTCAACTTTGTTTTTATAACCCTCCAAGTTAGTCATCATTATTACTTTTTAGTCAATATTTATTCAGATTACATACATATTTAGAAATTCCTTTGCTTATCCTTTCTTTCTTTCTTTTTTTTTTTTTTTTTTTGAGACAGAGTTTCACTCATGTTACCCAGGCTGGAGTGCAATGGCGCGATCTCGGCTCACCGCAACCTCCGCCTCCTGGGTTCAGGCAATTCTCCTGACTCAGTCTCCTGAGTAGCTGGGATTACAGGCACGCACCACCATGCCCAGCTAATTTTTTGTATTTTTAGTAGAGACGGGGTTTCACCATGTTGACCAGGATGGTCTCCATCTCTTGACCTCATGATCCACCCACCTCGGCCTTTCTTTCTTTTTTAAACAACAGAACTCTTTCTAGATTGAATTTCATTCTCCTTGATGTCTATCCTTTAGCCTTTCTTTCAGCAATGGTGTGCTGGTGATAAGCTCTCAGTGTCTTTGTCTGAAATATTTTTATTTTTTTCTTCACTCTAATAATAATTTAACCTGGAATACAATTCTAATTTTACCATTATTTTGTTCTGCAGCTAAGTATATTATTTCTTTGTCTTCTGGCCTCTAATATTATTGTTGTAATTTAATTACTCTTACACAAATAAAATCTTTTTTCTCTGGTTACATCTAAAATTTTTCTCTGTGTCCTTGATATTCTGCAGGTTTATAAAATTTTTCTAGGTATTAATTTGTCTTTATTTTTCCTACTTCAGACTTGAATCAGGGTTATGAAAATTTTTCAGATATCGTCTCCTTTTTGTAAGCTTTTTTAAAACTCATAAGTCCTGGGAGCTTTGCTTATAGTTCATCATGAATAAAACAGCCCTGTTTAATCAGTGCATACGAGAAAGTAAATGAAACATTTTTTACAGATAGCAGTATGAGAAAAGTACCACAAATGATTTCCAGAGTACTGGCTCACAAAGAACTGAGAAAGCTCACAGGAACATAAATATTTTGTCTGGAAAGCTATGAGGAGCTATTGAAAGTTCTAGAATAATGGGGTGGTTTAGTTGACTATTTACTTTGGCAAAACCAATCTGATTCCAGAGCTATGATGAATTGAAGGCAAAAAAGGAGATAGAAGGGGAGGGCACAAAAAGGTTATCCAAATTCTATCATCAAGAAATAATGAGAACCTGAGTCATAGAATGGTGGCCTTGGGTTGTAAAGAGGGCGCCAAACCAAGGTGGCTTTACAGAAATGAATTTCTAAGGGATTTTTTTCTTCCTACAGTCCTTACAGGTCATCTGGCTATGTCCATGTGCCTGGATTCTGCACTTCTGACCTTGCATAATGTCTACTTGCTGTATTTACCTGGTTTTTGTTAGTGCAAGTGGCTTCTCATACAGTAGGCGCTGACCTTTACTCTGAAATGAAAACAGGACTCTGATTTGCCTGCCTAGCTCTGATTCATGGCCTTGCCCTGGTCCCTGAGAACTTTCAGCCCTTAAATTTGGATTATTTGAGTACCCGCACCCCCAACAAGACAATGAATCACAAATAAATTGTCAGGTCAAAAAAACATTCCAAAAAGAAATGAGAGAGAAATTGGTGGAAATGAAGAGAATAGAAAAAATATTTTGGAGATACACTGACTAAATGTTTGTGGACCCCCGCATGGGCATTTGGCAGGTTACCAGTTCATGAGGGTGGAGCCCTCACAAATGGGACTAATGTCCTTATTAAAGGGGCCTCAGAGCACTCTCTTGCCTTCTGAGGCTACAATGAGGAGGCATTCAGCAACCTGGAAAAGGACCCTCATCAGAACCCAGAATCGACCATAGGGGCATCCTCATCCCCTGATCTCAGGCTTCCAAACCACAGAAATGTGAGTAAGAAAAATGTTGCTATTTTTATTCCACCAAATCTATGATAATTTGTTATAGTAGCCCAAACTAGCTAAGCAGAAGGTTTATATCTGTTATATTTATTTAAGTACAGGATCTATAAACTTCCATGTGTGTAAATTATGACCGTTTCTAAAAGATGCTGGGCATCTGATTAATCCAACTGGTTGTGCCTGTTTTATTCCAGATTCTTTTAGGCAGGATTCACATGCCAGAAAATGTCAATAAGCTTCAGAGATCAGATGTTTTCCATGATCACAGTCAGTTCTTTTTCAGAGTCATTAACACTTGACCACAGAGTGCAAATCAGGATGTCCCACTTGTCCTCTCTTTAGGTGAGCAGAGTATGATGCCAGAGTAATTTTTAAACCAATTAGGATCTTCCCACTTGGGGTTACACAAATGGAGATATAGTAGACCTCTTTTTATAAAAGCCATGTGATAAATTTCGTGAAAATATGTTCAACATAATTTTGACACATTATTTAAAAGAAATCCCAACCTGTCAATGAAATCATAGAATTTATTTTTTGAAATATAACATTACTTCTATAGTAAACCTTTTTGCCTAAACCACAGTGATAAATTAAAGGGACAGATGTAAACCTTAAACCAGTCAAGTATATTATACTTCATAGCTAACAGAATATTCATAATTTTCATACCTTAAATTTTTTATCATAAGGTAGTTTTTACTTCTTATGAGAAAACCACATTTTCTACTCTAGGACATATTTAATTTGATTATTCTCAATTTTAGCAAATGTATATATATATATTCCATGAAGCTATAGGTATAACTATTTTCTTCTTAGATACTAGAATAATGTTCCAAAATCAGAATTCTTCCACACACCAGAGTAACAATAATTCTAAAAGTAAAGATATCTGGGTTCCACATACCAATAAAGATATGAGTACCTGATTGAAGATTCAAAATATAGGCATGAAAAAAACAAAATGTTAAATACAGGACCTCTGAATCATTAATAAATTAGCATAATTCAAACCTTAAAAAAAACAGACAAAGCACAGGCAAGATAAGTTGGACTTCATGAAAATTTAAGATTGTGTATGTCAAAGAACATCATTGACAGAGAGAAAAGGCAATTCCCAGAATGAAATAAAATATTTGCAATTGTATATCTGATAAGGGGTTAATATGCAGAATACAAAATGAACACCTACAATTCAACAACAAAAACAAAAAACAACCCAATTTAAAAATCAGCAAGACTTAAATGGGTATTTTTCCAAAGACGATCCATGAATGGCCAATAAAAGCATAAAAAGATGGCCAGAATCACCAATCATTATGATGGCAGCAGAGCAGGCAGGAGACCCGCCCTACCTGGGTGCTGCTGTACCTGCCCTGGCCCACTCAAGACCTGGCTGTCTCTGTGCTCTGTGCTCTGTCAGCACCTGCTGCAATCCACGAGGTTTGGGCAGAGCTGCATGCTCCATGAAGCCTGCAGGAGCTGGAGACAAGCAGGAGCTCTGCCCCTTCCAAGTTGATGGGGAGGGAGTTCCCTGGGTGCACATGCAGCCACCCAAGCCTGGTTGTAGATGGCATCCCTATGCTCTTGGGAGCCTGAGAAGACCCCACCACCCCCTGCAGGTTCTGAAGTGCCTGCTCCCACTACCTGGCCTCTCCATATTCCCAGTGCCCACTCTGATAATGGAGCAAGGTTGAGGCCAAGTCCAGTCACTGTAGCAGCCCAGCTAGGCGGGCACACGCCTAGGCCATCACTGACACACCAGCCCCCAGCCACATCAGCCCCCTCTGGACTTTGGGTGCCAAGGGGCACTGGAGGGAAGCTGAGGAGGGGCTGAGGGCAGCTCATTGCTGGCCTGCAGGCTCCCCTTAGCACAAGCAACCTGGGCGGCCATGAATGGTGGGAGGAGATAATAGGCTCCTGGATGAAAGGGGACAGGTCCCAGGTGAAGCATCACCTTCAGGCCGAGGAAGGCCTGAAGCCTGGGGACCAGGGAACTCATGGTTCTTTTTCCTGGACCCTCCATGGTTAACCGTAGACCAATCAGCACACTTTCCCCCTCTGAAGACCATAAAAATCCCAGACTAAGCCAGAGCAGAGCAGACATAGGGATGACCAGTTGCAGAGAGAAGCTACCCTCTTCAGGGCCTTCTCTATGCTAAGAGCTGCAGACAACAGGATGACCAGCTGCAGAGCGGAACTACCCTTTGCTGAGAGCTGAACACTTGTTGAGATGACCTGCCTGCAGAGAGGAGCCACCCACTCCAGGGCCTCCTTTCTGCTAAGAGCTGAACACTAGACAGAAGACCTGTCTACCGAGAGGAGCTTTTAACACTGAACTCAGAGTTACCCTGTCATAGCATAAAGCAAAGCCATGATGGGCTCAGCCAGCAACTATGCACAGAGGAACATTTGGACCACACCTAGCCAGAGGAAAATCACCCATCTCAGTGGTCATAACTTGAGCTTCTCAGTAGGCCTCTCTACTACATGCCAAAGTACACTGGGGTCCTAGGTAAACTTGAAAGACAGTCTAGGGCACAAGGGCTGCAATTCCTAGGCAACTCCTAGTGCTGAGCTGGGCTCAGTACCAGAGAACTAGGGTGGCAAAAAACATAGGGACACATCAGCTGGAATGGCTAAGGGACTGCTTGCACCATCCCTTCTTCAACCCCAGGCAGCTCAGATTGCAGCAATAAAAGTGACTCCTTTCTTCCACTTAAGAAACAAACATGAAGAGTAAAGAGGACTTTGTCTTGCATCTTGGATATCAGTTCAGTCCTTTGTGAGCCAGTACTCTGGAATTCATTTGTGGTACATTTCTCATACTGCTATTTGTAAAAAAAACGTTTGATTTACTTTCTCATATGCAATAATTAAACAGGACTGTTAAATGATGAATAAAACAGCCCTGTTTAATAGTGCATATGAGAAAGTAAATCAAAGAAAGACTCCTTTCTTCCACTTAAGGAGAAAAACATGAAGAGAAAAGAGGACTTTGGCTTGCATCTTGGATACCAGTTCAGCCACAGTAGGATAGGTCAGCAGGCAGAGTTGTGAGGCCGCCACTCCAGGCCTTAGCTAATGGACATTTTTACATACACCCAGGACCAAAAGGGAACATGCTACCTTGAAGGGAAAGACCCAATCCTGACATAATTCATCACCTGTTAACTAAAGACCCCTTCAGCTCTGAATAATAAGCATTAATACCCAGGTAGAATGCCATTGGCCTTGGACTCTGACACATGCTCACTATAGGTGTGACCCAGCACATTTCCAGCTGTGATGGCTACAGTAAAAGACTCCTCCTGTTGGAGAAAAGCAGAGGGAAAAGTAAAGGGGAGTTTGTCTTGCACATTAGGTACTAACTTGGCCACAAGGGGGTAGAGCAACAAACAGCCTCTTGGGGTCCCCAAATCCAGGTCTAGGCTCTTGAATAGTATTTATGGACCTCCCCTAGGCCACTGGAGAGCCCACTGCCTTGAAGGTTGAGTCCCACACCTGGCAACATTCACCACCAGCTGACCGAAGAGCCCTTGGGATTTAAGTAAACATCAGCAATGGCCTGACAGAACTCCCTCAACCATGGGTCAGTGGTGGTGGTGGCCACAGGGAGATGCTACTCTACCAGTGGAAAAGGGAGGGAAGAGCAAGAAGGACTTTGTATTGTGGTTTGAGCGCCAGCTTAGTCATAGTAGAATAGAATATCAGACAAATTTCTAAGGTATTTGATTCCAATGTCTGGCTCCCAGACATCTCTGGACCTGTGCAAGGCCTGGGGAAACTCACTGCCCTGAAGGAAAGAACATAAACCTAGCTGGACCTAGGGACTTGAGTGAACATAGTAGATAGCCAGGTAGTGGTTATAGCAGACTTTGGGCAAGACCCAGTGCTTGGGTAGGACCCAGTGATGTGCTGGCTTCAGGTCTGATGCAGGGCAATCCCAGTGGTGGTGGCCACAAGGGTGTTGCATTACCATACCCCACTTCCATGCAGCTTGGCAGAGACAGAGAGACTCCATTTATTTGGGAGAAAGTAAGGGGGGTAACAAAAAACAAGAATCTCTGCATGGTAATACAGATAATTCTTCTGAATCTTATTCAAGGCCATCAAGGTGGTACCTCTACAATTCTCCAAAAAACAGAGATATTGGACTTGGGGCCCAAGTTTTTTTTAATACCTGGAAAGCCTTCTCAAGAAGGTTGGGCACAAACAAGCCCAGATTGCAAAGACTAAAATAAATATCCAACTCTTCAACACCCAGAGACTGAAGAATATCTATAAGCATCAAGATCATCCAGGAAAACATAACCTCACCAAATGAACTAAATAAGGCACAAAGAATTAATCCTGGAGAAACAGAGACATGTGACATTTCAGAGAGATAATTCAAAATAGCTGTGTTGAGGAAATTCAAATAAATTCAAGATAACACAAAGAAGGAATTCAGAATTCTATCAGATAAGGTTAACAAAGAGAATTAAATAATTAAAAAGAATCAAGCAGAAATTCTGGTGTTGAAAAAATGCAATTGAAATATTAAAGAATTTATCAGAATCTCTTAATAGCAGAATTGATCAATCAGGAGAAAGTATTCATGAGCTTAAAAACAAACTATTTGAAAATGCATTGTCAGAGGAGAAAAAAGAAAAAGAAATAACAAACAATGAAGCACACCTATAAGATCTAGAAAATAGTCTCAAAAGGGTAAAACTGAGATGTATTAGCCTTAAAGAGAAGGTAGAGAAAGAGAAAGGGTAGAAGTTTATTCAAAGGGATAATATCAGAGAACTTTTCAAACTTAGAAAAAGATATCAACATTCAAGTACAAGGTTACATAATACTAACATTTATCCCAAAGAAGACTACCTCAAGGCATCATATAATCAAACTCCCAAAGGTCAAGGGAAAAAAAAGCATCCTAAAAGCAGCAAGAGAAAAGAAACAAATAACATACAATGAAGCTCCAATAAGCCTCACAGCAGACTTTTCAGTGGAAACCTTACAGATATGGGGAAAGTGGCATGACATATTTAAAGTGCTGAAGGAAAAAACTTTTACACTAAGATAGTATATTTGGTGAAAATATCCTTCAAACATAAAGGAAAAATAAAGACCTTCCCAAACAAAAGTTGAGGGGTATCATCACCAGACCTGTCCTACAAGAAATGCTAAAGGGAGTTCTTCAATCTGAAAAAGAAAAAAAATGGTTGTTAATGGCCAAGTAGAAATCATCTGAAGACTCATTGGTAATAGTAAGCACAATGAAAAACACAGACTAGTATTACACTGTAATTGTGTGTGTAAACTACTATGTCTTAAATAGAAATACTAAGTGATAAACCAATCAAAAATAATAATACAATGACGTTTCAAGACATAGTATAATAGAACATAAAAAGAAACAACAAAATGTTTAAAAGCAGGAGAATGAAGTTAATGTGTAGAGTTTTTATTAGTTTTCTTTTTATGTGTTTCTTTATGCAATCAAAAACAAACATTGTTCAGCCAGCCCAGTTTAAAATAATGAATTTTATAGTATTTGCAAGCCTAATGGTTACCTCAAGCCAAATAAACATACAATAAATACACAAAAAAATTAAAAGCAACAAATTAAATCACACTACCAGAGAAAATCACCTTCCCTAAAAGGAAAACAGAAAGAAAAAGACCACAAAACAACCAGAAAACAAATAACAAAATGGCAGAAATTCCTACTTATCAATAGTAACATTGAATGTAAATGAATTAAAGTCTTCAATCAAAAGACATAGGGCAGTTAAATGGATTAAAAAACAAGACCCAATGATCTGTTGCTTGCAAAAAACACACTTCATCTATAAAGATGCAAATAGACTGAAAATAAAGGGACATAAAAGACATTCCATGTGAGGAGAAACCAGAAGAAAGCAAGAGTAGCTATACTTAGGCAAATAGATTTCCAGACAAAAAACTGTAAGAAGTGACAAAGAAGGTCATTATATAACGATAAAAACGTCAATCCAGCAATAGAATATAACAATCATAAATACATATGCACCCAAACTGGAGCACCCAGATATATAAAGCAGACATTAGAGCTAGAGAGACAGTCCCTCAATACAGTAATAGCTGGAGACTTTAACACCCCACTTTCAGCATTAAACAGATTTCCCAGACAGAAATTCAACAAAGAAACAGTAGACTTTATCTGAATTATAGGACAAGTGGCCCTAATACATATTAACAAAACATTTCCTCCAAAGGCTGCAGAATATACATTCTTCTCTTTCACACATGGATCATTCTCAAAGATACACCATATGTTATGTCACAAAATAAGTCTTACAATATTAAAAAAATTGAAATAATATCAAGCATCTTCTCTGACCACAATGGAATAAAACTAGAAATCAACAAGAGGGATTTTGGAAATTAAACAAATTAATGGAAATTAAACAATATGCTCCTGAATGACCAGTGGGTCAGTTAAGAAATTAAGAAGAAAATTGAAAAATTTCTTGAAACACATGATAATGGAAACCCAACAAACAAAAACCTATGGGATATAGCAAAACAGCTCTAAAAGGGAAATTTATAGCTATAAGTGCTAACTTCAAAAAAGAAGAAAAGTTTCAAATAAATAACCTAACAATGCATCTTAAAGAACTAGAAAAGCAAGAGCAAAAAAAAACCAAAATTAGTGGAAGAAAAGATAAAATAAAGATTACAACAGAAATAAATAAAATTGAAATGAAGAAAACAGTACAGATCAACAAAACAGAAACCTGGTTTTTTGAAAAGATAAACAAAAATGACAAACCTTTAGCCAGACTGATGGAAAAAAGGGGTAAGACCCAAATAAATAAAATCAGAGATGAGAAAGGAGACATTACAACAGATACTATGGAAATTCAAAGGATCATTAGTGGCTACTATGAGCAACTAAATGCCCATAAATTGGAAAATCTAGAGGAAATGGATAAATTCCTAGACACATAAAGCTTTATCATCATATAATTATTGAACCTTGAAGAAATCCAAAACCTGAACAGATCAATAACAAGTAGCAAGATCAAAGCCATACCAAAGAGTCTCACAGTAAATAAAAGCCCAATGGCTTCACTGCTGAATTCTATCAAACATTTAAAGAATAATTAGTGCCACAGGCAAGGACTTCATGACTAAAACACCAAAAACATTGGCAACAAAGGTCAAAATAGACAAATGGGATCAAATTAAACTCCAGAGCTTCTGCACAGCAAAAGAAACAGTTATTAAAGTGACCCAGCAACCAACAGAATGGGAGAAAAATTTTGCAATCTACCCATCTGACGAAGGGCTAATATCCAGAATCTACAAATAACTAAAACAGATTTACAATAAAGAAAAACACACAAACCGATTCAAAAGTGGGCAAAAAACATGAACAGACACTTTTCAAAAGAAGACATATATAAGGCCAACAAATATATGAAAAAATGTCCATCATCACTGGTCATTAGAAAAATGCAAATCAAAACCACATTGAGATACCATCTCATACCAGTTAGAATGGCGATCATTAAAAAATCTGGAAACCACAGATGCTGGAGAGGATGTGGACAAATAGGAACACTTTTAAACTGTTGGTGGGAGTGTACATTAGTGCAACCATTGTGGAAGACAGTGAGGCAATTCCTCAAGGACCTAGAAATAGAAATTCCATTTGACCCAGCAACCTCATTACTGGGTATATAACCAAAGGATTATAAATCATTCTATTATAAAGACACATGCACATGTATATTCATTGCGGCACTGTTTATAATAGCAAAGACCTGGAACCAACACAAATGCCCATTGATGATAAACTAGACAAGGAAAATGTGGCACATATACACCATGGAATACTATGCAGCCATAAAAAACAATGAGTTTATGTCCTTTGTGGGAACACGGATGAATCTGGAAACCATCCTTCTCAGCAAACTGACACAAGAACAGAAAATCAAACACCACATGTTCTCACTCATAGGTGGCTATTGAACAATGAGAACAAATGGACACAAAGAGGGGAGTATCACACACTGGGGTCTGTTGGAGGGGAATAGGGGAGGGACAGCGGGGGGTAGGGAGGTTGTGGAGGGATAAAGTTGGGAGAAATGCCAGATATAGGTCACAGAGGGGGGATGGAGGCAGCAAACCACATTGCCATGTATGTACCTATGCAACAATTCTGCATGATCTGCACATGTACCCCAGAATCTAAAGTACCATTTTTAAAAATTATATATATATATATACATATATATATATAAATATATATATGTATATATAATTGATACATAACACGTGTACATATATTTGGGGTATTTTTGATAATTTGATACTGTTACATAATCAAATTAAGGTAATTGGGATTTCTATCACCTTAAATATTTATGTTTTCTTTATGCTAGCAACATTTAAATTATTATCTTCTAGCGATTGGTGTTAACAAGAATATCTTTACAATTTTTTTTTTTTGGTTTCCAATACATTTATTTAATCAGAACTTCAAAGGATTCTAGAAGAGTGCATTTTTAACAAGGACTGCAAATGATGCTAGGTTTTAATTAAAAGTGTGCCTTGAGGAAGCAACTTTACCCTTTATTGTGTGTCAGATTACATACACAATAAATAGAAAGTCATAAAATGGAACAAAAAATTGCTTTATATAAAATATTAGTAGATACCTAAATACAGTATGGTCTTACAAATAAAATCATACATATAGAGTTGTATTTCTAAGTACAGTAGTGCCCACTCATCCAAAGTTTCCCTTTCTATTGTTTCAGTTACCTGTAGTGAACCACATTCTAAAATAGGTGAGTACTGTACAAGAAGATATTTTGAGAGCAAGAGACACCAATCACATTCACATAACTTTTATTACAGTATGTTATCATTGTTCTATTTTATTATTATTAATCTCTTGCTATGCTTAATTTATACATTACACTTTATCATAGGTATGTATATATAGAAAAAAACAGTGTATAAAGGCTTGGTACTATGGGAGGTTTCAGAAGTCCATTGGGGGCCTTGGAACATATCCCCCAATGATAAGGGAAACTACTGTATGCAAAATCAAAAGCTATACAAGAATCAGAAACATTGACAGAGCAAATCCAAGTATAAGTGAAGACATTCCTCTGAATTCTTAGGTTTCATCGAGCATCAAAAATGACCAATCTTTTAGTCCTTTTTTTTTGTACTTTATTCTGTATACACATTCTCTGCATCTGATTGGATCCCTAGATTTTATTTTATTTTCTGTGTGACATTCTCCACAGATATATATTATTGGTTGCTGCTTTGGAGGTTGCACATCCTTGTGGGTGTCCATTGTTAGCCCACAGCATGGG
The DNA here is from genome assembly GCF_009761245.1 of Sapajus apella. NCBI lineage: Eukaryota > Metazoa > Chordata > Mammalia > Primates > Cebidae > Sapajus > Sapajus apella. Next base: position 75,442,532 of record NW_022436941.1, read on the forward strand.
AAAACTTCTCACTCTGCATTTCTCTGACTTTTTAAACATTATAGAAGTATACCCTTAGTGACTTGTAAGAAATAATAGTTGATGATGACAGTAAGAAGGGGATTAAAAACAAAAAAAGACTAATTCATGCCAATTCTATTCAAATTGTTCTGAAAAATAGAGGGAAGGAATGCTTCCAGACTTATTCTACAAGGTCGGTATTATCCCGATACCAAAACCAGACAAAGACACATATAAAAAGAAAACTGCAGGCTAATATCCCTGATGAGAATTGTTGCAAACATACTCAATAAAAAATTAGCAAACTGAATTAAACAGTACATTTAAAAGATCATAAAAATGTCATTCATTGTGACAAGTGGGATTTATCCCAGGGATGTGAAGGATAGTTTAACATACCCAAATCAATCATTGTGATACATCATATCAACAGAATGAAGAACAAAAACCATGTGATCCTTTCAATTAATGCTTAAAAGAACGTTTGAGAAAATTGAATATCCCCTCATAATAAAATCCCTCACGAAACTGGGTATAGAAGGAAGATATTTCAATCTAATAAAAGCCATATAAGACAGAACCATAGCTGGTATCATATTGAATGAGGAAAAACTGAAAATCTTTCCTCTAAGATCTGGAAGACAACAAGGTTGCCCTCTTTCACCTCAGTTATTTAACATAGTACTGGTAGTCCTAGCCAGAGCAATTAGGCAACAGAAAGAAATAAAGGGCATCTAAACTGGAAAGGAAGAGGTCAAATTATCCTTGTTTGCAGATAATATTTTCTTATATTTGGAAAAAACTAAACTCTCCACAAAAAAATTATTAGAACTGATAAGCAAATTTAGTAAGGTTACAGGATACAAAATCAACATACAAAAATCCGTAGACTTTCTATATGCCAACAGTGAACAATGTGAAAAAGAAATCAAAACCATTAATTCCAGTTACATTAGCCACAGATAAAATTACATACCTAGGAATTAACCAAAGAGGTAAAATATCTCTAAAATTAAAACTGTAAAACACTGATGGAATAAATTGAAGAGAACACCAAAGATGGAAAGATAGCCCATGTTCATGGATTGGAAGAATCAACATTGTTAAAATGTTCATACTACCCAAAGCAATCTACATTCAATCCCTATCAAAATACCAATGACATTTTTCATGAAAATAGAAAAAAAAAATCCTAAAATTTATATGGAACCACAAAAGACCAAGAATAGCCAGAGATATTTTGAGCAAAAAGAACAAAACTGGAGGAATCACATTACCTGACTTCAAATTATACTACAAAGCTATAGTAACCAAAGCAGCATGGTACTGGCATAAAAACAGATACATAAACATATGCAAGAGAATAGAGAATCCAGGAACAAATTCATACACCAACATTGAACCCATTTTTGAGAAAGTTACCAAGAACACACACTGGGGAAAAGATGGTCTCTTTAATAAATGGTGCTAAGAAAACTGGATATCTATATGCAAAAGAATAAAACTAGGCTCCTATCTTTCACCATATACAAAAGTTTGGATCAAAATAGAGTAAAGACTTAAATCTAAGACCTCAAACTGTAAAACTACTAAAAAAAAATATTGGGAAATCTCTCTAGGACATTGATCTGAGCAAAAATTTCTTTCATAATACCCACAAGCACAGGCAACCAAAGAAAAGTAGACAAATGTGATCACATCAAGTTAAAATGCTGCTGCAGAGCAAAAAAAAAAGCAGTCAACAAAGTGAAGAGAAATCCAACAAAATGGGAAAAAAAATTTGCAAAATTACCCCTCTGACAAGGGATTCATAAGTAGAATATATAAGGAGTGCAAACAACTCTATAGGAAAAAAATATAACATAAATAAAATATTAGCAAAGATCTGAAAATACATTTCTCAAAAGAAGATATGCAAAATGGAAAACAAGTTTATGAAAAGATGTTCAACCTCAGTGATCATCAGAGAAATGCAAAAGAAAACTGCAAAGAGATATCATCTTACCGCAGTTAGAATGACTTTTATCCAAAAGTCAGGCAATAACAAATGCTGATGAGGAAATGGAGAAAAGAGAATCCTTATACACTGTTTATGGGAATGTAAGTTAATACAACAGTTATGGAGAACAGCTTGGAGGATTCTCAAAAAACTAAAAATTGAGCAATCCCACTGCTGGGAACATACCTAAAAGAAAGGAAATCAGGATACGTAAGAGATGCCTGTACTTTTATGTTTATTGCAGCACTGTTCACAATAGCCAAGATTTGTAAGTAACCTAAGTGTCCACCAACATATGAATACATAAAGAAAATGTGGTACTTATACACAATGAAGTATTATTCAGCCATAAAGAAGAATAAGATTCTATCATTTGCAATAACATGGATAGAACTGGAGATCATTATGTTAAGTGAAATAAGCCAGGTACAGGAAGACAAATATTACATGTTCTCATTTATAAATGGGATGTAAAATTCAAAACAATTGAGCACAAGGAGATACAGAGTAGAAGGATGTTTCCAGAGGTTTGGAAGGGCAGCGAGGGGTAAGGGGTAAGTGAGGATAGTTAATAGTTACAAGAATTTTGTTAGAAAGAATGAATAAAATGAATAATATCTAGTATTTAATAGCACAAAAGGATGGCTATTGTCAAAATAATTTAATTGTACATTTTAAAATAACAAAAAGATTATAATTGGATTGTTTGTAATACAGAGGATAAATGCTTGAGGGATGAATATTCCATTTTCCATGATGGGATAATTATACATTTCTTGCCCAAATCAAACTATCTCATGTATTTCGTAAATATACACACTATGTACCCACAAAAATTGAAAATAAAAAAATTTATCAAACTTAAAATAAAAGAAAAGAGGAATGAAATTCTAACATATGCAACAACATGGATGAACCTTCAAGATATCATGCTAAATGATGTAAGTCAGACACTAAAAGACATGGTTCCACTTAAGTTAATGAAGTACCTGAGAGTAGTCAAACTCATAGAGACAGATAGTAGACTGATGGTTGCCTGAGGCTGGAGAAGACAAAAATGAGGAGTTAGTTATTTAATGGGAACAGAATTGCACTTTAAAGATTTAAAAGTTCTGGAAATGGATAGTGGTGATGGTTACACAATGAAAAGAAAGTGCAAAATGCCACCAAACAGAATATTTATAAATGATTAAGATGGTAAATTTTTTGTTATGGATATTTTGCCACAAAAAAATCCAATTTTAAAAAAGTTGAGTATTTGACAGTTGGCTTCAACTATATGCATAGCTAGAGGAAGATTGCCAGTTCATTTTCATCTCTACTAATTAGGGAATATAAGTGTGACAAAAAGGATTTGCCATGTGTGATGGCTCACATTTACAACTTCAGCACTTTAAGAGGCCGAGGCAAGAGAACCGCTTGAGGTGAGAAGTTCAAAACTGGCCTTGGGCAACATAATGAAACCACTGACTCTACAAAAAATTTAAAACAGGCACAAAGCAACAGAGCAAGATTCTCTCTCTGAAATACTCGGGATTTATTGAGGGTGTCTTTATGCCATAACAGTTTATAAGTTCTTCAACCTGAAAGTATTTATTGAGCACTATATTAATTTCCTACAGCTGCTGTAAAATTTACAACAAAGTTAGTAGCTTAAGAGTGCACAAACTTATTATCTTGCAGTTCTGGAGTTTTTCTAAAAAACTCCAGAAGACAGTGGAGTCCTATGAAAAGTTAAAACTTCCATTACCTCCTACTGTTAATGAGGTCATCCCCCAATCATAGTGTCAATGGAGAAGTAACACGTGGGTCTAACTGAACTAAAGTCATGGTGTCCTCAGGGCTGTTCCTTCTTGGAGCTATCAGTGAGAATTCAATTCCTTGCTTATTTCAGCTTCTGGAGGTGGCCCACATTTCTTGGATTATTGTCCCCTTCCTCCATCTTCCTCATTGGATTTTTACCCCTTCTTCCACCTTCAAACATCTGGCAGAGTTTCTTACTGTCTGGTTCTTTCTTTTCTGTTTCCCTCTACCACTTATAAGGACCCCTGTAATTATACAGATCTCACTTGTATAATTCAGGATAATCTCCTCATCTCAAAGTCATCTGGTTAGCAACCCTAAATTCATCTGCAAACTCAATTATCTTGTGCAATGTAACTTAACATATTTACAGTTTCTAGGGGTGAACATCTTCTGGTGAGGAGTGAGGCACACTATTCTGTCTACCACAAGTTCTTATGACTGATATTTCCTAGATGCTACAAAAGATACAAATCAAATAAAAAATACAGTCAGCAACCTAAGAGAACATAGATTCTATAGAATAAATGACAAATATGAAATAGAAGCAAAGGCAGTTGAAAGAGATGGCAAACTTGGTGGTGCTTTCAATGCAACAGAATTTCAGAAGAAAGTGAAATTATTCTCAGCCAGAGTAGCCATAAAAAATCTTGTTGAAACAAGTGAAGCTCAGACTAGAACATTAAGAGTAAGCAACATTTATTTAGCCAAAGAAAACTGAGCTATACAAAATTAGTAAGGAAAGGAAGGAAGAAATATAAAGCAGAAGATTGGTGTTAGAAATAAACATAGTAGGGAAAAATCATTTTCCTGGGGCAAAGGTTTCTGTGGGAAATTATTTACCTAGAATAAAAGGTTAAAGTGAGCTAAGAAATAAAGTCATTGTTATGTTTGGAAAGACATAGTTGGACTCATCACATATAAAATCTATGTGGTAATGATCAATATTATAACTCTTACATAATATTAAATTTCTTTATAATGAAGACAGAGACAAAATAGAATCAACTGAAAAGTAATATGGTGATTCTCATTCCGAGATTCTCTGAAGGTCACCATACTGTGAGGCCTTTGAAACATCCCCTACGTTAGTTCTCCATCACTAATATGTAATTATTTTTCCTTCTTGTGAGAAACAGACTGTGATTGCGGAACCCATTGTTTTCTGAATGGGTAGCTCCCAGGTCTGTGTGCCCTTGGCAGAGGTGGTAATATCTGCAAATCCCCTGCTAAAAAGGTTATCTTGATCTGAAAATCTGAGCAGTCCTTCACTGCCTGATTGACTCACCCCGTCATCTTCCCTAATCAATGAAGGATTCAGGTAACAACTGGGCTTCTAGGCACATATCAGGGTAGAAAGAGACAGAAACTCTAGGAGTGCTGAAATCTCTATCTCACTGAAGAACAGAAGTGGGTCTTTCATGAAGAAAAAGAGAGAAAAAGTGATCCTAGGTTTTATCCCAGCCAAGAAGAGTCATTTCTTAGGCATAGTTAATTAATCAGCACTTACCATTTTTTGCACTGAAGAATGTTTCAGAACAGGTGAATAAGGGCTCTAAGATAAAAGTGGTTTTGAACACCAAGTCTTGGAAATGTCAGGTTATATTCGTTTCCTCATGGAAGAACACTTCAGAGCCTGTACTATCCCAGGGAGCATAGAGTATGCAGCAACTACCAAGCATTTTACCACGGAACATTTTTTCCCTCTCAATGCAAATGTTTCTCCTACAGCAAAAGTTTCCCAGATGCAACTTAAATATAATTCAGTCAAAGAACTTGCACTTTACAAATCACTATTGCTTATAATTAAAACTTATGGGGAACAGAAGGAAAAACTACATTGCTTGCAACTCAGCTTGCAATTCATCTTATATTTATTTTCCTTAAATAATAGATGATAAAAGTGATTGTTTAAAGAATGTACAATAGTAGTATGCCATTTGGGATAGAGAAACAATGGTCACTGCTACTGAACAAAAGCTAGAGATACACTCTAAATATGCTCAGTGATGCTCAGGATTTATAGCTATACATTCATTTCCTTAAATTCCAAAAGAACATAATTTTGTTACTAATAGTCTAAAATCCTCAAGCCTCTGATCTATGTTATCCCACTGAACATATCATTTATATCAGACATATCAAATACCAGTTTTCTTATATATAAAGCTCAACTGCTTCTTGGCTCCTTCTTAGCATCTTTTTGCACTCAAGGAAAAAATAGTCTTGATGTACACAAATAAAAACTATTCACAGCTTTATTGAAATCACCTGAGGCGTGTTCCCTTTATTACATATAACACTTCTTAAAACTCCCTTTCCTGATCTCATCTCTCACTTTTGCTCATTAACAGCAAGTACCCTCCAATTTCTCCCAAATGTCCCCCAAATCTCAGCCCCAGTAGAATCATTCCTTTTATTTTGCCTATTATCTTCTGCCAGTAACTCTATTCTTTCCATTGTAAATCTAGCTAAACTTCCAGCCTTCTCCCTTGTCTTCCTCTTAGTCTATTACTTCCATTAAATAATTCCCAGTCCACTACTAAATGTGTCTGAGTAACAAAGGTTCTTTCCCCATAAAAGACTAGCAAAAGAGAACAGCAATAAATCATTTTTTTATTAGTACCATAATTAGCATGTTTCTGTGCCAGGAACAAATTACCTTTATTATAATTCAAAGAATACAGTTTATAAAGCAGTGATGTACATACAACTTTGTCCAGGGAAGAATTAAAGGATTCAGGAATGCATTTAAAATGATTCTCCTAAGAGCAAAATGAAGTTCAGTAGAGACCACTGTGGAAGCCTGGACTTCCCATAAACACACAAAGTAACAAGTCACCTCTCCTCCTGCACAGTGGGCTGGTGTCAGTGGAGTCCTATGCAAAGTTAAAACTTCCATTACCTCCTACTGTTAATGATGTCATCCCCCAATCATAGTGTCAATGGAGAAGTAACAAGACAATTCCCCCCATCTCAGTAATGGAGGAATGAGTGGAGGCCTGCTGGAGAGCCAGAAATTCAACCTCAACCCAGAAGGAGAAAGGAGCCCCCTCTAACCTGACTAACCACTGGTGAAGTTGCTAAGCAAGTGCCACTGATGTTGCAGCAAGAGAAGGGCATGTGTTTCCCACTAGCCAACCTAGGGTGCTGCCATTAGAGGCAGCCCCTGACCTCCTAGGGTAACTGTCCACAGCACAGTTTTTATTGCCCCTAGCATGAGCATGCCACCAGGAGTGTAGGGATTATCCTTCCCTTGCCTACCATAGCTTCTGCCTACATATACCATCAGGGAACCTGAAGACAAGCACTCCTGGCCCAAATTTTCTCCCCCAATGCTAGAGTGTGCAGTTTGGAGGCCTGGGGATTTCCCGGCTCAGTCTACCACAGTAAGCACCTGAGCACTCCTTCTGGGGGTCTCAGGTTGAGCCTACTCACATTGCCACTACCATCACACCTGGCACCTACATGTATGTGCCAGCTGCAGATCTGGCAACTGGCCCACCTCTCCCCTCACAGTACCATCAACACCAATGTGCACTACCTAGGACCCAGAGGTTATCCCAACACTGCTACTGCCATTACCCATGCCTGAAGAGCTCAAAAACCCAAACACCTGCCTGGGTCCCTGAACCCACAAACACTGTAGCCAACATACATTGCTCTGGAGCTCAAAGACAATCATTCTCAGCCCACCACTGTCACCACTGCAGCCCAAAGACTGACCCATCTGGCATTCCAGTCCCCAGAAAAACTTTACCACAGCCTCAACTAATAACCACACCCCAAGCCACCAACAAAATCGTAGATTCCACTAATGCTGTTTATATCTGAAGAAATCATGCAAAGACTAAACTACTGCATATACCCAAAATCAAAGTCAAAGTGCTCTACCAAACAAACACCATAGATAAATCTTCAGGGAAAAAATCCTCCTCTATGAAATCAAATTCAAAAACACTAGAAGAAGTGATCATTATGGCAGATGTACAGAAAGCAATGTAAGAACACAGAAAACATGAAAAAGCAAGGAGATATGACACCACCAAAAAAAAACACAATAATTTCCCAGCAACAGATCCCAATCGAAAAAAAATTTACAAAATCTCAGAAAATGAATTCACAATATTGATTTTAATAAAGCTTGATAAGATACAAAAGAATTCTGAAAAACAATGCAAAAAATCAGAAAAAAATTATTTATGATCTGAATGAGAAATTTACCAGATAGATAGCATACAAAAAAATCTAACAGAAATTCTGGAGCTGAAGAATTATTGAAAGAAATATAAAATATAGTCAAAAGCTTCAACAGACTAGATGAAGCAGAATACAGATTCTGAGAACTTGAAGACAGTTCTTTCAAAAAAAAAAAAACCCAGTCAGAAAAAAGTTTTTTTTAAAGTTTAAAAGAATGAGCAAAGCCTTTAAGACATATGGGACACCAGGGAGTGACAAAATATTCAAATTACTGGGGTCCCAGAAGGTGAAGAAAGAATGAAAGGGTTAGGAAATCTATTTAATGAGATAATAGATTAAAACTTCCCCAGCCCAGCAAGAGATTTAGACATCCAGATACAGGAGGCTAAGTGATCCTTAAACAGACACAATATAAAACAATCTTCTCCAGGCCACATTACAGTGAAACTCTCTAAAGTCAAAGACAGAGAATTCTAAAAACAACAAGAGAAATTAGTCACCTATAAAGGAAGCCCCATCAGATGAAAGCAAACTTCTTGGCAGAAATTTGATAGGCCAGAAGGGAACGAGATATTTAAAGTGCTGAAAGAAAAAAAAAAAAAAAAACTGTCATCCAAGAATACTATACCCACTAAAATTATCCTTCTTCAGCTAAGAAGAAATTAGTCTTTTCCAGACAATCAAATGCTAAGGGAATTTATCACTACTACTAGACCAGACTTACAAGATATATTCAAAATAGTCCTAAACATGGAAGTGAAAGGATGACATTTACTGTTATAAAAACACATAAAAGTATAAAACTCACTGGTAAAGCATCACAAATGAGAAAGAGTATGAACTTAAATGGTACTACTACAGAAAATGAACAAAACACAGTGAAAAACAATAAGAGAAGAAAAGGAACAAATAATATAGAAAACAACCAGAAAACAGTTTAAATATGACAGAAACAAAACTTCACATATCAATAATAACATTGAATATAAATGGATTAATTCTCCACTTAAAAGATATAGACTGGGTGAATGGAGAAGGGAAGAATGATCAAACTAATGCTGCCTACAATAAATGCACTTTATCTGTAAAAACACATATGGTCTGAAATTAAAACAATGGAAAAAGATATTCAATGCAAACAAAAACCACAAATGAGCAGCAATCATTACATTTATATCAGATAAAACAGATTTTGAGTCAAAAATAGTTAATAAAGAAGACAAGGCAATTATATAATGATAAAGGGATCAATCCAGCAAAAGGATGTAACAATTCTAAATATATGCACCCAACACTGTAGCATCCTGATTTATAAAGCAAATATTACCAAATCTAAAAAGAGAGACTCGAATACAATAATAATGAGGGATTTCAACACTCTACTCTCAGCGTTATACAGATCATTTAGACAGAGAATGAACAAAGACACATTGGATTTAAACTGGGTTTTAAACTAAATGGATTTAACAGACATTAACAGAACATTTTCTCCAACAACAGCAGAATACACATCCTTCTGATCAGCACATGGAACATTCTCCAGGATAGACCATATGTTAGGACATAAAACAAGGCTCATAAAATTTTTTAAAAACATTTTAACTATCTTCTCAGATAACAATAAAATAAAACAAGAAATCAATATCAAGAGGAACTTTGGAAATTATGCAAATACATGAAAATTTTAAAATATGTTCCTGAATGACCATTGAGACAATGAATAAATTAAGGTGAAAATCAAACAATTTTTTGAAACAAATGAAAATGGAAATATAATACATTAAAATCTGTGGGATGGAGAAAAGAAAAAAAATTATAGCAATAAATGCCTACATTTTAAAATAAAAAAATTTTAAGTAAACAATCTAATGATGCTCCTCAGGAACTAGAAAAGAACAAATCAAACCTAAAATTAACAGAAGAAAAAAAATAAAAATCAGCGCATACTAAATGAAATAGAAGCTAATAAAAAAATACAAAGGATGAAAGAAATAAAAAATTTTTCCAAAAAATCAACAAAATTGATTAACTACTAACTAGACTAACCAAGAAAAGAAGAGCTAAAACTCAAATAAACAAAATCAGAAAAGAAAAGGAAACGCTATAACTGATACCACAGAAATACAAAAGATCATTAGAGACTCTTATAAACAACTGTATGTCAACAAATTGAAAATATCTAGGAAAAAAATGAGGAAATTACTAGACACATACAACCTAACAAGGCTGAATCAGGAAGAAATAGAAAACTTGAATAGAACAATAACAAATATCAAAATTGAGTTAGTAAATAAAACAAAGAAAAGCCAGGACCAGATGGATTTGCTGCCAAATTTTATCAAATGTATAACCAAGAACTAATACCTTCTGAAACTATTTTTAAAAATTGAACAGGAGGAAATTCTCCCTAACTCATTCTATGAGGCCAGCATTACCCTAATATCAAAACCAAACAAGGACACACACACAGAGAAAAAAAATCTACAGATTGATATTCCTGATGAATATACTGCAAAATTCTTCAACAAAATACAAGAGAAACAAAATCCAACAATGTGTCAAAAAGATAATACACCATGACCAAGTGAGATTCATACCAAAGGATGCAAGGATGATTCAACATATCCAAATCAAAAAACAAAATTCATCACATCAAAACAACAAAAGAGACTGGATGCCACATGCAAGGTTTTTAATAAATGAAGGACAAAACCATATGATCATCTCAATAGGTGCAGAAAAAGCATTTGATAAAACTAAAAATTTTCTTTATGATTAAAAACTCAGCAAACTAGGTATAGAAGTAAGATTCCCCAAAATAAGAAAGGTCATATATAACAAATCCACAGCTAATATTATACTAAATGAGGAAAAGTTAAATGCCTTTTCTCTAAGAACTAGAACAAAAGAAGGATGTCCACTCTCATCAATCCTATTCAACAAAGCAGTGGAAGTTTTAGAGAAATTTGGGAAAAGAAAGAGTTAAAAGGCATCCAAACTGAAAAAGAGGAAGTCAAATTGTCCCTCTTTCCAGATGACATAATTTTATATTTAGAAAAAAAAAAAAAAAGACTCCAAAAAAAAAAAACTCTTAGAATGGATAAATTCAGTAATTTCAACACTCTACACTCAGCATTATACAGATCATTTAGACAGAGAATCAGCAAAGACACATTGGATTTAAACTGGGTTTTAAACTAAATGGATCTAACAGATATTAACAGAACATTTTCTCCAACAACAACAGAATACACATCCTTCTGATCAGCACATGGAAGATTCTCCAGGATAGACCATATGTTAGGACACAAAACATAGCCCATAAAATTTTTAAAAACCATATCAACTAAAAAAAAACTCTTAAAGGATACAAAATCAAAATACAAAAATCAGTACAGTTTCTATATACCAATAATGAAATAACTGAAAAAGAAATCATAAAGACAATCTCTCATTTACAATAACTACAAAAAAAAAAATACCTAGGGATAAATTTAATCAAGGAGGTGAAAGTTCTCTACAAGTAAAACTACAAAACACTAATGAAAGAAATTGAAGAGGACACAAATGGAAAGATATTTTATGCTTATGGATCAGAAGAATTAATATCATTAAAATGACCATCTTTCCTAAATCAATTTACAGAGTCAACGCTATCTTTATCAAAATACCAATGTTATTTTTCACAGAATTAGAAAAATAACCCTAAAATTTATGTGGAATGAAAAAAGAGCCCAAATAGATAAAGCAACTCTGAGCAAAAATAATAAAGGTGGAGGTATCACACCACCAGACTTGAAAATACATTACAATGTTATCATAAAAAAAAAAAGAGCATGGTATTGGGTATAAAAATAGACACATAGGCCAATGGAACAGAATAGATAATGCAGAAATTAATTCACATATTTAAGCCAACTGATCTTCAACAAGACCATCAGGAACATACACTGGGGAAAGGACATCCTCTTTAATAAATGGTGCTGGGAAAACTGGAAACTTATTTGCAGAAGAATAAAACTAGGCTATCTCTCACCATATTAAGAAATTAACTCAAGACGGGTTAATGACTTAAATGTTAAGACCTGAAAATATAAAACAATAGAAGGAAAAAAATTTCAGAACATTGATCTAATCAAAGATTTTAGATTTTAAATCTATGACCTCAAAGACACAAATAGCAGACAAATGGAACAATATTAAACTAAAAAGCTTCTGCATAACAAAAGAAGCAATCAACAGAATATAGAGACAGCCTGTTGAAAGGCAAAAAAATATTTCCAAACTATCCAAGAAGGAACTAAAACAACTCAACAATAAATAAATTTTAAAAACACACAAATAATCTCATTTTAAAAATGGGCAAAGGACATAAATAGTCATTTCTCAAAAGGAGACATAGAAATGTCCAACAGGTATATGAAAAAAATGCTTAGCATCACTAATCATCAGGAAAACAAAAATTAAAACTGCAATGAGATATTATCTTACCACAGAATAGCCATTATTAAAAGGACAAAAAATAACAGATGCTGGTGAGGACATGCGGAAAACATAGCTCTTATACGCTGTTGGTGGGAATGTAAATTAGTATTGTGACTATGAAAAATAACATAGAAATTTTTCAAAAAAATTAAAAATAAAACTACCATATAATTTAATAATCCCACTACTGGATATTTATCCAAATGAAAAACAAAACCCCAAATAGCCAAAGCAACCCTGAGCAAAAGTAATAAAGGTGGATGTATCACACTACCTGACTTCAAAATACACTGCAATGTTATAATAACAAAACAGCATGGTATTTGTTTAAAAATAGACACATAGACCAATGGGACAGAATAGATAATCCATAAATAAATTCACATATTTACAGCCAACTGATCTTCACAAGACCAACAAGATAGAAAAAGGATACCTTCACTTGCATGTTTATCACAATACTATTCACAGTAGCCAAGAAATAAAATCAACTTAAGTGTCTATCAATAGATACATGGATAAAGAAAATGTGGTATAAACACACAATTGAATACTATGCTGATATACAAAGGGATCAAGTCATTTGCAGCAACATGGATGGAACTGAAAGTCATTACGTTAAATGAAATAAGCAAGACACAGAAAGAAAAATACATGTTCTCACTCATATGTGAGAGCTTAAAAAGTTGACCTGTTGGAGATAGAGGATAGAATAACAGATGCCAGAGCCTGGGAGTGTTGTGTGGGTGACAGGAGAATGGAGAAAAGTTGATTAATGAGTACAAACATACAGTTAGACAGAAGAAATATGTTCCAATGTTTGATAGCAGAGCAAAATCACTACAGTTAGCAACAAGGTAGTGTATATTTCAAAGTAGCTAGCAGAGAGAACTTGAGATGTTCTCAACACATAGAAATGATAAATACTCAAGGTGATGTATACTTCAAATATCCTGATTTAATCATTACACATTCTATTTATGTAACAAAATGTTACATGTACCCATAAATATGCAAAATATTATGTACCAATAAAATAAAAATAGAATAAAATGAAAAATCCAACATTAATAACATAGTACCCAAAATATCTAAGATTCAATGGAAAATCATGCCATAGAAAGAATCCAAAAGACCTTAAATTGACTAGAAAAAGACAATCAGCAGATGCCAACACTAAGATGACAGAGACATTAGAATTATCGAACAAGTATTTAAAGCATCCACCACAAAAATGTTTCAGTAAGCACATTTAAATAAAAAATAGAAAGTTTCAACACTGAAATAGAACGTCTCAGACAAAAATTAGAAGATATAAAGAACAACTAAATAGAAATTTTAGGACTAAAAAACATACTAATTGAATTTTTTTTAAACTCATAGATGAGCTTAATAGCAGAAGGGAGGTGACAGAGGAAAGAATGAATGACCTGGAAGACAGAATAATGTAAATTACCCAATCTGAATGAAAGAGAAACAATAGACTGAAAGAAAAAACAGAGAGCCTCAGGGACCTGTAAGACAACATAAATAGATCTACTATTGTGTATTGGGGTTAGGGAAGGTGGAGAGAAACAGTACAGGACTAAAGAAGTAACTCAGACAAATCCTGGCTGAAAGCTCCTAAAATTTAGTAAAAACATAAACCTACAGATTCAAAAACCTGACTGAACCCCAGACAAGATTAACTTGAGAGAAATCCACAATAAATCACATTATAGTCAAGCTTCTTAAAGAAAAAAAAAATCTTGAATGTGAGAGTGAAATACTACTTGCCTATAGGAAATAAACAATTTGAATCACAGATTTCTCACTGAAAACCATGAATGTCATAGAAAGTGGCACCCCATTTTTCCAGTGCTGAAAGAAAAGAATTGTCAACACAGAATCTTAAATCAACAAATTATCCTTCATTGATGAATTGATAAACAAAATGTCATTGTCTGGGGTGAATACCTGGGGTTCATCATCTCACACCAAGAAGATTAAGGATATGGACACACTAGGAGTGAGTTAGGAGTGGAAGTTTAATAGGCAAAAGAAAGAGAAAGGAGAACAACTGTCTCTGACCAGAGAGAGGGGCTCCCAAATGGGAAAATTCAGCCCATGGCAGACTGCATTGGATCTTACAGACAGGCATGAGGAGGCGTTGTCTGATTTACATAGACCCACAGATTGGTTCAATCAAATGTGAAGTTTACATAGCATGCAGGGAAGGCTAGTTGCCCCACCCTAATCTTATTATACATATGGGGTCTTTGCTTGGCTGGCACCATGTTGTCTTCCTCCCACTGTACATGTGGTTTGGCAAAGAGAAAGGAAGATGGAGTTGCCATTTTGATCATGCCTAGTCCCAGGTAGCCTTTTCCTATTGGCATAACTGCTGGCATTCACCCGTTTATGCTTCACGAGTTTGCTTGCCTATGTGTGCAGCTTGATTTTATAGGCTGCTCTGTGTTAGAAAAGAAGATTTGGGGGCTGCTTTTCATTAAAAGGGAAACCTTACTGAGGACTCCCATACCCTCACTAACTGCCTAAGTAATTTCTTCTTAACTCCTATATCTATTGTTGGTACCTTGATCTTGAACTTCCCAGCCTCCAGAACTGTTCTTTTTAAATTACCTAGTCTGTCATATTTTGTTTCAGTGGCACAAATGAACTAGGACCAAGGGGTTGAGCGCATTTATGAAGAATTAGAACATTGTGAGCTCCCCAGCCATCTCCTCATTATCTTGGTCACAGTGAGAGCTCTGAGACGGCATGGTAATGAGTGGCTGGGAGTTGTCTGAGGCACCAGTGTTTACATTTTGTTGGTAATATCAAGCTGTGGGCAGATTATATAATACTTTTGTACCTCAGTTTTCTCATTGGGAAAATGGGGTAAAAATACCCATCTTTCAGTGTTGTGAGGTCTAAATTGATTCCATAGAGTGCCAGGAACATTTATAGTGAAACACAATCACACATGCATAATAAATGTTAACCACACCCTACTCCTAATGTTACATGATGTGAAGGCCTAAAGCAAAAGTAGTTTATGGCCCACCATTTTCTTTTCATAACTGTTTCAAATTTTTATATCAGAAATATTGCTATATTCAACTAAAAATTTTGTAATTCAAAAATTTTTATTTTGAAATAATCTTATATTTACATGCAACTATAAAATTTATGCAGGCAGATTCTGTGTAATTTTATCGAGTTTCCTCCAGTGGTAACATCTGACAAAAACAAGTTCTATATCAACCAAATTATGATAAATTTTAGATACAGAATATCCCCATCACAAGGATCCCTCATGTGGCCTTTTAATAGCCACACAACTTCCCTCCCTCCCTCACCTCTTCTTTAACCCCTGACAACCACTCATCTGTTCTCTATTTCTATAACTATATCATTTCAGTCTAATTATCTTGAGATTCATCCTGGTTGTTTGTATTGATAGTTTCCTCTTCCTCTTCCTCTTCCTCTTCCTCTTCTTCTTCTTCTTCTTCTTGTTTTTGCTGAGTAGTATTCCATAGTTTGGATGTACCTGTTTGTTTTGCTGATTCGTCCATTAAAGAACCAGTTTTTGGCTATTGTGAATAAAGCTACTATAAACATTCATACATATATTTTAATTTAAATGTCAGGTTTTATTTCTCTGGAATAAACACATGGAAGGGAGATTGCTGGGTTGTATGGTAGTTGAATGTCTAGTATTTCGAAAAATTGTGACAAAATTAATATAACATAAAATTCACCATTTTAGCCATTTAAAATGTATAATTCAGTATCATTTAGTATGTTTACAATGGTCTGCAATCATTACCATCATCTAGTTCCAGAATGTTTTTATCACCCCAAAAGGAAATGTCATAACCATTAAGCAGTCACTCAACATTCTCCCCTCGCTCATTCCCTGGCAACTGCTAATTTGCTTTCTTTCTCTGTAAATTTGCCTATTCTGGACATTTCATCTAAATGAAATAATACAATGTGTGACCTTTTGTGGCTGGCTACTTTCACTTAGCATAACGTTTTCAAGGTTCATTTATGTTACAGCATGTATCAGTAATTCATTCCTTTTTATGTCTGATACTCCATTGTACAAATTTACCACATTTTATCTCCCAATTCTTCAGGTGATGGACATTTGGGTTGGTTCATTTTTTGGCTATGTGCCTTTGGCTATTTCACATATTCACAATTTTTGCAACTTTTTATGCTAATGCTAATGCTATGCTGTGAACATTCTGCACGTTTATATATGAATATATGTTTTCTATTCTTTTGGGTTTATGCCTAGGAGTTAAACTACTAGGTTATATGGTAAGTCTATGTTTAACTTTTTGAGGAAAACTATTTCAAAGTGGCTGCCTCATTGTATTTTTCCACCAGCAATGTATGAGTTTTCCAATTTCTCTACATTCCTGTCAACATTTATTATTCCCCATTTTAAAAATCATAGTCATTTTAGTGGGTGTGAAGTGATATCTGTTTGCGATTTTGATTTGCCTTTCATGTGCTTATTGGCCATTTGTATACCTTCTTTGGAGACTCTCCACTAAAATTATCTGCCCATCTTAAAAATTAGGCTATTTGTCTCTTTATTGCTAAGTTGTAAGGGTTCTTTATTTATTCTGGATACTAGACCCTTATCAGCTATACAATTTTCAAACATTTTTATCCATATTGTGGGCTGTCTTTTGACTTTTTTCATAGTGTCCTTTGATGCATGTTTTCAGTTTTAATAAAGTCCAACTTGTCTATTTTTTTTGATTACTTGTGCTTTTGGTATCATATTTTTCAAAAATCAATTAATCCATGGTCATGCAGATCTTCACCAATATTGCCTGCTATGGGTTTTATAATTTTAGCTCTTACATTAGGTTTACGCTTATGGTATTGATATAGGAGTTAAGAAGCAATTACTTAGGAAGATAGTGAGGGTACAGTAGTCCTTGGTAAGTTTCTCTTTTAATAAAAAGCAGGCACCAAATCATTTTCATTTCTAACAAAGAGCAGCCTGTAAAATCAAGCTGCAGACATAGACAAGCAAGCTAGAGGCTTGCATGGGTGAATGCCAGCAGTTGTGAAAATATGAAATCCTTCCTCAGATAGGCATGTCCAAATAGGTGGCTTCACCTTTCCTTATCTTTACCAAACCACATGTACAGTAGGAAGAAGACAATATGGCACCAGCCAGGCAAAGATTCCATTTGTATAACAAGATTAGGGTAGGGCAACCAGGCTTCCCTGCGTGCTATGTAAACCTCACATCTGATCAAACCAATCTGTGGGCCCTACATAAATCAGACACCGCCTCTTCATGTCTGCCTATAAAATCTAGTGCAGCCCACCATGGGCTGGATTTTCACATTTGGGAGCTCCTCTCTGTCACAAGGGAGAAAGCTGTTCTCCTTTCTCTTTCTTTTGTCTATTAAACCTCTGCTTAAACTCATTCCTGTGTGTGTCTGCATCCTTAATCTTGGTGCAAGACGACAAAGCCCAGGTATTTACCCTGGACTATGATGTCACTTCACCAACATTGGCGTGTAGTGAGGGGCTGCTCCATTGGTGGCATCTTCTCATGGTGGCATCTTCACATGGCAGAAAGTAGAAGGCAAAAAGGGATGAACCCTCTCTAAAGCCTTTTTTGTAAGGACATTAATCCATTCATGAGGGCAGAGACCTCATGACTTAATTGCTTCCCAAAATGCCTCATCTCTTAGTCACCATCATTTTGGAGGATGCTGTGGTTTGAATGTGGTATCTTAGAGGGAGCACCACATTTAAACAATAGCATCCTCCAAAACTGAACCCCTGCTAAGGCCCCTCAGCAGAAAAGAGCACAAAGTGCTTAATACAACAGGAGTTAGCAAGGAAGAATCCATCAGGGTCATGAACTGCTGTGTCAGGAAAGGCACCAGATCTTTGAGGAAACTTTTGGAGTGACCATAACCATAAAGCTCTCCTGGCTCCTTGAACCAACTTTGGAGTCTAGAGACCTCTGCTTTACTATTGGACATCATGGTATCTGTTCTTGAGATGGCCTGAGGATAGCCCATTGGAAAACTGAGGACATTAGTGGCTCAGAGGCAGAGCTTTGGAGTCAAACAGACATGACACTCCCAGTTACTTACCCAGTGGCAAGCTTGTGCCTATTCTTAGCATTATTAACCATCAGTTTCCTCATTAGAAAAATAAGAATAATAGTACTGATCTCACAGGATGACTGTAAGGGTGAACTTAAAGGAAGCATGGAGCATACATAGCAGAGTTCTTGGCACATAGTGTTAATAAATGAAGACGATTATGGTTATTATTGTTGTGTCTAAACCAATGTTGTCCAATTGAACTTTCTGTGAAGATGGAAATGTCCTATATCTGTACTAAATTGTATGGTAGCCGCTAGGCACATATAGCTATTGATCACTTGAAATGTGACTAGTGTGACTAAGGAAATGAATTTTTAAATTTCACCTAATTTAAATAGTTGTATGTAGTTACTGGCTGCCATATGGACAGCACAACTGTAACTCTTTGCCATTAACCAGGCTAGTTGGCCCAGATTAGATAGAACAAACATTGCCATTATCAACCAAAGCAATTAGAACAGCATTATCTAAAAAGTGAGCAAGAAGTCTTCCTAATAGATATTTAATTTATAACAATAAAGAGAAACTGCTTTATGGAGAGCCTACTACATTTGTGGTAGGTTTGGAGCTAGATTTAAAAAGGGCTGGAAATAGATTTATTTAAAGTTATGAAAGGACAAAAGGAAGTGTGATAGCTTATTATTTAACAAATATTCACTCATTTCTCCCTCCCACTTGCATGAGGGGATATTGTTCTCCATCCTAATGATTTGGGATTTGGTCATGTGGCCTTAAGAGGCATTTCATGTATCTGTCCATCCCTGTGAAGTTTCTGACCTCCACCAAGTGAAAATATATCCCAGTTAGCTTCTTCCCTTTGTCCAGGTCCTGGAATAAACCACATGAAGCAGACACAAGCTTGACCCATACCCTGAAGTAGAGTGAGCTACAGACCCACAAGTGAGAAATAAATGGTATTTCTGTATGCCATTGAGATTTGGTAGGTATTTGATATACAGAATTTTTTCAGTAAAAATCTGGCTAACAGAGGAACTCATATTTATTGAATACTTCCATGCCAATGTACTGTGAATAGACATTTGTGCTCTGATATGGTTTGACTGTGTCCCCACCCAAATCTCACGTTCAATTATACTCCCATACTTCCCATGTGTTGTGGGAGTGACTCAGTGGGAGATAATTTGAATCAAGGGGGCAGTTTCCCCCATACTGTTCTCATGGTAGTGAACAAGTCTCATGAGATCTGATGGTTCTATCATGGGTTTCTGCTTTTGCATCTTTCTCATTTTCTCTTGCCACAGCTACGTAAGAAGTGCCTTTCACCTCCCACCATGATTCTGAGGCCTCCCCATAAGTGTGGAACTGTAAGTCCAATTAAATCTCCTTTTCTTTCCAGTCTCAGATATGTCTATCAGCATCATGAAAACAGACTAACATAGTAAATTGGTACCAGTAGAGTGGGGCATTGCTGAAAAGATACTAAAAAATGTGGAAGTGAATTTGGAACTGGGTAACAGGCAAGGATTGGAAATTTAGAGGGCTCAAAAGAAGATAGGAAAGGGTAGGAAAGTTTGGAACTTTCTAGGGACTTACTGAATACCTTTGACCAAAAATCTGATAGCAACATGGACAATAAGGTCCAGGCTGAGGTGGTCTCGGATGGAGACAAGGCACATTTTGGGAACTGGAGCAAAGGTGACTCTTGTTATGTTTTAGCAAAGAGACTGGCAGGATTTTGCCCCTGCTCTGAAGATTTATGGAACTTTGAACTTAAAAAAGATGATTTAGGGTAACTGGCAGAAGAAATTTCTAAGCAGCAAAGCATTCAAGACATGACTTTAGTGCTGTTAAAAGTATTCAGTTTTATAAGGGAAGTGGAGCATAAAAGTTTGTAAAATTTGCAGCCTGACAACATGACAGAAAAGGAAATCCCATTTTTTGAGATAGGTCTCAGGTATATGTATCAGCATACTGAGGAGAAATTCAAGCTGGCTGCGGAAATTTGCGTAAGTAACAAGAAGCCAAATGTTAATCCCAAGACAATGGGGAAAATGACTCCAGGGCAAGTGAGAGGGCCTCACAGCAGCCCTTCCAATCACAGACTCAGAGGCCTAGGATGAAAAAAATGGTTTTGTGGGGTGGGCCCAGGGGACTCATGCTGTGTGCAGCCTAGGGACTTGGTGCCCTGTGTTGCAGCCGCCCCAGCCATGGCTGAAAGGGCCAACATAGACCTCGGGCCATGGACTCAAAGGGTATAAGCCCCAAGCCTTTGCAGCTTCCATGTGGTGTTTAGCCTACGAGTGCACAGAAGTCAAGAATTTTGGTTTGGGAACCTCTGCCTAGATTTCAGAAGACATCTGGAAACACCTGGATGCCCAGGCAGATGTTTGCTGCAGGGGCAGGATGCTCATGGAGAATCTCTGCTAGGGCAGGGAGGAAAAAGTGGGCTTGGAGTCCCTACTGCTTCAAATGATGAAATAATTGATTCAAAATCATAGTGGAACTGGGGTTCCATATTCAAACATTTGGAGTCCAAATGTTTAGATAAATTCATTAATAAAGCATCCATGGTGAGATATTAGAGGAATAAGATACTGCATTAGTCATGGTTCTCCAGAGGAATAGAATCAGTGGTAGGTAGGTAGGTAGGTAGGTAGGTAGATAGATAGGAAAGATAAGATAGAGATAAAGCTCAAGGAGCTGGGGAGAGAATAATTACGAGGAATTGGCTCATGTGATTACGAAGTCTGAGAAAACAGCATAGTCTGCTGTCTGCAAGCAGAAGACCAAGGAAAGCCAGTCCAAGTCAGAAGGCCAAGAACCAGGAAAGCCAATTGTATACATTCGAGTCTAAGGGCCAGAGAAGACACAATTAGATGTCCCAGCTCAAACAGGCAGGCAAGAAACAAAAGGGGCAAATTCTTTCTTCCTCCACCTTTTTGTTTTATTCAGGCCCTCAATGGGTTGGATGACACCAGCCCGCCCATACTGGGGAGGTCAATCTGTGCTACTGAGTCTATCAATTTGAATGCTAATCTCATCTGGAAACAAGCTCACAGACACACCGGAAATAATGTTTAATCTGGGCATTCATAGCCAATCAGTTTGACACATAAAATTAGCTATCACAGAAACCAAGACCCCAAAATTTTCAATATGGAGATAGGAATGTCTTTTCTGGCCAGACTCTCAAGGCCACAGTCAGAGATGAATGGCCACCCCAGCCACATCATGATCATGATCACCGTTCTGCCTCCATCACATGTTCTCATCCCAGCTTTGAAGTAAATATTTTCTCTAGAAACTTTACAAATAGACAGAATATTCATTCTATCGATTTTTAAATATATCTTGCCACATTTTAAAAATATTCATTGGAAAAGCTCATACATAAGGTGTGATTTCACTAGAAACATACTCTGTATTAAACATACATCTCTTCCACTATAAAGTACATTTTCACATTTCCTAAGCACTAAATTTCCTTTAATAAAACTTGTATTCATTTCATAAATATTTGTGCCTACATCATAGTACCTACTTATATATCATGAGCCACGGAACCCTATAGTGATATGCTAACTTGCGAGGAGTGTTTATTGGAAAGCTTGGCAGATCAAGGTAATAGGAAAACCTTGTTTTTAGGTGGCAATGAATGATAATACTACATAGGTCAAACCATTCAGAAAATAAGTTTAAGAAAGAAAATTTAAAATAATACATGAAGCTCATTGAGAGAAAATTGAACAAGCAGATTGAACAGTTTAGTTCCTTTGTGTGGACAAATTCTAATAACATCTGGAGCATTCCAGATCCTTCTCTCTCCTGCTGCCTCTCTTTTTACTATCTGAGTCTGAGATCACAATACCAGCCACATTTTTTTCCTCCCCCCTCTGATGCCTCAGCAAGAAGCCCAAGCTGTGCCCAAGCTGTGCCCTGGTGAGGCTGCTGAGGAGGCTGGCAGGAAGATGCAGAGGCTGCTGCACTGAAGCCTGCAATGTGGCCCACCCTGCTGAGCTCCTTATGAAGTAAAAAGCAGCTTTCTTCCTCACATGCGTGGCACATTCTGTCACATGTGCCCCAAAATGGTGTGTGAACCTAACTTCTTACAGCAATTTCTCCTAAGCAGCTCTTTCCAATTTCACTCCCTCCCTGGTTTGGCTCTGCCCAGGAAAGGCACTATGAATGATGCCCTACTCAGTGTTGCCCAGTCCCTGTGAGGCTGGCCTGTTGTCCTTGACCCAAACTTGAACTCTTCTGCTTTCTTGCCATAAGATGAGCATTTACGCAAATAGATCAGTAACAGCTTCATCCTGTAAGCATCAAATTTGGCATGCCCAAAAATTATTTGAATCACAGCATGAACACAATTTAGACTCACATGCTTGTAGGGGACCCCTGCTACCTTGGCACTTTAAGAAAATTAGAGAAAATAAAATCACATTTGTGGGTTTTGGTTATCTATTGAAAACTCTGTACAGATCATCAGAACAAATGGCAAACTATCAGAGCACAGTTTCCTTCAGTGGGTGCCTCAGTGCCAAAAGCAGCAAACTAGGACTCCTGGATGAGACGGAAGACTGAGTGTTCCCACGGTAAGCACATTGACATGCTTAACTGTAAGAACATCATTTATAAATATAAAACTGGGCTCAAAAGCAAAAAAAAGAAAAAGACATAATCTCCAAGTGTGCCAGAAACAAAAAGATAATTTAGGACTAAAAACCGTGAGTTCATTGAGGTTACATCAATGGATAAGGGGTCCCAGGTCAAGAATTTGACCCCTTATATAACTCTGGGAGAAAGACTTCTCCTGCCAGGGAATGAGGAACTTGAGAAAAACAAAATGAGGCCCAGGCAAACAATATGGAACCTCACTTGCCTGCTTTGCACCTGGACAGGAGTCACCGGCAGAGAATCACCACTGAAAGTCTGTCCTCCACTGTGGGTGAGGCTGAATTCACACTACTTTATGTGAAGAAGCCCTGAGTCAATAACGGCTTTAAAAATTGGTCCAAAAAACAACAAAAGTGAGCCCTAAATGCTACATTGTATACGAAATTCAACAACATGCTAATGGAAATCCTATCTGTGATAGCATCTGGAAATGAGAATTGACCAAGAATGAGCATGAGAGAACTGGCTGGCGTGCTGCATGACTTGATTCAAGAGTGGCTAACACATGCATTTGCATTTATCGAAACTGATTATACAACACACTAAAAATCTGAACATTTCACTGTTTGTAAATGATAAATCAATGCTGAAATTTTTTTAAAATCCTGATCCAGATATAAACCTATTTAAGATTCCAGACAAAGCAATGCTAAACCACCTTTATAACACCCCCACATGCTAAACCACACACCCTACACCCCAGAGCACGTGTGGCAAACATATTTTCCTCTCTCTGGCTTCTGGAAGCTGCATCATAGGCAAGAGACCTAAGTGCAGCCAATCAGAAGCTCCCAACTTGGGCCTTTGAATCTTATGACAGTCCAAAACAAAAGTCTAACAGTAACTAGCACATAGTAACTAGCAGCATAGCAGGGTGGCCCAGCTGACCCGGCCTCCTGAGGTTTCTATCTGGACCTGGTACTCCAGCTATCTTTTTTTGTAATCCTTTTTGATTAATTTAACCAATGTCAGTTTCTTTTATTTGCAACTAAGGACCTAACTAACACGACATCTAGAACCAGAACTAAGAAGCTATAGACACAACCTCAGGAAATCACAGTCTCGGGATATGAGATTGGGTATCTGTCCTAGGCCAAAATAAGATAGGGAAAATCAAGACTGTGTAAGGGATGGAAACTGCACCCTGTGACACACACAGTAGCTAAGGAGCTTATTAAATTGTGTCCTGGGATCTCCTGAAATTAAGTGTCCATTAAAGACCAGGTTTTGTGGGATGCAGAGGCCACCTCAGGGCCATGGTGTCTTTTAATGCTCACTATAGCTTTTTGTAACCATCATCATCCCCTTTATTTAAATGAAGAATGTAAACTCAGAGAGGAAAAACCCTGCTAGAATTCAGTTCTAAAACTATATTATGAACCATCAGGTATGTGATATATTTTTTTTCAAGGACGTGATTTTTTTGTACACATATGTGCTTATCTACAAACAATATAAAATACAATTCATGGCAATAGTGGCCTTTGGGAAGGAGTTGAAAGTTGTTGGTGAGGAGTTCAAGTAAATGTCAACTCTTACCATTTCCAACAAGTGATTCCATATAGAACCATACCTCAGCAATATTGCAAAATCAACTCTGGATCACTGCAATAGTGAAATTTTTTGGTTTTCTGGTGCATATAATGTTATGTTTAAACTATGCTGTAGTCTGTTAAGTGTACAATAGCATTATATCTAAAAACAATGTACATGCCTTAATTTAAAAATATTGTATTGCTAAAAAATGCTAACAATCATCTGAGCCTTTAGTGAGTCATAATCTTTGCTGGTGGAGGGTCTTGCCTCAATGTTGATAGCTACTGACTGATCAGGGTGGTGGTTGCTGAAGGTTGGGGTGACTGTGGCAATTTCTTAAAACAATAATGGAGTTTGCCACATCAGCTGACTCTTCCTTTCATAAAAGATTATTTCTCTGTAGCATGTGACATTGTTTAATAGCATTTGACCCACAGTAGAACTCCTTCCCAACTTGGAGCCAATTCTTTCAAACCCTGCATGTTTTATCAACTAAGTTTACATAATATTCTAAATTCTTTGTTATCATCTCACAATATTCACAGCATTTTCATCAGGAACAGATTCCATGTCAATAAATCACTTTCTTTGCTCATCCATAAGAAACAACTCCGCATCCGTTCAGATTTTATCATGAGATTATAGCAATTCAGTCACTTCTTAAGGCTCTACTTCTAATTCTGGTTCTCTTGCTATTTCTACCACATCTGCAATTACCTCCTCTCAGTTTTGAATCCTTCAAAGTCATCCATAAGGGTTCAAATCAACTTCTTCCAAATTCCTGTTAATGTTCATATTTTTACCTCTTCCCATGAATCACAAATGTTCTGCATGGCATTTATAAAGGTGAATTCTTTCTAGAAGGTTTTCCATTTATTGCCTCTATATCTATCAGAGGAATTACTATCTATGGCAGCTAAAAATTTCTGAAATGTATTTCTTAAACAATAATATTTGAGAGTTGAAATTACTACTTGATCTATGGACTGTAGAATAGATTTGGTGTTCACAAGCATGAAAAAAATTAATCTCTTTGTACATCTCTACCAGAGCTCTTGAGTAACCAGGTGCATTGTCAATAAGCAGTAATATTTGGGAAGAATTACTTTCTGAGCAGTAGGTCACAACAGTGAGCTTAAACTACTCAGTAAACCATGCTGTAAACAGATGTGCACATATGTGTTTATCTACAAACAATTTAATATGGGGAAAATCCAGGCTTTGTTGTTCCATTTAAGAGTCACAGGAAGAGTAGATTTAGCACAATTCCTATGGGCCCTGGGATTTGCAAAAGAACAAATGAGCAGTGACTTCAAATTAAAGTTACCAGCTATGTTAGTCCAAAAGAAGCTCTCAGTTATTTGAGGCTTCGAAGCCAGGCATTGGCTTCTCCTCTCTAGCTATGAAAGTTCTAGATGACATCATCTTTCAGTAGAAGGCTGTTTTGTCTCCACTGAAAATCCATTTGGTGTAGCCACCTATATCAAAGATCTTAACTAGATCTTATGGATAACTTGCTGTAGCTTCTACATCAGCACTAACTGTTTGACATTGTAGTTTTATGTTACAGAGATGGCTTCTTTCCTTAAACCTCCTAAACCAACCTCTGCTAGCTTCAAACTTTTATTCTGAAGCTTCCTCACCTCTCTCAGCCTTCACAGAATTGAAGAGAGTTAGGGCCTTGCTTGAGATTAGGCTTTGGCTTAAGTGGATGTTGTTGCTGGTTTGATCTTCTATTCAGACCACTAAAACTTCCTCCATATCAGCAGTTAAGCTGTGTTGCTTTCTTATCATTCATGTGTTCACTGGAGTAGGACTTTTAATTATCTTCAAGAACTTTTCTTTAGAATTCAACAAGTTGGCTAAGCATGAGGCAAGAGGCCTAGCTTTCAGCCTGTTTCATCTTTCTCAGCTTTCTTCACTAAGATTAATCATTTCTAGCATTTAAGAGATGTGCAACTCTTCCTTTCATTTGAACACTTAAGAAGTCATTGTAGGGTTATTAACTTACCTAATGTCAACATTATTGTGTCCCAGGAAATAGGAGGAAATAGGGAGGCCAAAGGAGAGGGAGAGAGATTGGGGAACGGCCAGTTGGTGAACCCATCAGAACACACAACAGTTCGGTGTCTTATCTGGGCTCAGACTCAGTTCGTGGCATCCCAAAATAATTACAATAGTAACATCAAAGATCACTGGCTAGGTTCAGTGGCTTGTGCCTGTAATTCCAGCACTTTGAGAGGCTCAGGCAGGAAAACTGCTTGAGCCCAGTAGTTCAAGACCAGCCTGGGGAACATGGTGAAACTCCATCTCTACCAAAAAAAAAAAAAAAAAAAAATTCAAAAAGTAGATGTTCATAGTGGCACATGCCTGTAGTCCCAGCTACTTGGAAGGCTGAGAAGGAAGGATCACTTGAGCCTAGGAGGCCAAAGTTGCAGTGAGCCAAGATTACACCACTGCACTCCAGCCTAGGTGACAGAACAAGATCCTGTCTCAAAAAAAAAAAAAAAATCATTGCATCAGACATAGTAATAATAATGAAAAAGTTTGAACTGCTGTGAGAATTAGCAAATTGTGACACAGACACAAAGTGAGCGCATGCTATTGAAAAAATGGCACCGACAAACTTGCTGCACTGAGGGTTGCTACAAGCCTTCACTATGTAAAAACGCAGTATCTGCAATGCACAATAAATGAAGTATGCCTGTACCTTGCCACCCACCCAGCAACATGTTACTATAGCTTTAAATGCCTGCATTAGAGACTCCTTTAGGTTGAAAAACAAATTCTCCAGGAAGCCATCAAGGAAAAGATAGATATCATGACCACAAAATTTTATAACTTCCAGGCAGTAAACAAAGGTAACTTGGTAAAAAGGACTGGGAGTTAGGGTAGGAGGCTGGGAGAGAAAAAAGACTCAGTTTTCATTTTTATACTTTTCTATACTTTTAAATGTTTGAAAATATGCATTTATTGCTTTTATTTTTAATGACTTTTTAAAGTATTGATTCTTTATGAAACTCAGATCATCCTGACCACTGTTAATTTCTTAGCACCCATTTCTTTATTAGATAAGGATCAATAGAGTATCATAAATACATATACTTTAAGGCCAGATGGTCCCCGATTAAAATCCTGTATTAGCAATTTACTTGCTATGTGGAACCAAGCTTGGTCAATTCATAACAGCCCTTTGAGCCTCAGCTTCCCTGTGGTATAAAGAAAATAGAGGGAGTGGTTATTTCTAATCAGAAAAGCTTTCTAAGAAGGACAGTTGCTCTGACATAAAAGGCACTCTTGTTTGGCCAGCCCTGGAGGAAAGACGAGAACAGAAAGAAGAGATTGGAGCCTATGACAGGACAGAGGGCTTGTGTGGCATAGAATGAAGTGGCCCCTGAGAGCCCATGGTGGCAGGGAAGTTTAAAGGACTTTTAGAAACAGTAATATCTAATATGCAATTTCAATTTGTTTATAGTGCACAACGTGACCTGTCCCCCAAAACCCACAACCCTCACTGAAAGTTAGTTCTTTATGCACGGTTCTTTCTGGATGCTTCTGAGGGTGTCAGGGCTGGGGAAAGTTAAAGGTGAATATGCTGGATACCAGGGTTGGGTGGTCACCAGGGAGGAAATAAAAGAATGAACACAGAGAACAAGAATGAAGTAGAAGCAGGAAATCAGAGGCAGGCATGACCCCAAGAACATAAGGGCTCTGGGAATTCACAGATCTGAGGGAAGCTTTTCACTTCCTCAAGCCATAGATGGAAGTTTGCTCTGGTTTTGGCTAAATCTCTAGGGACCAGGAGATCCCAGATATTAACTGGGTTGCATGTAAAATGGGATAAAAATGCTTACTTCCCAGTGCTTTGTGAATGAGAGTGTACATAAGTAAACTGTGCCTGGAACATGTAAATATTTAAGACCTGGTAGCAATGGAAAAAAGGAAAAGCAGAGAGCACTTCAGGAGGATTGAGGCTACATTAGGACAGTTTTGACCGGGACAGTGGTCAGGGCATAGGGAGCTAGGGAATGACCCAGCCTGGTTAAGAGGCTCAGTCAGGACTTTTAGACAACCCAGAAGGAAGCACAAGACCAGGCTTAGGGAAGGCAAAGGGGAAACCAGAGCAACATGAGACTCTACTAGTTACAAGGCTTAGCAGGAAGTAACCAAAGCTAATTTCAGCTAGCTTAACAAGAAAGTTGATTATAAGGGGTCATGAGTCTCTCATGCCTAAGGGGAGGAAAGTATCCCCGCTCCCATCTTTCTTTCTCACTGTATGCCTCTGCTTCTCTCTCCCACATTATCAGCTGCCATGCTCCTGGCCCAGCAGGCTCAGTGCTCTCAGGATAGCTCTCAGGTCCTTTCTATGGAAGACATCGATTGGCTCAGCCTAAGTCCAGCGCCCACTCCTGGTCCAATCATGTCACGTACGAAGTGGCTGCTGAGTTGCCTTCCACTATAGGAGACGGGGAGTTATGGGATTAACTGTGAGTTGGGGACACATCACTACTTTAGGGACTCTCAATTTGTGTCAGAATTTTACCTACCACTGTTGCAAACATGGTCAGAATTCCTTTGTATTTAAAGCTGCAAAAATCGCCTAATCTTTAATATTGTTCAAGTTTTCTCATTTCCCTTTATTCTCACTGAGAATTGAATATAGCTTGAAGGTTGAATATAGCTTGTAGATAGATATTTGCTTTCATATTGGCCTTTTCTCAACAGCTTCTTTCAAAAAAGGATTTTGCCTCATTTGCCTTTGTAATTCCTAGCACTTAACACGGGACAGATGTTTTTTTAAGTGAGTGACAATGAAGGAGAAAGAGGATGAACACAACCTTCCTTTCAGTTTTTCCTGGAATCGAACTAGGGGAGGCACAGCCATTTGAAGCAGAAAACTCCTGATACTTAGAGTGTATTCAGACACTGATTTAATAAAGTCCATTCAACAAGAATGTTTGGGAAGATTTTCATTCATATACTCACCTCATATTCAACCATGACTAATTGCCAATAAATCAGAAGATTACATTGTCCTGGCAAACTGCATTAACATGTTTTTAACCTTCCTTTGATTCTGAAAGCCCCGTAGGATCTTGTTAGGCCTCTGGGTCACATATTACAAACATGACTTGCATGATTAAATGATGAGAAGGTGGAGAATGTATTTGAGGTACTTGTTTGCTTTTTTGTTTTTTGGTATGAATCCTGGATAAAAGGGCATTTACTATGGCTTTTGAGTCTAGATTCTACTCCATGCCATAAGGGGAAGGTGCTTGCTAATGAAAGATGATCTATCACAAGAGGCCACTCCCCATATTTCCAGTCCACAAGCCCAAGTCATTCCCCAATTCTTCCATGAAGCCTACCCTTCTCCACAGCCACATCCTTTCCTCATCCTCCCAGAGCATTGCATTTGCTACCTCTTCTGCTGCCACTCACCACTTCCTAGAGTTCTTGTGTATCTTTCCCCCCGGGAGCTCCTGAGGCCACAAAACAGGATTCACTTCACTTCTGCAATTCTGGCAGGCCTCAGCACACCTGTTTCAATAAACATTTCTCCCATGATTGATGAAATTATGAAGCACCTCACTAATTCAGCTGCTGTAGCTCACCTTCAAGCATTGAAGACTTATCTTGCCATTCATAGGCTTAAAATTTTGTAATGTTGTTAAGGCTTTCATAGATAAGGTAGAAAACAAGGATTTTATATTAAAGAGAATGAAGAAAAGATGAAGGAAGTAGATGGGGACAGATGGATAGAAGCCAGGCAGAAAGTCAAATAGACAATAAGTTTCTACAATCTCAAACCCCCCAGGAAAGCATCACCACACAACTGGTTCTGCCTTTTCCACAGCCCAGTGTCAGAGAAAAGGGGACTTTTTTCTTCCATCATGTATTTCCCGCAAAATGATGATTCACATAGGGGAAAGGAAGAGCTAAGCAATTCCATGCAAATGTGATCAAGGTCTCCAAACATCTATCCATCTCTCCATCTTGAGATTCACACACCATGGTAATAAATTCTCTATTAAGCCCAATGCCCTTAGATGGATCCCTCCCCATCGCTATTTCCTCTCTCTTTTCCTTCTCTTGGGTCAGCACCACCAACCAGAATCCAAGGCCCCAGCAGACATCAGCACTGTTCTGAGTCCTTTGGATGGATTCAGCAGTTAACACTCCCTGTTCTGCATTCTCAGAGCCACTTTTCCTATTGACTACAAGCATTAACTATTAAACAGGAATTTCATAGGGACTCTTTTCTAGCTGGCTGTCTCCGTAGGACACTCCAGATGACACATGTCAGCCCTGAGGGGAATCTGACAAAGCAGATCCTCAGAGGTGCAGAAGTCCAAGCTCAGCAGCCTCATCCAGAATCATCCAGCCTCATCCAGACTCCTGGGGCTCCTCTTTCTGAAAGTCTTCAATTCTCTGGTCACTTTGCCTGAATCCCACTTTTGTGTGGATCCCTTCCAATGATAAGCTGCTGTTATATTGAGGAAGCTGCTACAGTGAAGAAAACGTTTCGAACGTTTGGAAATCTTGGGAGCATGTTTTTTAAGTGGTATGCTGATGTAGAGTGCATCAGTATGAAACAAGGAATTGGAACCAGAGACACGCAACAGAGCAGTTTACTGCAATACTTGCCCATGTTTTGCTTATTGCTTATTGGTGTATCAGCCTCCATGAAGAATTTATCAATTAATTACCCAGGAATCATTTTAGACTTCCAAATGGCATACCAGCCTGAGTCATGGAAAGCACCTAATCACCAATCAATCATGTAATCACCCCATAAGGTCTGGAAATTCATGATAGATAGGCATATTTCTTGTCTAGGTAACTAGCGGAGTCAGAGAGATTTAAACAAAGTCAGAACAAATTTGTCTGATAGCCACTCTGAAATCCCAACGCAGTCTATGGCCATACCACCATAAACACACCAGATCTTGTCTGAAATCTCAACACAACCCTCACTTGTACTTTTCATTCCATTATGATGGTAATAGGTGGTAATGGCATCTAAGCATTTGAAGCTGTAGAAGGGATTGTTGGCACACAAAATAGTAAAAATGAAATGGTTTGCCTGAGAACATTAGAATCAATGCCATAAGATGAATGTTTTTTACAAAACTCAAATTATTGTTAAATGTTCAATTGTTTACAAAATGAATAGAAATAAACTGAAGGGAAAATTAGGCCTGGCATGTTGGCTCACGCATGTAATCCCAGCACTTTGGGAGATCGAGGCAGGTGGATCACCTGAGGTCAAGAGTTCAAGACCAGCCTTTCCAACATGGTGAAACCACATCTCTACTAAAAATATAAAAATTAGCCAAGCGTAGTGCACATGCCTGTAATCTCAGCTATTTGGGAGGCTGAGGCTGGAGAATCGCTTGAACCCAGGAGGCAGAAGTTGCAGTGAGCTGACATTGCACCACTGCACTCCAGCCTGGGCAACAGAGTATGAGTAAGACTCTGTCTCAACAAAAGAAAAAAAAAAAGAGAGAGAGAGAGAGAGAGAGAAAGAAAATTGAATACAAAGATCTTATCATAACATAATCAAATTTACTAAATATCCTACCACAACATAAATTTGCTAAAATTAATTAAAAATAATTTATGACTATCGAACAAAAATAACCTTTTTATTTCAAAAATACTCTTGGTTGTCTCTTATTTTTACATTGTTAAAGTGTTTTTCTGAATCTCTCTTACTAATTTGCAAAGTTTATAATCTAAGAAAAAATATATATAGCATATATAACTTTATTATATATGTTACAAATACTTCCCCCAATTTGTCTTTTGATTTGTCCTACCATGCTTTTGATTTGTCTTATCATGCTTTTGATTTACACAGTTTATATTTTTATTATTCAAATTGCTAGTCTTTCTCTTTTGTGATCTTCTTTTGTTTAGGCTTAAAAAGTTCTAACCTATCCTGAGGTTAAACTGTTGTCTAAGCGTTTTAGAAATTTGAAGAATTTATTTTAATACATGACGGGAGGCAAGGCTCCAGCTTCCTTTTTTCTGAAGAGTTTATCATTTTTACCAAAATCAGAATTACCTTTTGAATCAGTTATTCTTCAGTTCTGTGTCAGTCAACTCTCCTTTCCCTTTTTTTCATATGTCAAAGTTCACTGTACTAGGGCTTTTCCAAAATCAAATAAAGAATTATTTTTCTCAATCAGGCAAAATACAAGGTTTTTTTCATTTAATAATCCACCGATTTTATAGACATTCCTTCCCCCATTTTATCGCCTTCACAGGTCTTTTAAGTTACTGTGATTTAATACCTTCCTTGGATCCACAGAAACAAAAAGGCATTTTGTCACTATTTTCACATCACGCATAACCAGTTCCACAGCAGTAACATGTTAACTGATCGTTAATCTTGACTAGTGCCTCAC
The DNA here is from genome assembly GCF_009761245.1 of Sapajus apella. NCBI lineage: Eukaryota > Metazoa > Chordata > Mammalia > Primates > Cebidae > Sapajus > Sapajus apella. The sequence goes on from NW_022436941.1 coordinate 75,475,747, forward strand.
TCCCTTATTCAGTTCTTTCAGACTCCCTGCTATATTTTCCAAAGCCAGCTGCACTTGTAAATTCACTTGAGTAAGCAAATCCCAGGCAATGAGCCAGAAATTAGATGAAAATAGAAACACAAAGACAGCTATTTTATACCCACAAAGAGTTTTCAGTCAAGTTTATAGATACAAACATGTAAATAACTGTGTTCATTAGCTATTGCTGTATGACAAATTACCCTGAATATAGTCACTTAATTGTCCCTCACAGTTTCTATGGGTCAGGAATTCAAGATCAGCTTAAGAGCACACTTCTAATTCAGGATCCCTCATAACACTGTACTCAGGTGCTGGGTGGAGCTGTTAATGATCTGAAAGCTTTCCTGGAAATGGAGGATGTGCTTCCAAAGAGCCTAACTTGTGTGGCTAAAACTTGGTGCTGGCAGTTGGTAGAAGGCTTCAGTTTTTCTGCACATGAGCCTCTACACAGGGATGCTTGAGCATCCTCAAAACATGGTTGCTGGCTTCTATGACAATGAGCAATCCAAGAGAAAAAGATAAATACTGCAATTCATTCTATGACCTAGTGTTAGAAATCACACATGGTCACCTCTATCATACTATATTGGTCACACAAAACCGCCTTCTGTGCAGAAGGATACTACACAAGGGTGTGAATACCAAGAGGCAAAAATCACTGAGTGATTCTTTTCAGGATGTTGGAGTAATGTATAGAGCCACTAATAGCAATGAAGAATAAATACATAGCAGGCTATGATGTACTGTCCACTATGTGCTGGATGCTATGATCATATTTCATATGCATTATGTCCCTCAGTCTTAACAAAATCCTATGAGGCAGGTACTGTGGAAGCCTTCTTGAAGAATGGTTACCACAACAACCAACACAGATTAGGATAAAATAAGCATAAAATGGAAACCTAAGTAATTCTACACACCGGTTGGTTGGTTGGTTGGTTAGTTTCAGGTTTGTTTGGTTTTTGGTTTTTGTGTTTTTTAAAGTCAGGGCCTTGGTCTGTCACCCTGCAGTGCAGTGGCGCCATCATAGTTCACTGTGTCCTCAACCTCCAGGGCTAAAGGGGTTATCCCACTTCAGCCTCCCAAGGAGCTGGGACTACATGCATGTGCCACAACATCTGGCTAATTTTTTAATTGTGTTTAGAGGTGGATTCGCCCGATATTACCCAGCTGGTCTGTAACTCCTGGTCACAAGTGATCCTGCCACCTCATCTCCCAAAGTGCTGGGATTACAGGTGTGAGCCACTGCAACCAGGCTATAATTTTTAATACCAAAAAGTTTTCATGTGCTGCTGGATTCACTTTGCCAGTATTTTATTGATAACTTTCACACTGATGTTCATCAGGGATATTGGTTTGACATTTTCTTTTCTTGTTGTGTCTCTGCCAGGTTTTGGTGTCAGGATGATGCTGGCCTCATAAAATGAGTTAGGGAGGAGTCCCTCTTTTTCTATTGTTTGGAATAATTTCAGAAGGAATGGTACCAGCTCCTATTTGTATGCCTGGTAGAATTTGGCTGTGAACCCATCTAATCCTGGGCTTTTCTTTGGCTGGTAGGCTATTAATTACTGCCTCGATTTCAGAGCTTGTTATTGGTCTATTCAGGGATTTGACTTCTTTCTGGTTTAGTCTTGGGTGGGTGTAAGTGTCCAGGAATGTATCCATTTCTTTTAGATTTTCTAGTTAATTTGCATAGAGGTGTTTATAGTATTCTCTGATGGCAGTTTGTATTTCTGTGGGATAGTGGTGATATCCCCTTTATCATTTTTTATTGCGTCTATTTGATTATTGTCTCTTTTCTTCTTTATTAGTCTGGATAGTGGCCTATCTATTTTGTTGGTCTTTTCAAAAAACCAGCCCCTGGATTTATTGATTTTTTTGAAGGATTTTTTGTGTCTCTGTCTCCTTCAGTTCTGCTTTGATATTAGTTATTTCTTGTCTTCTGCTTGCTTTTGAATTTGTTTGCTCTTGCTTCTCTAGTTCTTTTAATTGTGTTGTTAGGATGTCAAATTTAGATCTTTCCTACTTTCTCCTATGGGCATTTAGTGCTATAAATTTCCCTCTACACACTGCTTTAGCTGTGTTCCGGAGATTCTGGTATGTTGTGTCTTGTTCTCATTGGTTTCAAAGAACTTACTTATTTCTGTTTTAATTTCGTTATTTATCCAGTAGTCATTCAGGAACAGGTTGTTCAGTTTCCACGTAGTTCTGCAGTTTTGAGTGAGTTTCTCAATCCTGAGTACTAATTTGATTGCACTGTGGTCTTAGAGATTGCTTGTTATGATTTCCATTCTTTTCCATTTGCTGAGGAGTGTTTTACTTTCAATTATGTGGGCAATTTTAGAATAAGTAAGATGTGATGCTGAGAAGAATGTATATTCTGTTGATTTAGGGTAAAGAGTTCTGCAGATGTCTATTAAGTCCACGTGGTCCAGAGCTGAGTTCAAATCCTAAATATCCTTGTTAATTTTCTATCTTGTTGATCTGTCTAATATTGACAGTGGGGTATTAAAGTCTCCCACTGTTATTGTTTGGGAGTCTAAGTCTCTTTGTAGGTCTACAAGAACTTGCTTTATGAATCTGGGTGCTTCTGTATTGGGTGCATATATATTTAGGATAGTTAGATCTTCTTGTTACATTGATCCCTTTACCATTATGTAATACCCTTCTTTGCCTCTTTTGATTTTTGTTGGTTTAAAGTCTATCTTATCAGAGACTAGGATTGCAACTGCTGCTTCTTTTTCCTTTCTATTTGCTTGGTAAATATTCCTTCATCCCAAGTTGGCTTTATCCCTGGATGCAAGGCTGGTTCAACATACACAAGTCAATAAATGTAATCCATTACATAAACATAACCAATGACAAAAACTACATGATTATCTCAATAGATGCAGAAAAGGCCTTTGATAAAATTCAATACCACTTCATACTAAAAACTTTCAATAAACTAGATATTGATGGAACATATCTCAAAATAATAAGATCTTTTTATGACAAACCCACAGCCAATATCATACTGAAGGGGCAAAAGCTGAAAGCACTCCCTGTGAAAACCGGCACAAGACAAGAATGCCATCTCTCATCACTCCTATTCAGCATAGTATTGGAAGTTCTGGCCAGAGCAATCAGGCAAGAGAAAGAAATAAAGGGTATTCAAATAGGACAAGAGGAAGTCAAATTGTCTCTGTTTGCAGATGACATGATTGTATGTTTAGAAAACCCCATTATCTCAGCCCAAAAATCTCCTTAAGCTGATAAGCAACTTCAGTGAAGTCTTTGGAAGCAAAATCAATGTGCAAATATCACAAGCATTTTTATACACCAATAATAGACAAACAGAAAGCCAAATCATGAGTGAACTCCCATTCACAAAGAGAATAAATTACCTAAGAATACAACTTATAAGATATGTAAAGAACTTTCAAGAAGAACTACAAACCACTGCTCAAGAAAATAAGAGATGAGACAAACAAATGGAAAAATATTCCATGCTCATGGATAGAAAGAATCAATATTGTGAAAATGGCCATACTTCACAAAGTAATTTATAGATTCAATGCTATCCCCATCAAGCTACCATTGACTTTCTTCACAGAATTAGGAAAAAACTACTTAAATTTCATATGGAACCAAAAAAGAGCATGTATAGCCAAAACAATCCTAAGCAAAAAGAACAAAGCTGGAGGTCTCATGCTACCTGACTTCCAACTATACTACAAGGCTACAGTAACCAAAACAGCATGATAGTGGTACCAAAACAGATATATAGACCACTGGAACAGAATAGAGTCCTCAGAAATAACATCACACATCTATAACCATCTGATCTTTGACAAACCTGACAAAAACAAGCAATGGGGAAAGAATTCCTTACTTAATAAATGGTATTGGGAAAACTGGCTAGCCATATGCAGAAAACTAAAACTGGACCCCTTTCTTACACCTTATACAAAAATTAACTCAGTATGGATTAAAGACTTAAACCTAAGACCTAAAACCATAAAAACCCTAGAGGAAAACCTAGGCAATACTATTCAGGACTTAGGTATCGGCAAAGGCTTCATGACTAAAACACCAAGATCAATGGCAACAAAAGCCAGAATTGACAAATGGGATCTAATTAAACTAAAGAGTTTTTACACAGCAAAAGAAATTATCATCAGAGTCAACAGACAACCTACAGAATGGGAGAAAATTTTTGCAATCTATCCATCTGACGAAGGGTTAATATCCAGAATCTACAAAGAACTTAAACAAATTTACAAGAAAAAAACAAACAACCCCATCAAAAGTGGGCAAAGGCTATGAATAGCTACTTCTTTAAAAAAAAAAGACATTTATGCAGCCAACAAACACATGGAAAAAAGCTCATTCTCACTGGTCACTATAGAAATGCAAATCAAAACCACAATAAGATACCATCTCATGCCAGTTAGAATGCCGATCATTAAAAAGTCAGAAAAGAACAGATGCTGGAGACGATGTGGAGAAATAAGACTGCTTTTACACTGTTGGTGGGAGTGTAAATTAGTTCAACCATTGTGGAAGACAGTGTGGCGATTCCTTAAGAATCTAGAACCCGAAATACCACTTGACCCAGTAATCCTATTACTGAATATATACCAAAAAGATTATAAATTAATCTACTATAAAGATACACACATACGTATGTTTATTGCAGCACTATTGACAATAGCAAAGACTTTGAACCAACCCAAATGCTCATCAATGATAGACTGGTAAAGAAAATGTGGCATGTATACACCATGAAATACTATGCAGCCATAAAAAAGGATGAGTTCATGTCCTTTGCAGGGTACATGGATGAAGCTGGAAACCATCATTCTCAGCAAACTAACACAAGAACAGAAAACCAAACACCATGTGTTCTCACTCATAAGTGGGAGTTGAACAATAAGAACACATGGGCACAGGGCAGGGAACATTATACACTGGGGCCTGTCGGGGGTGGAGGGTTAGGGAAGAGATAGCATTAGGAGAAATACCTAATGTAGATAACAGGTTGATGGGTTAATCAAACAACCATGGCATATGTATTCTTAGGCAACAAACCTGCACATTCTGCACATGTATCCCAGAACTTAAAATACAATTTTTTAAAAGTTTTCATTCTCTTGAACTTATCAAGCCCATTTTTTCACCTCACTTTGCTAAGTTAACTCTTCCTTGTAAGCTTTTAGAGACTGACACCATCCAATACAAGCTCCCTCCATTTATTTATCTCCATCTAAAAATTATTAATTTAGTCAACCACTATCCCTCCCTCTGATTCCCAGCAGCTATCTGGTCTACTGGTCTCATGGTGCTATTCCTAGCCAACCACTAAAAAACCTGTCCATGAATCACCTCTTTCTCTCCTGCGTCTTCAACATCTGTGTCGTTATTGGCTCCTATCACTTTGTCTACAAATCTGTTCCAGCTTCCTTTATACTGAAACTAGAAATTTCTAGGCAATAACCATATAACACACACCTCTAAGCTTATCATCCTGGTTAGTAATGTTCATTGGTTCCTTATTGTCAACTAAATAGTCGAGAGTCTTAAATCTACAAGTAGAGCTTCTATAATCTTTCATCACTTACTATGTCCAGCTGACCTTTCAGTACTCCACACTTTAGCCAAACTGGACCAGCCAATATTCTCTGGACATACCATTCATTAAACGCAAAAAACAAAAAACCTACGACCAGCATAAACTTGAAAAAAAAGTTTTGTGTTTTTTAATAAGACATTTATAGGTAAGTAGTTCTGTGGGAAGTAGAAAAGTTCCTTTTTAAAGTTTCCTTTCTTGTTAAAGAATAAATCATAAGTGTGCTAATAACTTTGTTAAGCCCCATCCTATGTAGCTGTTAAAAATGCTTATAGGCATGTAGTACATTCTATGTCCTTGTACTTTAACCAAGATACCTGTGCTGGATGGGCTCACAGGCATGTCCCAACTTTCCATTGCTTTTACCTGTTTAGAAAAGTTTTAAGTTGTTAGCCAATCGGGTTTTAGTTTAGATTGTGAGGTCTGGCTCTAGCCAACGGAGATCAGACACAGCAGTAAGGATGGCCCCAAACGCATAATGAATAAATTTGTGTGTATTCCTTTTGTTCTTTGTACTCTCATGGCAAGATGGCTAGTGAGAGTACCCTTCCTGCAGTCCAGGAAGTAAAATTGTGTTGCTGAAAGATCTTTTGTCTCAGTGCTAATTTTTCTTTGTGGCACCAAGCATCTATTTCCAACTTCTATTTCCAACAAGTTCCAAGCTTTGTTTAGCAATTTAATCATAGAAATGTCCCAGAATCTTGCCATTATTCTGCTCCATCAGCCTCGGTATGTTAGTATCTTGTTCTCATGTTTGTTGCCTCGTGTTAAAAAAATAATAATAGGTGCTACAGCTCTGGACATCAATCCTCACATCATTATGCTAAACAAAGGGGACAGTTAGAAAAGAGACTTTCCTTGCACTTCCAAGTCTCCATTTATTCATCTGCACAATGGAGACAATCACAGTACCTGCTTCCAAGGATTTTATTAAGACTGAGGGATATAATGTACATGAAATATGATCATAGCCTCCAGCACGTAGTAGACAGTACATCATAGCTAGCCATGTATTTGTTTATTCTTCACTGTAATTAATATTTCTACTCATCACTCCAACATCCTGAAAATGAAGAATCAATCATCTAGACTCAATAATAACCAGCAATTACCTGTGCAAATTACACACTCATGCACATAATCACTTATAGCTGTACTATCACCTTCATGAAATCTATTAAAAAGTGCAAGTGGCCTTAACCAAACAAGAAGCATTATTGGAGAGCTGAATAAATATTGAAGAAATCTCAAGGATAGTAAGTAAAATCAATCTTCAAGTAAACTGGTATCTAAAACTAGGAAGTCAGAAACTGAGTTTTCTCTTCTATCTCTCAGGTTTTCCATTGCTGCCTCTTACCTCTCTCTTTACCTCTTCCTCTCCCTACTATACTTTGCAAAATTTTCTCATTTGGGTATTCAATACTAAAATCTCTGAGTTCAATTTGAAATATTCAGAAGAAAAGAATCTGGGGCTATTTTGCTCATCCCTGACCTAAAGCACTCTAAAGAGAGAAGAGGGAGAACAACCAAGTGATCTATTTATAGCCCACTCATCAGAATGTGAGGGAGTAGGCTGTCTTTTAAGAAGAATATGTAGGGAACAAAGCTGAAATGGTTGGTAGAAGAAATTACTGACCTCTCTGGCTGGCAAAGAAAATGATTCAGGTTCAACTTAGCAAAATGAACCACATATATAATTCCAAGCTGAAGAGCTTTCATTGAAATTGGTAACTTTCTTTCCTTTTTTTTGATGTGGAGTCTCGCTGTGTCACCCAGACTGCAGTGCAGTGGCATGATCTCAGCTCACTGCAACCTCCGCCTTCCAGGTTCAAGTGATTCTCCTGCCTAAGCCTCCCAAGCAGCTGGGATTACAGGCACCCACAACCATGCCAGGCCAATTTTTGTATTTTTAGTAGAGATGTGGTTTCACCAGGCTGTTCTCAAACTCCTGACCTCAGGTGTTCCACCAGCCTCAGCTTCCCAAAGTGCTGGGATTATAAGCATGAGCCATTGTGACCAGCCGAAATTGATACCTTTTTCAAAGAAATAAAAAATGAATATTTTCCTTGTATAAACATAAAACTAGCAACTCTGTTTAGGCTGTCATTTTGAATAGATGAAAGGCAACAAACATCTATACACACAAATTCACACACAAATACTGAAATGTATGAATAAAGCTGGTTAATGAACAAATCAGGGAAGAAATATTACCAAGTAAATTGGTAATATTTAAATATCAAATATTTCTTATAATTGGCAATAAAAATATCAAATATTTCTTTGATATTTTTTCTCAAAATAAATTGAGTAATTCAAGTGTTTGTTGAATCATACAAATCTTTCATTGCACAGGAAGAAGCAAACTTTAGGAAATATTTTTATGTACAGTCATCCTCCTTCATCCAGTTTTACTTTCTGCAGTTTCAGCTACTCACAGATACCCGCCGGATGAAAATAAGTGGGTACAGTAAAATAAGAGAGAGCGAGACGACATTTTTTTAGAGAGAGATCACATTTACATAACTTTTATTATAGTATATTGGTATAATTGTTGTATTTTATTGTTATTGCTGTTAATCTCTTACCAAGTCTAATTTGCAAATTAAACTTCATGAAAGTTAAGTATGGATAGGAAAAATCATAGGATATATAACACTTGTTATTGTGAAAGTTTTTTACATCCACTGGGAGTATAGTAAGGTATCCCCCATGGATGGGGGTAGGGAGGCTACTGTTGACCTCTAAAGAACCTTCTGCACTTTACATTTGATAAGATCCTTGTAGTAAATGCATCTATTCTAAATTATCTCACCACTCAAGTGAAAGATTCCTAGGAAGTAATCTCTTTCTTTCAGAATTGCTAAGAATCTATTCTGAGATGTGGGTCCCATTTCTTGCTGATTTATTACAGTTATTTCTGAGGCATAATCTCATCAATCTTTTAATAAAATATTTCCTACTTATTCAGTTCCTGAACCAAACAATTTAATTCTTTTAGCTACAAAATGAGGATGAGCAGAAACAATTTTTTATTAGCTAAAATTCTAATACTACATAACAAAGTTTAGGGCCACATTCTAGCTTGTATCTTTTCACTTTGTTTTTAACAACTTAGCGTAACATCTGTATAAAACTGTGTTGTGGGCTGGATTATATGTCTCTAAAATTTATATGTTGAACCCCTAACACCCAGCAGCTCAGAATGTGACTGTTTTTGGAGTCAGGGTCTTTAAAAAGGTGATTACATTAAATTAAAACCATGAGTGTGGGCTCCAATCTGATCTGATTTGTTTTCCTATAAGAAGAGGTCATTTAAACTTACAAGGAGACACCAAAGATGTACACACACAAAGGAACGACCATGTGAGGACATAGCGAGAAGGTGGACACCTGCAAGCCAGGGAGAGAGACCTCAGAAGAAACCAATCCTGTTGGCATCTTCATCTTGGACTTAGAGCCCCAGAACTGTGGGAAAATAAATTTCTATGCTTTTAAGCCACCCGTCTGTGATATTTTGTTACGACAGCCCTAGAAAACTAATACAACTGAAATCATGTTTTGTTTATCAAGCAAGTAGAAATTTGTCAACACAATTCAGCAAATATGTATTTATTAGTCACCTCACATATTTTGTTGGGGGTGAGGAATCAATAAATAAATCATTGAGAGCCTAATGCATGTCCAGCTGTCTGGCAATGAGGAGCCATAATGAATAGCAAGTGAGTCGGACTCCATAACTGAAGGGCCAAATGGGGGTATGTATAAGATGCTCAGTGACTCCTTTGAGGGGATGAGTATGTGCTTCTACCAGATTGTAAAATCAATAGGGAAGAGGTGACATGAGGCAACAATAAGTCACAGTTTAAGAAAAAAAAATGCCCTGTAATCCCAGCACTGTGGGAGGCCGAGGCAGGTGGATCACGAGGTCAAGAGATCAAGACCATCCTGGTCAACATGGTGAAACCCCGTCTCTACTAAAAATACAAAAAATTAGCTGGGCATGGTGGCACTTGCCTGTAATCCCAGCGACTCAGGAGGCTGGGGCAGGAGAATTGCCTGAACCCAGGAGGTGGAGGTTGCGGTGAGCCGAGATCGCGCCATTGCACTCCAGCCTGGGTAACAAGAGCGAAACTCCATCTCAAAAAAAAAAGAAAAAAAAAATGCAACCACCTTTTCATTTATAATACATTTTAATAATTTCTAAGTAAGAGTAGTTCAAAATAGCAGATAAAACCCCAATTTACTTCCTTTCTCATTAATTTTATTTTTTCATAGGGACATACAGGAAACAACCCAATTTACTTCTCAGGAAGAGGAGCTCAACATCAGCTAAACTAAATGAAAATGTGATAGACATTTGCTAATAGTTAAGCTGAAAATGATAAATATCCACACTGAGTAGCCACTTAGGATTCCTTTTATATCTCATTTATCCTCTTGGCATTTCATGATATAATCCTCTCTTAAACTAGATATTTTTCAGGGCCATGAAGTCAAGCAACTTCCAAGTGACCTTGCTTAGTGGCCAAATTAGTTATTTTATAATAGTTGCACTTTTGTCATTTTACTATCAAAGTATGTTATTCATGTTATATGAAGCATAATTACACTTTCAATCAAATATTTATCCAACTCCATGAGCCAGTTCATGAATTCAAGGGTGTGACTACATCCAAGGAAATCATCAGTACGATTTCCAGCCATTTCCAAGTCTCCCAAAGACACCATCTGTAGAGAAGAGGAGTAGCCCTGTCTGTACAGGGTTTCAGGTCAGCCTCTGAAATGCCTACAGAAGCCCATAATTCTGCTTCCCTCACATCTGGCACTAAAGAATACAGCACTCATTTTAACCAAAAGAACAGAACACCTGTGCCACAACATTTGTCTCAGAATTCAGCCACAGATTTACTGTCACCCTGCACTTGCCAAAAGCTTAAGGAAAATTGTATTTGAAAGAAATTCTATTGCACATGTTAATTATCTAAGCTCTAAACCTGAAGTCACTTAAAGTTATTAGGAAAAAAATCCCTCTATTATCTCACTCATTTCCTTGCAGAAGTGATCCAATGCCACAGTTTAATATTTTGCTTTGGTACAGAAAATCACAACCTATAATATAAAGCTTTGCTCACAAAACTATGGTTTGAATATATTGTTCCTTGTGGTACACAACTGTCATTATATAAGGAGCTTCACAGTTTATGTTATCCTTTTCATTTTGTGCAAAACAATAGAAACAGAAAAGTAGAACGTCTTTTTTTATTATTATTGGTCCTCTTCAATGCATTCTGTTAAAATGGGAGTCTTTCTAGATTAGGCCCTTTCTCTCCTCTCTCCTAACACTCTCTTTCCACCTCAGTGATTTCATCTAGTTCATAGTTTTAGCTATCAGTCTTAGTCAATTTGTGTTCCTATACAGGAATACCTGAGGTTGGTTAGTTTACAAGGAGGTTTACTTGGCTCACAGTTCTGCAGATTGTACAAGAAGCATGGCATCAACATCTGCATCTGATAAGGTCTCATGAAGCTTCCACTCATGGTGGAAGGTGAAGAGGAGCCAGTGTGTGCAGATCACATGACAAGAGAGGAAGCAAGAGAGAAGGGGAAGGTGTCAGGCTCTTTTTAATAATCAGGTCTCATGGGAACTCTCACAGGAACTAACAGAGCAAGAACTCATTACCACAAGGACTGCACCAATCCATTCATGAGACAGCCACCCCTTAACCCAAACACCTCCCACCAGGCCCCACCACCAACACTGGGGATCAAATTTCAACATGAGACTTGCGTTGCAGGGCAGGGGCAAATACACCATATCCAAAACATAGCATATCTCTGTATCAGTTATCCCCCAAATCTTCCAATCATAACCAGCCTCAACTCTAAGAGTAATGCTGTCTAATAGAGCTTTCTGTCATGATAAAAAGGTTCTCATCTGTGCCGGCCAATACAGCAACCACTAGTCGCATGTGACAATGTGCACGTAATTCATGTTAGTTTAAATGTGATGGCTAGTGGCTGCCATATTGGACAGTACACAGCTCTAGGCTTTCATTTGTAGCCACCTGCTGAGATACTTGAGCTATGGCATACCTGCCAGCATTCCACAACTAATATGCCCAATTCAAGATGTTCTATGTCTTCCCAAAAAACTCCTCTTCTTCATTTGCTTATTTTGACTAAACATACCACCATGCATTTGTGCATTCAGACTGCTGATGGTAAAGTTATTTTTGACACCCACCATTTTCCCACATTCAGTTTGCTCACTACACATTCACACCTCTGACCAAAAAAGAAAAAGTCATTTAAGAAAATGATTTAGAACAAATGTGCACAGCAACAAATTAATGTGTTTTTAATTTGGCATTTTAGTTATTTTATTTCCTCCTGGAAACATTACCCATATTCAATATTGCAATCAATATAAGGCGAATTACAAGGTCTATATTGGTCAGAGGGGAAATTTCAAAGGAGAAATCTATGACATACAGAAGAGGGAAAGTTTTCAAAGTTAGGCAGTAGAAATAACATGAATGAAATTACTCAGTAGAAACTGTGCAGGTCTACAGACGTAGGAGGAGCAGAGGGAGAAGAATAAGGAAAAGGACAGGAAGGATAAGAAGGGCAAAAAGTAGATAGAATTCTTTTGAATGGCAAGATGAGAAAGTAGAGCTATGAGCTCAATGAAGACTGAAACTGCAGGCCACTCCTGGCTGCTGTAGGATAGGTACCTGCCTCTTATGGTAACCACTTCATAATGAGGAAAAAGTAGCTTAATAATAATTAGAGTAAGTAATTACACTTTGTCTAAAGCAACACTATCTAATAGAAATATAATGCAGGACACACATATAGTTTTAAATTTTCTAGAAGACATTTAAAAAGTTACAAAAAAATCTAATAATTTATTTTATTTTATCCAATATATCCAAAATATCCTCATTTCAACATGTAATCAATATTTTTTAAATTATTTATGAGATAGTTTACATTTTGTACTGTTTTGAAATCTGGTGTATATTTTACACTTACAGTACATCTGAATTTGGACACTAAATTTTCATTGGAAATACTTGATCTGTATTTAGGTTTCATGAAATTAACATTTGAAAAAACCAGATTCACCAAGACACCAAGTTGTTCCAACATTCCTGAAATATTTCCAAAACAGACTTACCAGTTTTAAAGTTAGCTTTAAATTAATTAAAATTAAATGAAATTTAAAGTTTACCTCCTCAGTCACACCAGACACATTTCAAGGGTCTAATACGTGTAGTTATTGGCTTCCATATTGGACATCACAAGTCTAAAGTTAGCACCATCTTACGAAAAAGCCTTGGGAGAATTTTGTCAGAAAACTGTGCTGTAGACAAAGGCTGAATGCCAAAAGAAAGAATTTTCATAAAATAAATGTTAGCTTGAGCGTGCACAACTGCAAGAGCTTTGGACATTCTTTCCAGGCCAGCACAGGGGAGAAATCACATGGCTACAGATCCCCATTAGCTTGCTCTTCTCTACCTGTTGGCTCCACTGACTGAAAGTAACATTGACCTGAGATATAGAAGCAGCTCCCTTCTTGTAAATTGCTGGAAGATTAAAGCAATTTGTAAAGTAAGGTACTGGGGTCGAGCGCAGTGGCTCACACCTGTAATCCCAGCACTTTGGGAGACCAAGGCGGCTGGATCACCTGAGGTTGGGAGCTTGAGACCAGCCTGGCCAAAATGGCGAAACCCCATATTTACTAAAAATACAAAAATTAGCCAGGTGTGGTAGTACATGCCTGTAGTCCTAACAACTTGGGAGGTTGAGGCAGGAGAATCACTTGAACCTGGAAGGCAGAGGTTGTAGTGAACCAGGATTGTACCACTGCACTCCAGCCTGGGTGGCAGAGTGAGACTCTGTCTCAAAAAAAAAAGGTAAGGGGAGCCAAGCAAGGAGACAAGAAAATGAGAGAAATACACATGCTTTGGTTGTGAGTCCAAAAAGCTATTGTTTGGAGGTATGGTTTTTTTGCATTTAATCATCATATTGCTGCAATACTGGAAGAACTGTATCATATTAGAAGAAATCATATCAAGATCAATAATCTTCACAAATTCAAAGGGTCATACTAACTCAAAATAGTAGATTTTCAGCTTTTGGGTTTTTTTTGTTTTGTTTTTTGTTTGTTTGTTTGTTTTGTCTGTTTTATTCTTATCCCTAGAACTCCATACCTAGGTCCACAGCAGGAGATAAACAATTGTTTGTTTAGCAAACAAATTAATAAATGGATTCAAAGCTTCCCATGCAATAACCATACAGCAGCAATAGTACCACACAAAATCTTGTTCCAAATCTAGTCATTTTTTTCAGCAAACATTTTTAAGCATTCACTATGTGTTAGTCACTCCATTGGATGCTATGTATATAGAAATAATAAACACAAAAAAGACTGAAGGAAAAAGAAATTTCTTTATGATGCACTCTTTCACACACAAAAAATCTTGACATCATTTACAATATCCACTTGACTAATAGTGGCTTTATTTTCCTCAGATGTTGTATGAAATATTGAAATGCAACTTAATCAGAGGCCACCTGATTCTATCTAACTCTTAAAAATTTACACAACCTCTATTAATAGAAATAAACATTCCTTCTACAAAAAAAGCATTATAGATTTGACTCTGTCTGGTTTTAGTTCTCTTGCCCTATTTAGGCATTTTACTTAACTTCTCTTTCCAAGTATATATCGGAGTTCTCCTGTAATTCTTCACTTAGCCCAAGTGATACATTTTTTTCTATTTTGAGACTTTTCAGACCAAGCTAATCACGGGCACACTTCCAAAATGTATAAGAATTAGAGAAAGGAGTTGATTGCTTAATTCTTGCCTCTGACTTGGAGCTCATGTTAATCAGCTAAAGCCAGAGCCCTCAGCATGCTCTCAAGAGCTCCGGGATCCACTGATTAGCAACGACAAGGCCATCTGGTCTTCCTGCAGTACCTTGGAGAAAATCTCTCTTTGCATAAAAATTAGGGATGCCTGTAATTTAGAATGAGTGAAGTGTTGCCATCACATTTAAAGGAGATGGTGTCTGACTACAATATGAGGCCTGTCCCAAAGGAAGCTAAGTTTGTGCACACCAATGACATGATATTAAAAATTATCTATGCTCTCCCTATTTGGGTAATCTTCTCTTATCTACCATTTAGTGATCTTTCTCCTCAACTCCTCAAGTAATTGTTTTTCTTCTGCAATTACTGCACCTAAATTGGCAAACTTCAATTTAAGTCTTCTATGTAATTTTTGATTGATTTTCAAATAGCTCTTCATGAAAGGGATGCTAAAACTGAGACGATAAAGGAGTTGGAACTGTCAGAGGGAGCTAGCTGGGAAGGCAAGAATTGGCATTTGGATGAAGCCAAGGTGAGCTGTGGTAGCTCTTTCCTCCTCCCTCATTATGTGTGCAGCCTGGACCAGGAACTAAAGAAGAAAGGGAGCACAAGATTGACAAAGGTTTCCGTGCAGAGAAATCGCTCAGGTGTTCACTGGTGTATCTTTATGTAATCAGCAGCACATGCTTACTGAACTGTTGAAGACAGTCAGCACCCTTGGCTTCTCCAAGCAAATGATTTCCAACCAGTGTTTCCAGGTTTTGGTGGCTGTTGTTGTTGTTGTTGTTGTTGTTGTTTGAAACAGTCTGGCTGTGTCACCAGGCGCCAGGCTACAGTGCAGTGGCGCGATCTTGGCTCACTGTAACCTCCACCTCCCAGGTTCAAGCAATTCTCCTGCCTCAGCCTCCCGAGTAGCTGGGACTACAGGCACGCTCCACCAAGTCCAGATAATTTTTGTAATTTTTAGTAGAGACAGGGTTTCAACATGGTCTTGATCTCTTGACCTCGTGATCTGCCTGCCTTGGCCTCCCAAAGTGCTGGGATTACAAGCCTGAGCCACCGCGCCTGGCCATTTCCAGGTTCTTTTATTCCAGGAAAACAAATAATAATATAAGCCTAATTTATTAGACCTCATTTCCAGTTAGGGAATCAGAATAAATGGTCATTATAATGTTGCCTGAGGATCTCTGGGTCCAGGAACACTGTTGCCATAAACACAACCCATCGCCAGAGGACAGACCTAGACTAAGGATTGATGACAATAAAAGACTTAAAAACTAGACTTCCCTGGGGAAAAATCCATTTGATGATGAAGCTTCACTGAGTATTCCTTTGTGAACTCCTAGATGAAATTTTCAAGGCAAGAGGAAAAATACTGAAATTGCTGAATAGGCGAGAATTGCATTCCTGATTCATTAAATATATGCATTGGTAAAAATAACATATCTTGTAATTTAAATCCAAAGATCTCTTTGGATCTCAGGATATGGCCTTTCATGTATATCCACTGTGAGTCCCACAACTTTGACATTCCCAGGGAGTTATGTAGGCTTTATATTGTATTAATTTAAAGTTTGCTTCTTTGGTTTGCCGAAATTCTTTTAAGACAGTGATGCTGAATTGTTTCGGTTGCGTGCTTTCACAAAGTTAGCATTTGAATTTGGCCTGGTGCTTTCGCTTGTAGTTAGACAGTCCAGACAGGTTTGAGAACATGTAAATACCCACGGATTCTTCCACTTCAGGCTCTTTGTGAACAGAATGGTGTTGGATAATCCAGCACAGACATTATGTATTAAGGTAGGTGAAAGCAGACACACAAGCACAAGAATCTCTTATTCTGATGGGAGAAATTCTATACTTTGTGTTAGAAACTGTATCTCACCAACCTGTAACAATTACAGACTTCTAAGAAACCAGGATTAAAATTCACATTGGCAGCCATACTTACTGCTCTTGATTATTAAAAAAATTCAACAGGTTTAGCTGTCATTTATCTGACAAAGTTCTATGCAAATTTGGGTATATTTCCAATACTGTACATGTCATTTATGGTTTCTTATGTTCAGTTTGGCAAGCTTGTATTCTCTGTAGAAATTTCTCTAGGTGTGCCAGTATCTATTCTCAATATTAAGTTTCTTCCTCAGGTTTTATTGCTCTAAACAATAAAAAGATGATTATATTGTTATTTTATAGCTTCTTTCTTATAAGGAAGTCAAAGCCCTGAACAAATATTTAGCTTGACCAGAAAAAAAGGAGTAAATTGCTCTTTGGAGAGAAACATTATATTTGTCATTTAACAAATTATCTATTCCAAAGCACTAAATGGCTCTCTAGTGGTCAGGCTAGATTAACAGCCCTGCAAACAGCAACCCTTTTCTTTATAATTTACTAATGATATTCATTATATCATCTTCCCAACTCTTTATAATTGTGGCAAAGATAATCAGACAAAGCCAGCTCTACAAATAGGCAAACTAGGATACCATGCCGATTTTGCAGCAGCCAATCCACAAGCAATTAACGCTTTCTACTTGAAATAAGACTTTATAAAGTCATTCAACAAATATGTATTTATTGAGATCCTATTATGTGCCAGGTCAGTCTTCTTCAAGGGTCACAGGGCAATACATTCATAACCTGACAGGCTGGGATGACTGTTAGTTTTCTTCTTTTCATACACTAACTAATTGATGGGACAGTTTGACCCTAAAGAATGCATAATGGCGTAAGTAAAAAAGATATAACATCATTAAATGCTTTCTAAAAGTCTCATCTTTTATGAATAATCTTGATTATTACAACAACCAAGTAAAAAATAGATTATGTATGCAATTTTATAATTAAGAAAATTTGACTCTGAGAGGTTAAATAAAATTTGCCTGAAGACATACAAATGGTACAGTCTTAAATCTGTCTCACTTTTGAGGAAGGTTGAGCCTATGATTATAAGATACATATGAATTAATTAAAAGATACATATGCAAAACAAAATGATGCAATTTTTGAATCAAAGTATTGTGTTCAGATTAAGGAAATACAATGTTCAGATGAAAGGAGTTTTTAGTCCTTTCATCCTTGAGACTAATGGATTAGAGTATATCTGGAACATAATGTATGCTCTTGTTGTGTTGGGCCGAGTGTAGAAAGTTATCACCAAGACAAAAGTATGTCAGATTGCAGGGTCATTTATTATGCCGGCGACCACAGAGGACTCACGTCTCTCCAACCTGTGGTGTCAAAAGGAGGGTGCCACGACTTTTTATACCTGAAAAATCACCTTGGGTGTGGGGGTGAGGAGCGGGGATGGGGATGAAAAGGTTTCGGACATTCCAAGGGCTTGGGGATTCTGTGATTCACCTCCTGGGCAGAGACAAGGGTGGGGGTCTCTGGACATTCCAAGGGCCAGGGGACTTTTGTCATTCTGTTTGTTACTTCAGTGGTTTACAGAAGTCAAGATATACATTTGTTTACACATCGTCTGGGTGGTGATAGAAGTCACAGATTTTAGCAGTTACTGATAAGGAAAGGTAAGCAGCTCTACATAGTTTTGCAGAACAAACTAGCAGTTCTATTTACAGAGGCCAAGGACAGTAGTTATTGTGAGGAGAATGGGGCAGCCATTTCAACTTATTTAAAAAACAGTTTTGCATTTTATAAAATAGTGTTGCTCAGGTTCTGGCTCTAGGCCAGCACAATATCACACCCTAAATACTAAGCATCAAATGTTTAAGAAATTTTGACAAACTCAAAAGTGTGCCCAAAAATGGTCAACAAAGAAGCAAGAGAGTTGGAAACATCTCATAGACAAACTATCAGTGGAACCAGGAGATTCAGTCTGGAAAATAAAATGCTGAAAGGAATTATACGATGTCTGTCTGCAAATACTTGAAAACTGCCATCTTAGTCCATTTTACACTGCTATAATAGAATACCTGAGACTCGGTAATTTACAAAGAAAGAGGTTTGTTTCTTATAGTTCCAGAGGCTGGGTAGTCCAGTATCAAGGTGCCCGCACCTAGTGAGAGCCTTCTTGCTGCATCATTCCATGATATAAAGCAAGAGGGTGAAAGAGTATGTGGGGGCCAAATTCACTTTTATAACAAAATCACTCTTGCCAAAATGAACCCACTCCCAAAATAATGACATAAGTCTACTCATTAGGGCAGAGAGCTTATGACCTGAACACCTCTTAAAGGTCCCACCTCTCAACACTGTTGCATTGGGATTAAGCTTTCAACACATAAACTTTGGGGGACACATTCAAAGCATTGCAACTACCATGTAGAAAGGGAGGAAAAAAGCACAGGTTTGTTCTTTGTGGCTTCAGAAGACAAACTCGGAAACCAGATGAACTAGAAAAAGAGAATTACATTCCCACAGTCTCTGTGTAGAAAATTAAGTAGGAATTGTGGAGCACCTTGAAAGACGATGATTTTGAGCCTCTAAATACAAAGCCTGTGAACAAGTGAATACAAAGACATAAAAAAATGCGCCTTCAGGAATTGATGGCTGTGTAAATGAGGGGTAGTCACAGAGGGCCTCCAATATTTTGAGTCCCAGAGCACCTGCTTAGAGGTAGAGACACCAGCCACTCAAACCTGTCCACAGCCACTTGCCCTCTGCAGGGAACATTCAAGAGCAGAGCTATTATTCTAAGCACAGTAGCTGACAGACCTGGGTATTTATACTAACAGCTGTAAAGTCCCCACCTCCGTGTTCTGCCTTTGGCTATCTGCCTTGTCTGGGATGCTCTTGCGCTATATATTTACATGGCTCACAGCTCTACTTCATTCAAGCCTCTCTTTAAATGCCAAATAGTCACAGAGACCTTCCTTAACAACTCTATCCAATGAATACTATTCATTTATTTACATGCTTATTTTTATAGCACATACAATTAACTGACATTATGTAAATGTTTTCTTGTCTCCTTCATTTGAATGTCAATTCCATGCACAGAAATGTTTTGTTCACTGACAGATCCCCTTGCCTAGAACAGTGCATGGTACGTTGCAGACCCTCAAGGAATAGTTGTAAAATTAAATGGATTTTTCTCCAAGTGAAGCTTCTATCGCTCCACAGCAAATATTTTTGTAACATTTCCTCTTGATGTAAAACTTATTGGGATAGATCATGATTTCTGTTATAGATTCATATTTCAATGTAATAAAATAGGAAACACTCACTTATCCACAGCCCAAATCTAAAAACCAGCTTTTCAGTACTATACCAAGGAACTGTCTTTAACTCTTTTTTGAATTTTTAATCAAATCAATATATAAATTAATTTTGTCATTATGTAATGTTGCAGATCAAACAAAATACTATCCACCTTGCCATTTTCCAGTTATATAAGATTAAACAAAAACTAGCAATTTGGGGTTTCAAATAGAAATTTTGAAATTTGAACATACAAATAGAATATGTTTAAGTCATTGTTTATTGAGACCCTTAAATTTGAGGACCCCCTAGATTAGCCAGGAAGATGCCGTTAATCCATTCAAGATCAAATAAATTTAAAAAGTACTATACTTACTTGCATATATCCCCCAAACTGAAATTAATAGATAACTGTTTTCCTCTGCATTCCTTTTCTCCCTCAAGGGCTTGTCAATACAGTTTTGTTCATGAAATGTAGAACAGATTAGAGGAACAGATGCCTGCATTGTATTTAATGAAAGGAACCCAGAGGTATGCCAGTCACAATTGCCACACAAAAGCATTTACCAGCAGATGTTTTCCTACTATGTTCTATGTCCCAATTTAAAGGTAAAATATGTGCTAAACCTGGCTGTCAAGTAGATATAGAAACCTTCAGAACATGTCCAGAGACTGACCACTCCTCCCAACTGCCATCGCCCTGTCTGAGCCGCCACCATCTCTCACATGGGTCCCAATGAGGCCTCCTAACCAGTTTCCCTGCCTCCTGCCTTGTACCTTTCAACAAAGAAGCAAGTGATCCTTCTAAATCTAGGCAAAACCATTCAGGACATAGGCATTGGCAAGGACTTCATGACCAAAACACCAAAAGCATTGACAACAAAAGCCAAAATAGACAAATGGGACCTAATCAAACTCCACAGCTTCTGCACAGCAAAAGAAACAGTCATTAGAGTGAATCGGCAACCAACAGAATGGAAAAGAATTTTTGCAATCTACCCTTCTGAGAAAGGGCTAATATCCAGAATCTACAAGGAACTAAAACAGATTTACAAGAAAAAAAACAAACAAGCCCATTCAAAAGTGGGCAAAGGATATGAACAGATACTTTACAAAAGAAGACATACATGAGGCCAACAAACATATGAAAAAATGCTCATCATCACTGGTCATTAGAGAAATGCAAATCAAAACTACATTGAGACACCATCTCATGCCAGTTAGAATGGCAATCATTAAAAAATCTGGAGACAACAGATGCTGGACAGGATGTGGAGAAATAGGAACACTTTTACATTGTTGCTGGGAGTGTAAATTAGTTCAACCATTGTGGAAGGCAGTGTGATGATTCCTCAAGGACCTAGAAATAGAAATTCCATTTAACCCAGCAATCCCATTACTGGGTATATATCCAAAGGATTATAAATCGTTCTACTATAAGGACACATGCACACAAATGTTCATTGCAGCACTGTTTACAATAGCAAAGACCTGGAACCATCCCAAATGCCCATCGATGATAGACTGGACAGGGAAAATGTGGCATATATACACCATGAAATACTATGCAGCCATAAAAAATGTTGAGTTCATGTCCTTTGTAGAGACATGGATGAACCTGGAAACCATCATTCTCAGCAAACTGACACAAGAACAGAAAATCAAACACTGCATGTTCTCACTCGTAGGTGAGTGTTGAACAATGAGAACACATGGACACAGGGAGGGGAGCATCACACACTGGGGTCTGTTGGGGGGAAATAGGGGAGGGACAGCAGGTGGTGGGGAGTTGGAGAGAGATAGCATGGGGAGAAATGCCAGATACAGGTGATGGGGAGGAAGGCAGCAAATCACGCTGCCATGTGTGTACCTATGCAACAATCTTGCATGCTCTTCACATGTACCCCAAAACCTAAAATGCAGTAAAAAAAATAAAAATAAAATAAAAAGCTGTCAGATTATATCACCCTGCTGCTTAAAACTCTGTGACAGCTTTCCAGGTCTTACAAATCCTGCTGGTCCTCCTTCCCCTTGCTTCCAAGACCTCATTCCCTGTTTCTCTGCCCCTTAATCTACTCCAGTCACACAGGCCTCCTCACTCCTGCTTGAACATGTGACTGCCTGAGGGCATCACACTGGCTGTTCTTGCCTTTTGGAATAAAACCTCTTTCCCACAGTATTCACTTGCCCAACTCCCTTGACTTCTTCATGTCTTTGTTTGAATATCATCTTCTCAGTAAGGCCTCTTCCAGACATCCTGTTTCCATCACAGCCTGCTCCCATCCCCATCTCAGCACCCACCTTTCCATCTTCCTGAGCATACTCTGCTTGTCTTTAACATTGTCACAGTATTTATCATCTTATAATGTACTGTATATTTTACTCATTTTTATGGATATATATACAGTCTTTCTCCCTCCCAAAGATTCCAGGGGTCTTCATTTTGTTCACTGATGTATCCAGGGAACCTAAAACAATGCCTAGCACATAGTAGGGGTTCAAGAAATATTTGTTGAATGTATTAATTGGTAATTCTAACAATATAGCATGTGTTAGTAGTCAGCCAGTCCATAAGTATGTTTTCAATGCTTAGGTGTGTTCTAGGTGATCTTAAGCACTATGGAGAATTTTTTTTTTTTTAGCATAAAGCATCTGCCCTCTGAAATGTTAGTTTAGTTGGGGAGACCACAGGTACAAAACAATGTCAAAGAGCTTACATATGGAAGATATTGATAAAGACCATTGGCTATGCTATTAGGTTTTGTGTTCTTATGCATTTATGCAACAATTATTCATTGAGCACCTACTGTGACCTAAGTACTGTACTAGCCTGCAGATATTAATTTCAACAAAATACACAGAGTCCCTACCTTCTTGGGACCTACATTCTGATGAAACAAACAATGAACCAATGAATAAATAAACAAAACAACTATAGAAGGACCCTGAGGAAATAAACAAGATCTGTCATAGAGAACAACAGCAGCCATGCCAATTACAATCACCAGGAGAAAGTGGCAGAATGAACAGCTGAATCTCACTCTCCTCTTACCCTCCAGCCTCCAAATGGTACCTCCACTGGGCCAACTGAAAGCCAAAAAACACAGTGCACCTAGGGCTAGCAGTGTACAGCAAGGTGGAGAAGCAAGATCTGGAGGAGCAAGCATGTGTGGGTGTGTGAGTGTGTACATGCCTATAAAAACACGCCCAGAAGATGACCAAATAGGAACAGTTCTGGAGTACAGTTCCCAGCAAGAACTGCACAGAGGGTGAGGGATCACTGCATTTCCAAACAGGTTATTACAGCCCACAGACCAGGAGATACCCGGGTTGAAAAGCACCATGAGTTTCCAGCACGGCTGTTTCAGCTGGCACAGCAGGTCTCTGCACAAAAAGTCACACAAATCTGGGCAGCCGTTCCAACTGGCACCTGGAACACCTGGGAGACAGAGATGCCCACTCAACTGAAAAAAGGTGGCTGAAACAGGGAGCCAGGTGATCTAACTAAGCGGGTCCTGCCCCCACAAAGATCAGCAATCTGAAATGCTCTGGATTGAGAGTTGCACAGCTAGTGCAGCTGGACCCGGGACAGTCCAGTTCTGTGGGAGTAAGGGCATCTGCCACTACAGAGGCAGTTCACTGCTATCAAGGCAGTCTGCCATGACAGAGGCAGTCTACTAAGACAGAGGCAGTCCACCATTATTGAAGCAGACTGCCATTACCCAGGCAGTTCTAACTATACCTCTATAAACAAAACCAAAAGGAAGTTCACACAGCAGCTCAGCAGAGCCCACAGCAGCTCAGCAATGCCTCTGCTGGCAGACTGTGACTAGGCTACCTCCTCACTGGGCAGGGCAGCTCTGAAAAAAGGCAGCAGCATGTCACGAACTTATAAATAAAGTCCCACCTTCCCAGGACAGAACACCTGGGAAAAGAGGCAGTTATGAGTTCCACTGCAACAGACTTAAAAGTGCCTGCCCAGCAACTCTGAACAGAACAATGGAGCTCACAGCTCAGCACTTGAGCTCCTGTAAGGGACAGACTGTCTCCTCAAGCAGTTCCCTGACCTCCATTAATCCAAAGAGACATATCATAAAGGAGATCTCAGGCTGACATCTGGCGGGTATCGTTCTGGGATGAAGATAACAGAAGAAGAAACTGGCAGAAACCCTTACTGTTCTGCAGCCACCGCAGGTGATGCCAAGGCAAGCAGGGTCTGGTATGGACCTCCAGCAGTACTACAGCAGAGGGGCCTGACAGTTAGAAGGAAAACTAAAAGACAGAAAGAACTTCATCATCAACAAAAAGGATGTCCATTCAGAGACCCCATCTGAAAGTCACTAACTACAAAGACCACAGGTAGATAAAACCACAAAGACGGAAAAAAACAGCCCAAAAGGGATGAAAACACCTGAAACAAGAATGCCACTCCTCCTACAAGGGATCACAACTCCTCACCAGCAAGGGAACAAAGCTGGATCGAGAATGAGTCTGATTAATTGATAGAAACAGGCTTCAGAAGGTGGGTAATAACAAATTTCTCTGAGCTAAAAGAATATGTTCTAAACCAATGCAAAGAAACTAAGAACATGAAAAAAGCTTTGATGAAATGTTAACTGGAATAAACAGCTTAGAGAAGAAAATAAATGAACTGATGGAGCTGAAAAACACAATAGGAGAACTTCATGATGCATACACAAGTTTCAACAGCCGAATCAATCAAGCAGAAGAAAGGATATCAGAGACTGAAAATCAATGCAACGAAATAAAATGAGAACGCAAGATTAGAGAAAAAAGAGTAAAAAGAAATAAGCAAAGTATCCAAAAAATATGGGATTGTGTGAAAAGACCTAATCTATGTTTGATAGGTGTACCTGAATGTGTCAGAGAGAATGAATCCAAGCTGGAAAACACTCTTCAGGATATTATCAAGGAGAACTTCCCCAACCTAGCAAGTCAGGCCAATATTCAACTTCAGGAAATAAAGAGAACACCACAAAGATATCCCTCAAGAAGAGCAACACCAAGGCACATAATCATCAGATTCACCAGTGCTGAAATGAAGGAAAAGATGCTAAGGGCAGCCAAAGAGTAAGGTGGGGTAACTCACAAAGGGAAGTCTATTAGATTCACAGTGGATCTCTCAGCAGAAACCCTACAAGCCAGAAGAGAGTGGGGGGCCAATATTCAACATCCTCAAAGAAAAGAACTTTCAACCTAGAATTTCATATACAGCCAAACTAAACTTCATAAGTGAAGGAGAAATAAAATCCTTTATGAACAAGCAATTGCTCAGAGATTTCGTTAATACCAGGCCCGCCTTACAAGAGCTCCTGAAAGAAGCACTAAACATAGAAAGGAACAACCAGTACCAGCCACTCCAAAAACATACCAAATGGTAAACAGCATTGACACAATGAAGAAACTTTATTAACTAATGGGCAAAACAGCCAGCTAGCATCAAAATGGCAGGATCAAATTCACACATAACAATATTAATCCGAAGGGTAAATGGGCTAAGTGCCCCAATCAAAAGACACAGACTGGCAAATTGGATAAAAAGTCAAAGCCCATTGGTGTGCTGTATCCAGGAAATCCATCTCACGTGTAAGGATACACATAGGCTCAAAATAAAGGGACAGAGGAAGATTTACCAAGCAAATGGAGAGCAAAAAAAAAAAAAAAAAGCAGGAGTTGCAATCCTAGTCTCTCATAAAATAGACTTTAAACCAACCAAGATCAAAAGAGACAAAGAAGGGCATTACATAATGGTAAAAGGACCAATGCAACAAGAAGAGCTAATGATCCTAAATATATGCACACCCAACACAGTAGCACTCAGATACGTAAAGCAAGTTCTTAACGACCTACAAAGAGACTTAGACTCTCACACAATAATAGTGGGAGACTTTAACACTCCACTGTTAATATTAGACAGATCAACAAGACAGAAAATTAACAAGGATATCCAGGACTTGAACTCAGATCTGGACCAAGCAAACCTAATAGACATCTACAGACTCTCCACTCCAAATCCACAGAATGTACATTCTTCTCAGCACCAAATCACACTTACTCTAAATTGACCACATAATGGGAAGTAAATCACTGCTAAGCAAATGCAAAAGAACGGAAATCATAACAAACAGTCTCTCAGATCACAGTGCAATCAAATTAGAACTCAGGATTCAGAAACTAACTCAGAACCGCACAACTTCATGGAAACTGAACAACTGGCTCTTGACTGTTGACTGGATAAACAATGAAATGAAGGTAGAAATAAAGATGTTCTTTGAAACCAACAAGAATGAAGACACAACATACCAGAATCTCTGGGACACATTTAAAGCAGTGCCTAGAGGGAAATTTACAGCAATAAATGCCCACAGGAGAAGCAAGAAATCGACACTCTATCTTCGAAATTGAAAGAGCTAGACGAGCAAGAACAAAAAAACTCAAAAGCTAGCAGAAGACAAGAAATAACTATGATCACAGCAGAACTGAAGGAGATAAAGACAAGAAAAATGCTTCAAAAAATCAATAAATCCAGGAGATGGTTTTTTGAAAAGACCAAATAAATAGGCCACTAGCCAGATTAATGAAAAAGAAAAGAGAGAAGAATCAAAGAGATGCAATAAAAAACGATAAAGGGGATATCACCACAGATTCCACAGAAATACAAAGTACCATCAGAGATTACTACGAACAACTGTATGCACATAAACCAGTAAACCTGGAAGAAATGGATAAATTCCTGGACACTTGTACCCTCTCAAGCCTAAACCAAGAAGAAGTCAAAACGCTGAATAGACCAATAACAAGGTCTGAAGTCAGACAGCAATTAAGAGCCTAACAACCAAAAAAAGCCCAGGTCCAGATGGGTTTACAGCTGAATTCTACCAGACATACAAAGAGGATCTGGTAACACTCCTTCCAAAACTATTCCAAACAATACAAAAAGAGGGAACTTTTCCCAAATCATTTTATGAGACCAACGTCATCCTGATACCAAACCCAGCGGAGACTCAACAAAAAAAGAAAACTTCAAGCCAATATCCATGATGAACATCGATGCAAAAATCTTCAATAAAATACTGGCAAACCGATTGCAACAGCACATCAAAAAGCTTATCCACCATGATCAAGTAGGCTTCATCCTGCACATGCAAGGCTGGTTCAACGTACACAAGTACATAAATGTAATCTACCACATAAGCAGAACCAAAGACAAAAACCACATGATTATCTCAGTAGATGTAGAGAAGGCCTTTGACAAAATTCAACAGCCCTTTATACTAAAAACTCTCAATAAACTAGGTATTGATGGAACCTATCTCAAAATAATAAAAGCTATTTATGACAAACCCACAGCCAATATCATACTGAATGGGAAAAAACTGGAAGCATTCCCTTTGAAATCAGGCACTAGACAAGGATGCCCTCTCTCACCACTCCTATTCAATATACTATTGGAAGTTCTAGCCAGAGCAATCAGGCAAGAAAAAGAAATAAAGTGTATTCAATTAGGAAAGGAGGAAGTCAAACTGTCTCTATTTGCAGATGACATGATCATATATTTAGAAGACCCCATTTTCTCAGCTCAAATCTCCTGAAACTGATAAGAAACTTCTGCAAAGTCTCAGGATACAAAATCAATGTGCAGAAATCACAAGCATTCCTATACACCAATAACAGACTAAAAGAGAGCCAAACCAAGAGTGAGCTCCCATTCACAATTGCTACAAAGAGAATAAAATACTGGACAAGGAAAATGTGGCACATGTACAGCATGGAATACTATGCAGCCATAAAAAACGATGAGTTCATGTCCTTTATAGGGACATGGATGAATCTGGAAGCAATTATTCTCAGCAAACTGACACAAGAACAGAAAATCAAACATCACATATTCTCATTTATAGGCAGGTGTTTAACAATGAGAACACATGGACACAGGGAGGGGACCATCACACACTGTTATGCAGGACTAGGGGAGGGACAGTGGTGGGTGGAGAGGTTGGAGAGGGATAACATGGGGAGAAATATCAGATCTAGGTGATGGGGTAGGGGATGGAGGCAGCAAATCACATTGCCATGTATGCACCTATGCAACAATCTTGCATGTTCTGCACATGCACCCCAAAACCTAAAGTGCAATAAAATACATATATATAAAAAAAAGAATTTTGAACTTTCCTATGATCAATGAAAAAATAAAAATAAATAAAAACACACCCAAATTTGTCCCAAAGCCTCCTCAACCTTTCCATTACACAGTTTCTTCCTTATCTCTCTCCAGGGGAATAATCTGACTCTATTTTCCCATATATACTCCTTATTCTAACAGACTTTATAGTGTTGAAAATAGCCATAGTCATCCCTTAAACTTCTATTAACTAAGTTCATGAATCTCAGTATCTTTAACTTTTTTCATAAAAATTTTTGTTCCTCTTACAGTTTTTAGTCTTCTAAAAATCTGGTATAATTTCTCCCCATCTTTCAGAATATGTAAAATAAAATATTTTATACAACTTTTATACCATTCATTAGTAGGTTGATAGTTTATCTGCATAAAAATGAACCTTTTAAATTTGACTGACATGTTGAGACTAGCCCAATTTGATTTTTAAAGGTTTTATTTTTTAAAGTTTAGTGGCTCATGCTTAAGAACACCCATATTAACATGCATAGAAGATAACTTCATATTTAAATTATTAGAAAGTAAATACAAAGCTATAATAATAATATAATTATTATTATTAGGCTCAGCAATAATAATAATATCTAACATTCACTGAGCACTTACTATGTGTCAGAAATTATGCTAACTACTTTACATCATATTTAATCCTCACAACCTAGGAAACAGAGAATTATTAACCCCATTTTACAATTAAACTAAATTGAAGCAAAGAAAGGTTAGGTAACTTCCTCAGGATCAAGCAGATGATCTGTGGTGAGAACTGGATTCCAGCTGTGCTTTTTCACAGCTGAGCCCCAAGTCTACCAGGAAGCCAGAACAAGGCACTTGTCCACAGGGTTGCGGGGTCCAAACACACTTGTCAGCCATTTTTCACACCTAGATATTTGCAAAGACCCTTGCCTAGAACAATGCCTGGTACATTGCAGACCTTCAAGGAATAGTTGTAAGTTAGATGGATTTTCTCTGAGTGCAGCTTCTATCACTCCACAGCAAATAACATTTCCTCTTGATGTAAAACTTAGTACACTTATTGGCCACCCCATAATAACAACAGAAAAGTATGTTAGAGAGGTGCTATTAAGTGAAAAAAAGCAATAGGAGAACTGAGAACATTATCATCCCACTTATAGAAAATCAAAGTTAGATGTTTGTAAGATTAAATAGGTCTATCATTAAATATAATAGATAAAGACATGCTACATAGATGCCAATGTGACAATACGTAAATATATTTGTAGTCATAGATAGTTTCTAGAAAAGTAAAAGAAAAATCGGTCAATACAGAGTTGCTCAGAAGAGCACTCAAAGGAGTAAGGAGTATTTATTTTTCCTACATGCTCTGTACCATTTGAATTATTTATCACAAACTTAAATAAGTTATCACATTAGTTACACTAATATCCAATAAGGAAGCAAAGGCTGAGATGATAATCCAGCAACTTCATCACAAAAGAGCATTCCTGGCAATCCCAAATGTACCCAGTCTGGAATTTCTTCCAAGGTTATTAATTTTAAATTCTTTGTTTCTTTTATCTTGCTAGCTACATACATTAACAGCTACTAGGAAAAACAGCAGCAGCCATAAAATATCTATTTTAATTTAGCTTCATTAATGTCTTTCTGAATTAAATGCACCCAATAAACAAAATATATGTAAACTGTCCCACTATAGGCTTTAAAACTTGCCAGCATTTTAACAAGCCACAGATAGCAAACACTTGACCAGTAAAGACTGATAAAGCTATAACTTAATTGCTGATTCAAGAGGGACAAGTGTTAAGACAATAGTTTCATTCTTCCATATTTCCCAGTTATGTTGATTTCAGCAGGTTGGCTACGTGCTAAAAGCAAACCATTTCACCATCAGTTTGTGTGGCAGCACAAACAGTATCCAGAATAGGATCAACTACAGATCTTGGCACCTATCATGTTAACTACCCATGTCTTGAAATGGAATGCCACAGAAGACTTTGGTTGCCAAAGATGAAGTATTTGGATTTTATCATTCACAAATGCAATGCACTGTGACTATTGTGATACCAAACACTAAAATCCAAATGGGAGTCTAGAGATGGTGAAGCACAATTCAGAGTGATTAGTTACGGCAACAATTTGTTGGAGATGAAAATATATACATATTAAATTCTCAGTATCTCTTAATAGGAACTGGTTGAATAAATTATGGCACATTTACATACTGAAACACAAAACAGCCATTAAATTCATGCAAAACATTACAGAAATCAATATTCCACCTTATCATAAAACTTGACATTGTTTCCTCCAATGGTCATTTAACACCAAAGTCATGGACTGCTGAAGGCATATTCTCACACATACATTCCTCAGCAAGCAAGAGGAGTTTGCTGCTGCACCAGCATTTCCAGTTTAATTCTCCACCAGTCCTAGAAAGTACATGGCATTCAGTGTCCTGCTAAGTACAGCCTGTGTGTTTCTGCTCTATCGGCTAAGGGTCTTGCGCCATCTTAATTACACAGAGTGATATTCACATCTCACTTCAACAAGTTCTCTTCTCTTGGCTTATTCTGTTGCATAGCTCCTGAAGAAGTAGAAATCATTCTTTCTTTGATAATGATGCTGTCTATATAACATGGTGGTTAGAAATGTGACACTTTGTTGATCAAATTAGCCTGAGTTTGAATCCAAGTCCCATCCCTGACCGATCATAGGATCTTGGGCAAAGTATTGAATCTTTCTGTGACTTAATTTTCTCATCTTTAAAATAGGAATGATAGGTACATTGCTCATGGTTTAATGGATTAAATGAGATAATGTAGGATAACTGTAAAGTATTAGCACAGTGCCTGGCAAATAATAAGTGCTCAGCAAATAATAGTTTTTAATCTGGAGTTTGTGAACCTTCTTCATTTCATGCTTTTGTCATCTTTTCATCATATCTCCAAAGATCAAAAATGTTCAAACCATTACATTGATAAAGTAAAAGAATCTCTTGGTCACAGCACATGTTAAGCTGGATGGAATTTTATTAGATACACAGAGAAGATCTGAATTTCTTTACAATAAAGACAAACTGAGTCTAATGCTTATATATTTGCGCAGCTGAGCAGGGGCATACAACAGTAACATAGTCACTTTGTGCTGAGTTTGGTTAAAATTCAAAAACTTAAAAATGTAACATAAAATACACATGATATTGCATCTGGGAAAGTTGAATCAAATTAGTTTTCAACTTTCTATGCTTACAGGGACAGGAAACTGAATAAATAAAATCCACAGGTCACACAAACAAAAGAAAATCTAGTTTAAAACAAGTTCACCCTAACAACAGATGCTGGAGAGGATGTGGAGAAATAGGAACATTTCAACCCTGTTAGTGGGAGTGTAAATTAGTTCAACCATTGTGGAAGATGGTGTGGTATTTCCTCAAGGATCTAGAACCAGAAATAACATTTGACCTGGCACTCCCATTACTGGGTATATACCCAAAGGATTATAAATCAATCTACTATAAAGAGATATGGACACGTATGTTTATTGCAGCACTATTCACAATAACAAAGACTTGGAACCAACCCAGATGCCCATCAATGATAGACTGGATAAAGAAATTGGGGCACATATACACCAAGGAATACTATACAGCCATAAAAAGAATGAGTTCACGTCCTTTGCAGGGACATGGATGAAGCTGAAAACCATCATTCTCAGCAAACTAACACAGGAACAGAAAAGCAAACACTGCATGTTCTCACTCACAAGTGGGAATTGAACAATGAGAACACATGGACACAAGGAGAACATCACACACTGGGGCCTGTCAGGGGGTGAGGGGCTAGAGGAGGGATAGCATTAGGAGAAATACCTAATGTAGATGACGGGTTCGTGGGTGCAGTAAACCACCATGGCACACGTATATTTATGAAACAAATCTGCATATTCTGCACATGTATCCCAGAACTTATAATTAAAAAAAAAAAAAAAAAAGTTCACTCTCTTCTAAAGCCTTCCGCCTGGGAAGTTTGCATATGTTACTGATTTCAGTTTCATCTTCAACTGAAAATGAAATCCCCCAAAAAGAGGCAAGGAACGAAAGAAGCAAAGAAATAATAATAAAGATACTAAACAATGTACAACTACTAGAGTGTGAGCAACGACATGGTGCCCAGTGGTCAGCCCCTAATTATAAGGAAGTCTCCCTCACTTCAGATAGTTGTGCAAGAAGAGGGCAGTCCCAAAACAGCCCACATTAAGCAGCCTGGAAACCCACAGGCTCCCTAACTTTGCTCAGACTTCCTGCCTTCAGGAAAAGAAGCATCTATAGTCTGAGTAAGTAACGCTGGCCTTACCCCACCCACCCACTCCTCCTCCACATGTACCTCCAAAAACATAGAAGGCAAGCCCATGTCACAACTAGTAGCCATGAGCTGAATCCACCTCGTAGATGGGTTTTGTTTGGCTTGCAGAGTTAAAAAGTAAAAAAAAAAAAATTTTGGTTGCCAATACTTAGAGAGATTTCACATAAAATCCAGATCTCTGGCTTGTCTCAAATTTTAAAAGATTTTGCAACACCAGGCTAGCATGCCCAGTAGGAATAGGTAAGGGAACCCTTTTTTAAGTGGAGTGTACACTCTTGAATTTGCCATTGTCCCCACCACTCCCTGTTCTAACACCCAGCCCGCCACCCTCATTGACATTAGCTGCCTGGCACTGGTTGATATTTGAGTGCCGAGAGCCTACTGGAAGATCTTGAAGAACAGAAAGCCAGATGTGCCAAATGTCAGTAGGAACCAATATGTCTATTAATTAAAACCAAAAACATAATAGCAGAAAATCTGATCATTTAATGGAAAAAACCCTAGGCTGGCTATTAAAACATGTTTCTTTCCTAGGACCACTACTTTGTGAAAGTAGTTAACTAATCTTTCCTAAATTTCAATGTCCTCAAATAAGAAGTGGGATGATAATACCAGTGTCATAGAATATGTTATGGAAGATAATTTGTGCTATCTTAAAGTCCTTTATAAAGTAGAACAAGGTAAATATAGATTATGATACTGAATTACTCTAAGCAATAGTTGAGACAGAATAAATGAAAGTTATACTATAGATATTTAATGTTATCTATACTATAGATGTTATCACACAAAAAAACTCTAATTCATTGATTTGCTAATGATTTCATGTTATTTTCCATACCTGCCTAGAACTTCATTAAGTAAATTCAATATGTATGCACTTAAATGCTATAGCCACAATTTAAAATTCTTTGTTAGCAAGACAAAAAACACTTAAAGGAAAAAAGAATGTGCCTTTTTACCTCATTATTCTTAAGATTAATTAGAATTTGGGTGATAGATTTTGGTTTTCTAAAACTTAGTGGTATATCAGAGGAGCTTAACTGAGGATTTGAGAAGGCACAGATCATTCACAGTACATCCTGCCTAGAACTTCATTAAGCAATGTCTGGATCAGGTTGTACCCATAAAATTTCTGTGCCCAAATGAATTTCAAATAAAGCTTCCTGAAGGAACCAGAGTCCATTAAATCCCTTCCTCCCGGAGCTGCAGGCAGTACTTAGGAGATGAGATGACACTGACTGAGCGCCTCATATTAGGATCCCTTTAATAAACCAAATAATTTCAAACCTCGGGACACAAATAACATTAGCAGAGGCAAGGGGATGGCCAGAACGGGAAGCTGAAGTTCTGAAACAAGCAAAATTTCTCACAATTTCCCTTCATCAGGCCAACAGTCACAGCACTAGACAAAGGGAATTTGTCTTAATAAGTGATGTGCAAACTGCCTTAATCTTGCACCTGCTGCACCGAAAGCCACATGAACCTCCAAGAAACCACGATGTCGTCCAATGCTGCCCCAACAAATGATAGGGACCCTGACCCAGGCAGTCTGCCCACCTCCCTCAAAACAAGGAAGTGATCTTCTTTCTTTGAGAATATGAACTAGAAAACACCCAAGATAAAGGGTATTATCTTATCCTTCTCATAGTATTTAACTGCCAAAAAAAAAAAAAAGTGATTGTGCGTGTCTCTCTCTTCTAGCTGTAGGGCCCGGTGCTAGTGTATAGCGAGCTCCTGATTTCATGTTTCTTAAGTTGAGATAAATTGTCTTCCGCGCGGCTCTGCTCCGCGGGACTTTGGTTCCTCCTCACCCCTTTGCTGCGCGGAACACCAGCTTCGCCAAAGCACCCCACTCCGGAGGGAGTTCGGCTTCTGCAGAAGGGCTGCTGCAGCGCGCTGCCCCGACCCCGCCTGCGGCCCCGCACGCTGCCGGTGCGCCCACCTCGCCTTCCTGGCACCCCGCCTGCGTCCGTTAGTCTGAGGAAGCCAGCCGCGACTTCATTGATGCACCCATTCCAGTGGTGTAACGGGTGTTTCTGTGGCCTGGGACTGGTGAGCACCAAGTCCTGCTCGATGCCACCCATCAGTTTCCAGGACCTTCCACCCAACATCTACATGGTGATCTTCGGCACCGGCATTTTTGTCTTCATGCTCAGCCTTATCTTCTGCTGCTATTTTATCAGCAAACTCCGGAACCAGGCACAGAGTGAGCGATATGGATATAAGGAGGTGGTGGTTAAGGGTGATGCCAAGAAGTTACAATTATATGGGCAGACCTGCGCAGTCTGTCTGGAAGACTTCAAGGGAAAGGATGAGCTAGGCGTGCTCCCATGCCAACACGCCTTTCACCGCAAGCTGCCAGGCTGGAGTGCAATGGCGTGATCTCGGCTCACTGCAACCTCTGCCTCCCAGGTTCAAGCAATTCTCCTGCCTCAGCCTCCCAGGTGTCTGGTGAAATGGCTGGAAGTTCGCTGTGTCAGCCCCGTGTGTAACAAGCCCATTGCTGATCCCTCAGAGGCCACGCAGAATATTGGGATTCTATTGTATGAGCTGGTATGAGTGCTGCAGCTACACCGAGACCTGGAGAAGACCTTTTGCCTTGTGGATGCACAGTTGTAACAAACAGGACTGTAAGGTGATGATGGTCACTTTCCCAGTGATGGGAAGGGTAGTCCAGGGCTGGGCTTCCACCCTCAGTGCGAGACCAGCTCCAGATGTGCCCCCACTTCCTGCCTCATGAAGCTTTCTTCCCTGCTACTCCATGCTGGTGGCCTCACCCATCAAGACCACTGTCTCCTGGTACTGGACTATCTACCCGCCTTGTCCCTGCTCTGGGGGAAGGCGTCCATCCCAATCAAGAACATGGAGGACATCCTCTTTCAAGGTTCCCCTTAGGAGGATGAGCTACTCTGACCCAGAAGGGATGAGATGGGCTCTGTCCCCTCTACAGATCTCCCCTCCCCTTCTCAATTCTTCTGGAGGAAGGTTAGAAGGGAAGGAAGGAAAGACCAAGGAACCAAGCGCCTCCACAAAAGGCGAGGGAGGCTCTGTATGAAACAGAAGAGCAGGGACATTAGGGAAAATGTCAATGTTTACACGGGACCTGTTGAAACAAAGGCTGGCTGGTGCCGGCTGACTCCAGGGTAAGAGAGGGCCCTTCCCCTGCCAGGACCCAAGGTGCTATCCATTCATTCTCTTCCTCAGTTAATCTCAGAAAAGCTTCCTGTTCCATATTGAGGTTTGCAAACCCTCTAGAGGAGGGCTAGTTCTGTACTCCAATTGATTCCCAGGGGCCTTTTATTTTCCCCCCTTTGGATCAAAAGGGGCATAGGGATGAGGGTATCTACCGTTAAGCAACAGATACCTCCTTCCCTTTGTAAGTAGTATTTTTATACTTCTTCCTCACCTCTCAGGCTTTAGATACCAAATCCCCAGAATCGAAGGGCGTGGGGATTTTTTCTATTCCTCCCTGCAGTGGGTGAGGGTGAGAGAAAGTTATGTATTTAAAGAAAAATAAATGTAATATCAAGTTTCTCTAACCTAAAAAAAAAAAAAATTGTCTTCCTTCTCCATATTCTGTCTTAGAAGCACAAAAGACCTAAAAACCTCCAAGCAATGTATTTATCTGGGACCTCCTCTTTCGGGCCATGGAGTGCATTATGGTGCCCACCACGACTGGGCAAAATGATAAAACTTTGAAATATAATTATAGAGTTAGGTCAAACTGTGCACAGTGGAATATCTCCTGGATTCCGTAAAGGCAGATTGATAATGCAATCGTGGTACACCACCACTGATATTACTCAGCCCTTACAATTCAGGCTCTGAATCAGAGGAGTGAGATTTCTCCAGCCCCGCGCCACTCCTGCGGTCCCATCGCTTCACCGCTAAGGAGCAGCCTAGCCAGCATTCCCACAGGGTAGGAGCTGGAACTGCACACTAGAGAGCTAAACAGATCAAGCATTCTGTTTCTGCCTCTGGCACTCACTCACAGGAACCTCAAATCCCTGTGTCTTGGTTTTGTCATCTGTAAAATGGGATAATAGCTCTTACCATAGGACCCCAGTGAAGACCAAATGTATGCAAAGGGCTTGGCACCCAGCCTGGCACACAGTCCCATCCTAGCGTAGGGAAAAGAGATGTGCAATGACCCCGTGAAAGTTTGAAGATGATGCTGTGCTCAAGCTTGGATTGGGCTTCCAGGCACACTGGTGTCACCCAGGCTCTGGGGGCCAAGGCAGCACTTCTCCAGCCTTTCTATTGGAACCACCCCTAACTGTAAAGAGCTGTGAATGTATGCCCTGGGGCCTGTTGGAAGCTTCAAAATTCATTCTTGTTTTGTGTTAAACCTCCATGTCTTTTTAATTTGCTCCCAAGCAAATCTGTCTGGGTTTTAATGTAAAAATAATATTGCCTCCTACTAAATCTCTGAGAAATATGAACCTTGAGGGAGGCATGCTATAATCATACGGTGACTTTGCCGACCCAGCACCTTCCCCACACACCTGAGGATACATGTGCCTCAATGTGCTACCATGTGGGGCTGCCCTTCCAGTCGCACAAGTGAGAGTGTGGGTCCACCTTGGGATATTGCAGCATCTCCTTTTTTTTTTCTTCCCCACTTATTTATTTTATTACATTTTAGGTTTTGGTGTACATGTGAAGAACATGCAAAATTGTTGCATAGGTACACATGTGGCAGTGTGATTTGCTGCCTTCCTCCCCATCACCTACATCTGGCATTTCTCCCCCTGCCATCTCTCACCAGCTCCCCACACCCCACCGTCCCTCCCCTATTTCCCCCCAACTGACCCCAGTGTGTAGTGCTCCCTTCCCTGTGTCCATGTGTTCTCATTGTTCAACACCCGCCTATGAGTGAGAACATGTGGTGTTTGATCTTCTACTCTTCTGTCAGTTTGCTGAGAATGATGGTTTCCAGGTTCATCCATGTCCCTACAAAGGACACAAACTCATCATTTTTGATGGCTGCATAATATTCCATGGTGTATATGTGCCACATTTTCCCTATCCAGTCTATCATCGATGGGCATTTGGGTTGGTTCCAGGTCTTTGCTATTGTAAACAGTGCTGCAATGAACATTCGTGTGCACGTGTCCTTATAGTAGAACGATTTGTAATCCTTTGGATATATACCCAGTAATGGGATTGCTGGGTCAAATGGAATTTCTATTTCTATGTCCTTGAGGAATCGCCACACTGTCTTCCACAACGGTTGAACTAATTTACACTCCCACCAACAGTGTAAAAATGTTCCTATTTCTCCACATCCTCTCCAGCATCTGTTATCTCCAGATTTTTTAATGATCGCCATTCTAACTGGCGTGAGATGGTATCTGAATGTTGTTTTGATTTGCATTTCTCTGATGACCAGTGATGATGAGCATTTTTTCATATGTTTGTTGGACTCATGTATATCTTCTTCTGTAAAGTGTCTCTTCATATCCTTTGCCCACTTTTGAATGGACTTGTTTGTTTTTTTCTTGTAAATCTGTTTTAGTTCTTTGTAAATTCTGGATATCAGCCCTTTGTCAGATGGGTAAACTGAAAAAATTTTTTCCCATTCTGTTGGTTGCCGATTCACTCTAATGGTTGTTTCTTTTGTTGTGCCGAAGCTGTGGAGTTTGATTAGGTCCCATTTGTCTATTTTGGCTTTTGTTGTCAATGCTTTTGGTGTTTTGGTCATGAAGTCCTGGCCTACACCTATGTTCTAAATGGTTTTGCCTAGATTTTCTTCTAGGGTTTTTATGGTGTTAGGTCTTATGTTTAAGTCTTTAATCCATCTGGAGTTAATTTTAGTGTAAGGTGTCAGGAAGGGGTCCCGTTTCTGCTTTCTGCACATGGCTAGCCAGCTTTCCCAACACCATTTATTGAACAGGGAATCCTTTCCCCATTGCTTGCTTTTGTCTGGTTTGTCAAAGATCAGATGGTTGTAGATATGTTGTGTTGCCTCCAAGACCTCTGTTCTGTTCCATTGATCTATATCTCTGTTTTGGTACCAGTACCATGCTGTTTTGATTACTGTAGCCTTGTAGTATAGTTTGAAGTCTGGTAGTGTGATGCCCCCCACTTTGTTCTTTTTGCTTAGAATTGACGTGGCTATGCGGGCTCTCTTTTGGTTCCATATGAAGTTTAAGGTGGTTTTTTCCAGTTCTGCAAAGAAGGTCATTGGTAGCTTGATGGGGATAGCATTGAATCTGTAAATCACTTTGGGCAGTATGGCCATTTTCACGATATTGATTCTTCCTAACCATGAACATGGAATATTTCTCCATCTGTTTGTGTCCTCTCTTATTTCGTTGAGCAGTGGCTTGTAGTTCTCCTTGAAGAGGTCCTTTACGTTTCTTGTTAGTTGTATTCCTAGGTATTTTATTCTCTTTGTGGCAATTGTGAATGGAAGTTTGTTCTTGATTTGGCTCTCTTTAAGTCTGTTATTGGTGTATAGGAATGCATGTGATTTTTGCACATTGATTTTGTATCCTGAGACTTTGCTGAACTTGCTTATCAGTTTCAGGAGGTTTGGGGCTGAGACGATGGGGTCTTCTAGATATACAATCATGTCGTCTGCAAATAGAGACAATTTGACTTCCTCCTTTCCTATTTGAATGCCCTTTATTTCTTTTTCTTGCCTGATTGCTCTGGCTAGAACTTCTAATACTATATTGAATAGCAGTGGTGAAATAGGGCATCCTTGTCTGGTGCCACATTTCAAGTGGAATGCTTCCAGTTTTTGCCCATTCAATGTGATATTGGCTGTTGGTTTGTCACAAATAGCTTTTATTATTTTGAGATATGTTCCATCGATACCTACCTTATTGAGGGTTTTTAGCATAAAGGGCGGTTGAGTTTTGTCAAAGGCCTTCTCTGCATCAATTGAGATAATCATGTGGTTTTTGTCTTTGGTTCTGTTTATGTGGTGAATTACGTTTATAGCCTTGCGTATGTTGAACCAGCCTTGCATCCCCGGGATGAAGCCTACTTGATCATGATGGATAAGCTTTTTGATGTGCTGTTGCAATCGGCTTGTCAGTATTTTTTTGAAGATTTTTGCATCTATGTTCTTCATGGATATTGGCCTGAAGTTTTCTTTTCTTGTTGAGTCTCTTCCGGGTTTTGGAATCAGGATGATGTTGGTGTCATAAAATGATTTGGGAAGAATTCCCTCTTTTTGAATTGTTTGGAATAGTTTCAGAAGGAATGGTACCAGCTCCTCTTTGTATGTCTGGTAGAATTCAGCTGTGAACCCATCTGGACCTGGGCTTTTTTTGGGTGGTAAGCTCTTAATTGCTGCCTCAACTTCAGACCCTGTTATGGGTCTGTTCAGGGTTTCGGCTTCTTCCTGGTTTAGGCTTGGGAGGAGGCAAGTGTCCCGGAATTTAACTATTTCTTCCAGCTTTATTAATTTGTGTGCATAGAGTTGTTAGTAATAATCTCTGATGATGGTTTGAATTTCTGTGGAATCTGTGGTGATATCCCCTTTATTGTTTTTTATTGCATCAATTTGGTTATTCTCTCTTTTCTTTTTTATTAATCTGGCTGGTGGTCTGTCTATTTTGTTAATTTTTTCAAAAAACCAGCTCCTGGATTTATTGATTTTTTGAAGGGTTTTTTGTGTCTCTATCTCCTTCAGTTCTGCTCTGATCTTAGCTTTTCTTGTCTTCTGCTAGACTTTGAGGTTTTTTGATCTTGCTCCTCTAGCTCTTTCAGTTTTGACGATAGGGTGTCAATTTTTGATCTCTCCTTGCTTCTCATGTGGGCACTTATTGCTATATATTTTCCTCTAGAGACTGCTTTAAATGTGTCCCAGAGATTCCGGTATGTTGTGTCTTCATTCTCGTTGGTTTCAAAGAACATCTTTATTTCTGTCTTCATTTTATTGTTTATCCAGTCAACATTCAAGAGCAAGTTGTTCAGTTTCCATGAAGCTGTGCGGTTCTGGGTTAGTTTTCGAATTCTGAGTTCTAACTTGATTGCACTGTGGCCTGAGAGACTGTTTGTTACAATTTCCGTTCTTTTGCATTTGCTGAGGAGTGATTTACTCCCAATTATGTGGTCAATTTTAGAGTAGGTGTGATGTGGTGCTGAGAAGAATGTATATTCTGTGGATTTGGGGTGGAGAGTTCTGTAAATGTCTATTAGGTTTGCTTGGTCCAGGTCTGAGTTCAAGTCCTGGATATCCTTGTTAATTTTCTGTCTGGTTGATCTCTCTAATGTTGACAATGGGGTGTTAAAGTCTCCCACTATAATTGTGTGGGAGTCTAAGTCTCTTTGTAAGTCATTAAGAACTTTCCTTATGTATCTGTGTGCTCCTGTACTGGGTGCATATATATTTAGGATCGTTAGCTCTTCTTGTTGCATTGATCCTTTTACCATTATGTAATGTCCCTCTTTGTCTCTTATGATCTTTGTTGCTTTAAAGTCTAATTTATCAGAGATGAGAATTGCAACTCCTGCTTTTTTTTGCTCTCCATTTGCTTGGTAAATCTTCCTCCATCCCTTTATTTTGAGCCTTTGTGTATCCTTGCATGTGAGATGGGTTTCCTGGATACAGCACTCCGATGGATTTTGGCTTTTTATCCAATTTGGCAGTCTGTGTCTTTTGATTGGGGCATTTAGTCCATTTAAATTTAGGATTAATATTGTTATGTGTGAATTTGATACTGCCATTTTGGTGCTAGCTGGGTGTTTTGCCCTTTAGTTGAGCTGGTACTTGTTGTTCCTTTATATGTGTAGAGCCTCTTTCAGGAGCTCTTGTAGAGCTGGCCTGGTGGTGACTAAATCTCTGAGTACTTACATGTTCCCAAAGGATTTTATTTTTCCTTCACTTATGAAGCTTAGTTTGGCTGGATAGGAGATTCTGGGTTGAAAGTTCTTTTCTTTAAGGATGTTGAATATTGGCCCCCACTCTCTTCTGGCTTGTAGGGTTTCTGCTGAGAGATCTGCTGTGAGTCTGATGGGTTTCCCTTTGTGGGTAACCTGACCTATCTTTCTGGCTGCCCTTAGTATTTTCTCCTTCATTTCAACCCTGGTGAATCTGACGATTATGTGCCTTAGGGTTGCTCTTCTTGATGAATATCTTTGTGGTGTTCTCTGTATTTCCTGGACTTGAATGTTTGCCTGCCTTGCTAGGTTGGGGAAGTTTTCCTGGATAGTATCCTGAAGAGTATTTTCCAGCTTGGATTCATTCTCTTCGTCGCATTCAGGTACGCCTATCAAACATAGATTAAGTCTTTTCACATAGTCCCACATTTCTTGGAGACTTTGTTCATTCCTTTTTACCCTTTTTTCTCCAGTCTTGCCTTCCCGTTTTATTTCATTGAGTTGCTCTTCGACCTCTGATATCCTTTCTTCTGCTTGGTCCATTCGGCTATTGATACTTGTGCATGCTTCACGATGTTCTCGTGTTGCGTTTTTCAGCTCCATCAATTCACTTATATTCCTTTCTATTTTGTCCATTCCCGTTAGCATTTCGTCAAATCTTTTTTCAAGGTTCTTAGTTTCTTTGCATTTGGTTAGAACATGTTCTTTAAGTTCACAGAAGTTTCTTACTACCCACCTTCTGAAGTCTGATTCTGTCATTTCATCACACTTGTTCTCCCTCCAACCTTGTTCCCTTGCTGGTGAGGAGTTGTGATCCCTTGTAGGAGGAGAGTTGTTCTGGTTTCGGGTGTTTTCATCCTTTTTGTGCTGGTTTCTTCCCATCTCTAAGGATTTATCCACCTGTCGACTTTGTAGTTGCTGGCTTTCAGATTGGGTCTCAAATCTTTCAGATTGACGTTCTGTTTGTTGATGATGAGGTAATTTCTGTTTCTTGGTTTTCCTTCTGACAGTCTGGCCCCCCTGCTATGGGTCTGCTCAGGTTCACTCCAGGCCCTGCTTGCCTGGGGTTCACCTGCAGCAGCTGCTGAACAGCAAGGGTTGTTACCAGTTTTCTTCTTCTGCTATCTTTGCCCCAGAAGGATACCCACCTAGTGTCAATCTGATCTCTCTTTTATAAGGTGTCTTTTTGGATATATAGGGGTCAGGGAGCTGCTTGAGGAGACGGTCTCTTCTTTATAGGAGTTCAAATGGTGAGCTGCGAGCTCTGTTGTTGTTCATTCAGAGCTGCTGGGCAGGTACGTTTAGGTCTGCTGCAGCAGAACTCATAAACTGCTTTTTGTTCCCAGGTGCTCTGTCCCAGGGATTTAGGGCTTTATTTATGAGTTTCCGTTATGCTGCCGCCTTCTTTTTTTTTTCTTCAGACCTGCGCTGCCCAGCAAGGAGGCAGCCTAGTCACTGTCGGCCTATAGAGGCTTTGCTGAGCTGCTGTGGGCTCTGCCCAGCTGCCGAGTGAACTTCCCTGCAGTCCTGTTTATATGGGTGTAGTTAGAACTGATTTGGCGATGGTGGCCCGCCTCTGTTGAAGCGGAGTCTCTGCTGTGGCGGGTTGCCTTGGCAACGGCGGGCTGCCTCCGTAATGGCGGACGCCCCTCTCCCACAGAGCTGGACCATCCTGGGTTCAGCTGCGCTTGCTGTGAAAGTCTCAATCCAGAGTTTCTGGTTGCTGTTCTTTTGTGGGGGTGGGACCAGCCGAGCCTGATCGCCTGGCTCCCTGCCTCAGAGCCTTTTTTGAGTTGGTGTTCCAGTTGCCCGTTGAAGAGGCGCCGGGGTCTGTTTGTTTTCCCCTGCGGCCACTCACTGCGCTGGCTTAAACAGCGGCACTGAGGTTTGTGGCACTTTTTTTTTTTTTTTTTTTTTGCCCTGGAATCTACTGT
This sequence comes from Sapajus apella, assembly GCF_009761245.1. Lineage (NCBI taxonomy): Eukaryota > Metazoa > Chordata > Mammalia > Primates > Cebidae > Sapajus > Sapajus apella. Next base: position 75,518,735 of record NW_022436941.1, read on the forward strand.
CCTGGTTCTCTGCTCAGTCACCTTTTGAAACAGACGAATGGACAACTTCCCATGGCTCCAATAGCCAGCCAAAAGGGCACCCTGACCGGTGTATTTTTTATGGAGAACCGCTGCTCCGGGGTGCAGACAAAGCAGCCGCGCGGGGCAAAGCAGCGGAGCTGGCCGGCACAGCCGCGTTGGCCGAAACAGCCACGCTGGCAACCGTGGATCTCCTCTGCCTGGGAATTTCCTAGTCTGTGGGCAATAAAAATGCGACGTCCACTCACCCTCTGCGCTTTCACTGGGAGCTGCAATCCTGAGCTGTTCCTAAACTGCCATCTTGGATCCTCCCCCCTCTCATGTGTTTTCTCTTTTTTTTTTTTTTTTTTTTTTGAGACAGAGCTTCACTCTTGTCACCCAGGCTAAAGCATGATGGCATGATCTCGGCTCACTATAACTAACCTCCACCTCCTGGGTTCAAGCAATTCTCCTGTTTCAGCCTCCTGAGTAGCTGGGATTACAGGCGCCTGCCACCACACCTGGCTAATTTTATATTTTTAGTAGAGACATGGTTTCACCATGTTGGTCAGAATGGTCTCAAACTCCTGATCTCAGGTGATCCACCCGCCTCAGCCTGCCAAAGTGCTGGGATTACAGGCATGAGCCACTGGGCCTGGCCAGCATCTCATGGTTAATAGATAAAACCCCAAGGCCCTGAGAAACTAAAGGATTTTCTCGAAATCACAGTGTGGGAGGAGATAGACTGAACCAGGGACCAGCTCTCTGAGTTCAACCTACTTTCCTCTCTGGTCGTAAACATCGTAAAAACAGAACACAACACATTTGTGAACAAAGTTAGACCAGCCATTATACTAAAGTGATCTTAACAGAGTCACAAGTGTCATAGGCATTCTAAGAGAATGTCGTAAGGTATCCCTTCATGTCATAACATTTGAGAGAAGTGCTTGCTGTTTACCAAATACAGGTGAACAAATAAAGGTAATAAATAAATGCACTTCAATTGCTCTGTTTGGGAAGAAGGATAAGAGTTTGCATTTGAAGTTCTCATAAAAGTCACATTAGCCAATGTTGTGTTTCGATAAGACATAGTATTTGCAGATTGAGACTGGGTCATCTGCACCGACCCTATGTGGCTGTTTCTGACCAAAAACAGATGCAGATTCTGACTAGTTCATGGTCCTTAGATAGGAGTTGCTGTTGATGTATATTGCAACAGCTGTAGAGAAATCAGCCTTTCTTAATATTTAATATTCATAATGGCACTACTACATGTACATATTTTGAAAAAATATATATACACTTACAGAGACAGTTTCAAAATATTTTGTTGACCACAGGTACAAGATGAGTTACAAAATAATATCTAAACTCAAATAAGCACTAATATTAAAAGATAACTACTCTTTTACTTTTTAGCTAAAATATTGTGGTGATTCTTAAAATGAACTTTAAATGATGTCCATGATACGTAAATCTTAAAAAAGAAAAAAGTTCTATTTTCCTTTCTTGCCACAGTAGAGATGACCAGATACTTACCTCTAGGGGGAGCTCAAGGCTTTGTCTCTACTTAATCAATCTTTTCTGCCTTCCCAGTGTTACACGACAGAGCCCTAGGACCTCTCCACTTGGGAAAAGATGCTCCACTCCATCCCTCCCCATCCCCTTAAAAAGCAGCAAAAATCTGAGGTGGGAGGAGGTGCTCAGGAGAAAAAGAGACTCTGGGAAAACTAGTGGGCAATCTCGGTCCACCAGGTGGTTATTTTTCTCTTTGCAGATAAACCCTTACTCTTACAAACCCAGTGTTTGCCTGGAGGATCCCCTTAGCCAATCCCTCAAACTACCAGTGGCAGCAGTATGAAACTGGACATTCATGCCCCACCACCCTTGGCTTCCTAGGACTACTGACTAGTACTCTTAGAACTTGAGGCTGTATAGATACTGGTATATTCATACCAGCATTTCCCAAAATGGATTTTCAAAGAACACCAGTCTGACTGTAAGTTAGCACATTTTATGCAAATAAAGGTCAAAAGAAGTTTAGAAGACACGGGGTTAAACTAAGTTCAAATGTGTTCCTTTGTGCAGGACTTCTCATAGTCTGTAATGCATGGTGACTCTCCAAAAGAAGGGAAAAGTTGGAAGTGTTTCTCAGGTTTTTACAACCATAGGTCTCTCTTTGAAAAGCCTCCTCTTAGGCCTGTTGTTAGAACTCTCAGACATTTTCCTGAAGATTGTTGAGGTCATGGTCGAGAAAAGAAGCACAGATTTGGAATTTTTTAAAAAATAACTCAGCCTAGTATATTTCAAACAAAAAGGGAGAGTTTGGTCTGAATTATCTGGATATGTACAATGAAACCTTTGGAGTCCCACCTCCCTGCCATCACCTAATATTGTCTATGCTACAGAACCTCTTTAGGCCAACAGCATACAAAACTTTGGATTTATACTCAAAAAATGACTATTTACATCACAAAATGAGATTCCCCATAAAACTCCTTAAATCACAGATTCTCACACCACATTTAAAAAAATGATTCTACAAAATTACAATTAAGTTTATCCACTTACACGTTCTCAAGAAAACTCCTGGCTTACCGGAAGACACCATTGCATGTGGCATTGCACAGTGACCATTGCTTTAAATATCCACAGATGTAAACCACTTTTTTTTTTTTTTAGACAGAGTCTCATTTTGTCTCCCAGGCTGGAGTGTAATGGCACAATCTTAGCTTACTGCAACCTCTGCCTCCAGGGTTCCAGTGATTTTTCTGCCTCAGCCTCCCAAGGAGCTGGGATTACAGGCACGCACCACCATGCCCGGCTAGTTTTTGTATTTTTAGTAGACATGGGGTTTCACCATGTTGGCCAGGCTGGTCTCAAACTCCAGACCTCATAATCTGCCCACCTCAGCCCACCAAAGTGCTGGGGTTACAGGCGTGAGCCACTGCACCCTAAAGAACTTCTTTTTAAAACTTTTCATATAAGTTTTTTTCAACAGGACACAAATTATTTGTTTTATTATTCTGCCTCACTGTTTTTCTACTACATCTATGCAAGTACAATCTGCATTAAAAAAAATTGCTAGTCATACCATTTTGCTACCCAGGTAAGCTATGTTAAGGCCATGTTGCTACCAGTCACGATCTTCATGAGATGGGGTGGCTGGGTGGTGAATACAGCAGTCCTGGGGGAGTTGGATCAGGATCACTGGCATGCCTTTTTAAACTCTAGTTCTTAGGAAACTGCCATCAGATTCTCCCCTCAGGTGAGAGCCACTGCTCCGTGGTGTTAAAATGACATTAAAAAGTTGGATTCCAAAGAAATATTAGAGCAGGAAAATTATTACAAATCAGAAATATAGGACTACACTTTCCAAAGTGGGGTTACATACTCCAGAAAATATGTTTAAAATAATGGAATTTCTGTTTACACTTTTATCTCAAAAATTAGAAATTAGACTTTCTTAATATTTAATATGCAGAATAACAATACTATATGTATATGATTTGAAGAAAAAAGAAATATGCACATATTTTATAGAGAGACATTTTCAAACTATTTTGCTAATGAGAGGCACAATTTAAAAGTTGGGGGACCAATGGTATAGAGAAAATTATGCCTCTGCAAGCACATTTCAGGTTAATTAGACAATAACTCAGAAAGATGTGAGCCTGCAGTCCAATAATGATCTCCCATTGTCAAACAAATGCCAAGATAAAACTAAACTTATTTCAGAAATGATTCCATGTTATTATAAGAACAAATATCACATTTCACTAACCCTGTCAGTTGAGTAGCAAATAACAGCCTTTGGAACTTGGATAGCAAATAGAAAAGGCAAAAAAAAATTAAAATTAGGCTTTAAAAACCATTGGGATCACGATCTGGGTTCTCTGCTCAAATGTATCAGCAGCTTGTAAATTTTGGGCAGTATTTTTCAATCAACAAATATTAATCAAGAGCTGCCTCATCATATTCACTTTTTAAATTTAAAAAACAACCTAAATATATTTAATTTTGAATGAGAATGAAGCTTGTGATGCTTATAAGCATATTCAACTGAATTTATTACCAATTAAAAGATGTAAAGAATTAGTTTGTGTACAAAGTTTGAGTCTTCTTCCAAGACTATATGGCAGTGTTTACTCAATGCAGAATCTTCCAAGCTTACTCAAACTGTTGGCACAGTTACCTTGAAAAAAATTTTTCCGTAAAATAAATTTTATTTTCTTTGGGAGGGTAAAATCAAAAGAAAAATTCGGACTTCCAAGATGAATTATATACAAGTAGATTGAATTAATATAAATATGTTCCAATAGTCACATGTCTTTCAGATAAAAAGAAACACATGTTCACATAAAGGCTTATATAATTACTATATACAAAATATTTTTGCCTTTCTGTTAAAACATACTTGTCAACTGGTAACATTCATAGTATACTTTTGGGGATAAATTGAAGGCCTAGAGATGTGTCAAGACCTTCACAGTCCATAACATGTTCTAATTCTAGGAAAATCTTCCAAGGACTACGTTCTTATAGAAGCATTTGTATTATTAATCATTATAGAATTCCATTCCCCTCTACTCTAATATTGTTATTTATTACAAAAATTCATCAGTGCCATTTAACCATATTACGGAAAACGATCTCTGCTTTTTCCTTATATTCGCCTAAAAGACCCTGACATAAGCTTAAGATCAGGATCTGAATCTTCCATAATAGAAGTAATAGCAAAAGAACCTCAGTAAAGGATTATACAAGATACCCTGGTCTATTAATACCACAGGGAAGTAATCCACAAGCACCATGGACATCAGCACCATTAAGAGTCACCTGTGACTGAGTGGCGATTTCTAGGACTTTTCAGCCCCAGTATTGAAGATGGCTTCCACCAGTACTTTGATACCAAACCTCTCCAGAAGCAGAAACCACTGATTACCATGTGCTGCACTGCACTGTTTTGTTCCTGCTGGATTAAGGTTATAAATTAATTGTTAGTAGACATTTCCATTTTTAATCATGGTAATCTCAAGAATTTTACCCCTAACAAACCACTACGTTAAGGACTAATTAGTCAGGTACTGGCAAAGTCAAACAATCCATATCAAAATTAAAAGGACATCCAAATCAGTTGTGGGCATGTTTCAAACTGTAGTAACAATCCTTGTCTTAGTTTTGCCTATCTGGCAGATGCGAGGAATATGTCTCCAGAGTCTTAAATGCTGTGGTGTAGTCATTGGCATACCAGATGATGCAACAGGTCATCCTGCAACTAAAGAAACATGAGGGACTAATTCTAGTTCAACTACAGATGACATTCGCTGAGCAACCTTCTAATCAACAGGCTCCAGACAACAGGGCAGATCTGACTGATCATGTCCCAGAGACAATGGTCTCCCTTTCAGGTTAGAAGAATGACGAGAAGATGATAACCGAGAACTGAAACAGAACTCACAGCTTGCAAAACTGCACCAAACTGGGGCATCAAGAAAACAATCTAAGGCTCAGATTCTTTTTTTTTTTTTTAGTTTATTTATGATACTTTAAATTCTGGGGTACATGTGCAGATCATGCAGGTTTGTTACATAGGTATACATGTGCCATGGTGGTGGTTTGCTGCATCCATCACCCTGTCATCTACATTAGGTATTTCTCCTAATGCTATCCCTCCCCAATCCTCCCACTCCCTGCTATTCCTCCCCCCCAGTCCCCCATCCCACAGGCCCCAGTGTATGATGTTTCCCTCCCCTGTGTCCATGTGTTCTCATTGTTCAACACCCATTTATAAGTGAGAACATGCAGTGTTTGGTTTTCTGTTCTTCTGTCAGTTTGCTGTGAATGATGGTTTCCGGTTTCATCCATGTCTCTGCAAAGGACATAAACTTTTCTTTTTTATGGCTGCATAGTATTACATGGTGTATATGTGCCACATTTTCTTTAGTCTATCATTGATGGGCATTTGGCTTGATTTCAAGTCTTTGCTATTGTGAACAGTGCTGCAGTAAACATACATGTGCATGCATCTTTGTAATAGAATGATTTATAATCCTTTGGGTATATACCCAGTGGCTCAGATTCTTTAACAGAAGCTTGTTCCGGCCCTATCTTCCAAGATAAGACACCGGCTCACCTAGTTCACAAAGTCTACCAGTCCCCATCAAGACTATTCTGTGACTAACTCTAGTCCTCAAAACTCTAGATTTACCCTTCCCTAACTTCCCTTTGGAGACACCTAGGTTTGTTCATGGAGTATATGTTTCCCTGCTGAGGCAAACTATTAAATTTAACACTTTTATTTTTACTGTAGCTGTGTTTCTGATAGTCTCTGGTCAGGGGGTCTTAGCAAACGCCCTAAAGTCACCTTGCAGCCTGCTGAGTCTTGATAAAGACGGTTTTGGGGTAAGTTGTATTATTTTAAGAAAAGGAGAAAAGGGACCCAAAAAATTGAAAATAGAAAGAAAATGGAGCTTCTTCATCAATATCAAATTTTTAGGCCCTGCAACATCCTCATCTATGTTCCTTCCAGTGAATAGAGAAACTATAATAAGGTTCTTTGTAAAATAATTTGGTGCCTAGACAGTCTAGTTGCTATATAAATACCAGTGAAAACAATAGCAATATATTTTCATACATATATATATAGATATACAGTAACTTATAAAATTATAACTTACAAGATAATCTACGGTACTGGAGTTGTTCTCATTTTAAAGGCAGTCTCAGAGGATCTAGTTACCTAAATTAGCATCATGCAGGTTTAAATAGTGGAACCACAACACAAATTCAATTACTAACCACCATGATAAACTCCTTTCCATTTTTTCAGATTGTATAAGAATCTGTGTCACCGTGTTCATAATAATATATTAAAAAATTGCAGATAAGTTATTGTTTTAGAGAAAACAAAGTCCACGTTAAGAAAAAGTAGATTGGGCACCATGGCATGTGCCTTTACTCCAAGCTACTAAGGAGGCTGAGACAGGAGAATTGCTTGAACCCAGCAGTTCCTTAAAGCTAGGAGTTCGAGGCCAGCCTAGGCAACATCACAAGACCCTATCTCTAAAAAATAAAAACTTAAATAAAAATAAATAATAAAATAAATGTTGTGAGCAAAAAATGATCTTTTTAATCATCATTTTCATAGACTGTAGCCTTTATGCAGTCAGAAGGAATTTTAATCACACACCATAACCAAAAATTTTACTTAGTTAACAAATACTCTCAGTAGAGTAGTCCCAACCCCACCCACCCCCACCCCCATCCCCTGCTTATCCACAGTTTCATTTCCATGGTTTCAGTTACCCATGGCCAACCAAGGTCCAAAAACATTAAAAGGAAAATTCCAGAAATAATTCACAAGATTTTAACTAAACAGCATTCAGCACCATCCTGCTTGGGAGATGAACTACCCCTTGTCCAGTGTATCTGTGCTGTAGAATGTACCCAACTATTAGGCATTTAGAAGCCATCTGAGTTATCAGATCACTGCTACAATATTGCAGTGCAATAGAAGTACAGTGTTGAAATCAACTTTATTTTGTGTTTATTATAGTATATTGTTATAATTGTTCTACCTTATTATTATTCATCTGTTACTGGACCTAATTTATAAATTAAACTTTATCATAGCTATGTATATGTATGAAAAAGCATAGTATGTATTGGATTGGTACCATCCATAGTTTCAGGCATCCACTGAGGGTCTTTATACGTAGATAAGGGGAAACTTCTGTAATACTACCAAAATTCTTAACCTCACCTCACCATGAGGTCAAACACAGTCAAATGCTTTAAAAAGGCACCAGTCATGCTATCACCTGAGTGGAATAATCACCTTTGAGATGGTCAGCAGGATTTGAAATGTAGTCACGGCTCAGGTAAAATCAACGGCCCATGGAGAAACTTAGAGCGTTTCATTAAACTGGGCTATTAAGCACATTCATAGTTCATAAAACTTAATGGTCTCTCTGTAATGATTTATTTTTAAGTCCCCCAGAGGCTGCTAGGAAGCCAAAACATGACCAAATATCATCAACTGCTATGTCAAACTTAATGTGAGAATTTAAAGTCTCACCACAAACTTAACAAATTCACTAACTTCTCCCAGCATGAGCTGAAAGTCTCCATTTGAATAAATTAAAATGCTTCCTGACCTACCAGGACTTCCTGACTTCCTACATACTAAAAGGATATATATATATATATATTTTTTTTTTTTTTGAGACAGAGTCTTGCTCTGTCACCCAGGCTGGAGTGCAACGGCACAATCTCGGCTCAGTGCAACCTCTGCTTCCCAGGTTCAAGTAATTCTCCTGCCTCAGCCTCCCAGCCTCCCAAGGTGGGAGGTGCATGCCACCATACTCAGCTAATTTTTTGTATTTTAAGTAGAGATGGGGTTTCACCATACTGGGCAGTATGGTCTTGAACTCCTGACCTTGTGATTCACCCGCCTCGGCCTCCTAAAGTGCTGGGATTACAGGCCTGAGCCATCATGCCCGGCCTAAAAGGATATATTCTTTCCAGAGTACTAGGTCAGCTATGTCCTGACAGAATCAGAGGGACTGATTAACATTACCCACACAAAAAACTTGGCCAAATGAAGAGAAGATGCAAGATGGTATCCCTGAAAATCAGGACACTCATTTTTACTAGTGTGAAGAGGTTTAAAAAAGAATATTAATAGAAAATATTTCCCTACTACAGAGGTTAAATGTGAGAGTCTAAATTTGACAACTTCTTAGTCCATTTTGCATTGCTATAAAGGAATACCTGAGGCTGGGTAATTCATAAAGAAAAGAGAATTATTTGGCGTACAGTTCTGCAGGTTGTACAAGGAGCACGGCTCCAACATCTGCTTCTGGTGAGGGCCTCAGGGAGCTTACACTCACAGTAGAAGGCAATGGGAACAGGCATCACAGGTCAAGAGAGAAGCAAAGACTGGGGAGGAAGTACCAGACCAGGCTCTTTTTAACAACAGCTCCCAGGGGAACTAGTAGCATGAGAACTCACTCATTACATCCAGATGACATGAAGTAGTTCTTAAAGGATCCACCTCCATGACCCAAACACCTCCCACCTGGCCCCAACTCCAACATTAGAGACCAAATTTTGACATGAGACTTGGAAGGGACAAACATCCAAACCATATCAACTGCTAACCAGAAAATGTGCAAATTCAGTGTTGTCATCATATGCTTTTGCATTTCCATGTAAACTGCTAGCTAAGAGGAAATTTCCATTTAAACTGCTAGCTGTCTGTTAATCAATAAATCATGTAATGCACACCTGCATTCTTTTCAAAAATAAGCAGCTAAAGTGTCAAGGGACTCACTGTGATTTCTCTGGAAGACACTCATTTGATCAGTATGTGGCTGAATTGATGACACTTCATTTGATGTCAGCAAATTTATTTTATGTCTTTCACAAATCTACACAATACTAGAAAATAGAATAATGAGTAATAGACAGGATTAAAAGAACAGTAAAACAGAAAATAATGTCCTCAATTACCCACAAACTGGGAGCCATTTCTAGGTAATATTACTATCAAGCATATTATTATATGCTTTACATGTTATATGCTTTACCTGTTCTTCATATTGCATCTGATATAGTATAATCACTATCAGGCATATTATTAGTTGTTTTACATATTATTACATGTTCTCGATATTGCATCTGATATAGCATCTAAAGCAGGATTAGGTATACAGAAGTTAGTAGAGAAATAGAATTGATTATTAAGTATAAGAAAAAAGTACAAAAATAAAAAAAAATAAGAATACAGAATGAATAAAAGAATAAATGTATATCTGTGCTTTAATAATCCCCACAATTGCTCTATTGGGAAGCATCTCTTTCCTCTGAACTCAAGAAATATTAAGGCTGCCTCAAACAATACTAATTAAAATCTGTCACATAGGGTGTGGATCCGAGATGGCCAAATAGGAACAGTTCTGGAGTGCAGATCCCAGTGAGAACAACACAGAGGGTGAGTGAACACCACATTTCCAAATGAGTTATTCCTGCCCACAGACCAGGAGATTAATGAGCTGAAAAGGCCACAAGTTCCCAGCATGGCTATTTCAGTCGGCATAGCAGGTCTCCACAAAAAAATTCACACAAATCTGGGCGGCCATTTCAACTGCACCTGGAATGCCTGGGAGACAGAGCCACCCATTCAACTGAAAAAAGGGGGCTGAAACAGGGAGCCAGGTAATCTGGTTCAGCAGGTCCCACCCCCACAAAGACCAGCAATCTGGAATGCTCTGGACTGAGAGTTTTGCAGCAAGCGCAGCGGGACCCAGGACAGTCTAGCTCTGTTGGGGGAAGGGCATCCGCCATTACAGAGGCAGTACACCACTACCAGGAGAGTCCACCATTACCAAGACAGTCCACCATTACCGAGGCAGTCCACCATTACCTAGGCAGTCCACCATTACAGAGACAGTCCGCCATTACTGAGGCAGACCGCCATTACCCAGGCAGCTCTAACTATACCTCTATAAACAAAACTGCAAGGAAGTTCACACAGCAGCTGGGCAGAGCCCACGGCAGCTCAGCAATGCCTCTGTTGGCAGACTGTGACTAGGCCACCTCCTTACTGGGCGGGGCAGCTCTGAAAAAAAGGTAGTAGCACATCAGGAACTTATACATAAAGCCAGAGCTTCCCAGGACAGAGCACCTGGGGAAAAAAGGCACTTACAAGTTCTGCTGCAGCAGACTTAAACGTACCTGCCTGGCAGCTCTGAACAGAACAATGGAGCTTATAGCTCAGCGCTTGAGCTCCTATAAGGGACAGACTGTCTCCTCAAGCAGCTCCCTGACCCCCGCATACCTAAAGACGTGCCCCATAAAGGAGAGCTCAGGCTAACATCTGGCGGGTATCCTTCTGGGATGAAGATAACGGAAGAAGAAACTGGCAGCAACCTTTACTGTTCTTCAGCCACCGCAGGTGATTCCCCAGGCAAACAAGGTATGGAGTGGACCTCCAACAGTCCTACAGCAGAGGAGCCTGATGGTTAGAAGGAAAACGAAGAAACAGAAAGAAAGAACTTCATCATCAAAAAAAAGGATGTCCACTCAGAGAACCCATCTGACAGTCACCAAATACAAAGACCACAGGTAGATAAATCCACAAAGATGGGAAGAAACAAGCACAAAAAGGATGAAAATACCCAAAACCAGAACACCTCTCCTCCTCCAAGGGATCATAACTCCCCACCAGCAAGTGAACAAGGCTGGATGGAGAATAAGTCTGATGAATTGACAGAATCAGGCTTCAGAAGGTGGGTGCTAACAAACTTCTCTGAGCTAAAAGAACGTGTTCTAACCCAATGCAAAGAAACTAAGAACGTCGATAAAAGGTTTGACAAAATGCTAACCAGAATAAACAGCTTAGAGAAGAATATAAATGTCTTAATTGAGCAGAAAAAAACAAAATGAGAACTTCATGAAGCATACATAAGTTTCAAAAGCCAAATTGACCAAGCAGAAGAAAGGATATCAGAGGTCAGATCAACTCAATGAAATAAAATGAGAAGGCAAGATTAGAGAAATAAGAATAAAAAGAAATGAACAAAGCCTCAAAGAAATATGGGATTATGTGAAAAGACCTAATCTACATTTGATAGGTGTACCTGAATGTGACGAAGAGAATGAATACAAGCTAGAAAACACTCTTCAGGATATCATCAAGGAGAACTTCCCCAACCTAGCAAGGCAGGCCAATATTCAAGTCCAGGAAATACAGAGAACACCACAAAGATATTCCCCAAGAAGAGTAACACCAAGGCACATAATTATCAGATTCACCAGTGTTGAAATGAAGGAAAAATGCTAAGGGCAGCCAGAGAGAAAGGCCGGGTTACCCACAAAGGGAAGCCCATCAGACTCACAGAGGATCTCTCAGCAGAAACTCTACAAGCCAGAAGAGAGAGGGGACCAATATTCAACATCCTCAAAGAAAAGAACTTTCAACCTAGAATTTCATATACAGCCAAACTAAGATTCATAAGTGGAGGAGAAATAAAATCCTTCATGAACAAGCAATTGCTCAGAGATTTTGTCACCACCAGGCCTACCTTACAAGAGCTCCTGAAGGAAGCACTAAACATAGAAAGGAACAACCAGTACCAGCCACTCCAAAAACATACCAAATGGTAAAGACCATCAACACAATGAAGAAACTGCATCAACTAATGGGCAAAACAACCAACTAGCATCAAAATGGCAGGATCAAATTCATACATAACAATATTAACCTTAAATGTAAACAGGCTAAGTGACCCAATCAAAAGACACACACTGGCAAATTGGATAAAAAGTCAAAACCCATCAGTGTGCTGTATCCAGGAAACCCAACTCACGTTAAGGGATACACATAGGATCAAAATAAAGCGATGGAGGAAGATTTACCAAGAAAATGGAGAGAAAAAAAAAAAAAGCAGGAGTTGCAATCTTAGTCTCTGATAAAATAGACTTTAAACCAGCAAAGATCAAAAGAGACAAAGAAGGGCATTACATAATGGTCAAAGGACCAATGCAACAAGAAAAGCTAATGACCCTAAATATACATGCACCCAATACAGGAGCACACAGATACATAAAGTAAGTTCTTAATGACCTACAAAGAGACTGAGACTCCCAAACAATAATGGTGGGAGACTTAAACACTCCACTGTCAATATTAGACAGGTCAACGAGACAAAATTAACAAGGATATCCAAGACTTGAACTCAGACCTGGACCAAGCAAACTTAATAGACATCTACAGAACTCTCCACCACAAATCCACGCAATATACATTCTTCTCAGCACCACATCATACCTCCTCTAAAATTGACCACATAATTGGAAGTAAATCACTCCTCAGCAAATACAAAAGAACAGAAATCATAACAAACAGTCTCTCAGACCACAGTGCAATCAAATTAGAACTCAGGATTAAGAAACTAATTCAGAACTGCACAGCTTCATGGAAACTGAACAATTGACTCTTGAATGTTGACTGCATAAACAACGAAATGAAGGCAGAAATGAAGATGTTCTTCAAAATAAATGAGAATGAAGACTCAATGTACCAGAATCTCTGGGACACATTTAAAGCAGTGTCTAGAGGGAAATTTATAGCATTAATGCCGACATGAGAAGCAAGGAAAGATCTAAAATCGATATCCCATCTTCAAAATAGAGGAGCAAGATCAAAAAAATACAAAAGCTAGCAGAAGATAAGAAATAACTAAGATCAGAGCCAAACTGAAGGAGATAGAGACACCAAAAAATCCTTCAAAAAAAATCAATAAATCCAGGAGCTGTTTTTTTTTTTTAAAGATCAACAAAATAGACAGGCTGCTGGCCAGATAAATAAAAAAGAAAAGAGAGAAGAATCAAATAGATGCAATAAATAAAGATAAAGGGGATATCACCACCGATTCCACAGAAATACAAACTACCATCAGAGATTACTACAAACAACTCTATGCACGTAAACCTGGAAGAAATGGATAAATTCCTGCACACTTCCACCCTCCCAAGCCTAAACCAGGAAGAAGTTGAAACCCTGAATAGAGCAATAACAAGGGCTGAAGGTGAGGCAGCAATTATTAGCCTACCAGTCAAAAAAAGCCCAGGTCTAAATGGTTCACAGCCAAATTCTACCAGACATACAAAGAGGGCCTGGTACCACTCCTTCTGAAACTATCCCAAATAATCCAAAAAGAGGGAATCCTTCCCAAATCATTTTATGAGACCAACATCATCCTGATACCAAACCCAGCAGAGACTCAACAAGAAAAGAAAACTTCAGGTCAATATCCATGATGAACACAGATGCAAAAATCTTCAATAAAATACTGGAAAAATGATTGCAACAGCATATCAAAAAGCTTATCCATCACAATCAAGTAGGCTTCACCCAGGGATGCAAGGCTGGTTCAACATACACAAGTGCATAAACTTAAATCCACCACATAAACAGAACCAAAGACAAACACCACATGATTACCTCAATAGATGCAGAGAAGGCCTTCAACAAAATTCAACAGTGCTTTATGCTAAAAACTCTCAGTAAACTAGGTATTGACAGAACGCATCTCAAAATAATAAAAGCTATTTATGACAAACCCACAGCCAATATCATATTAAATGGGCAAAAACTGGAAGCATTCCCTTTGAAATCTGGCACTAGAAAAGGATGCCCTCTCTCGCCATTCCTATTCAACATAGTATTGGAAGTTCTAGCCAGATCAATCAGGCAAGAAAAAGAAATAAAGTGTATTCAATTAGGAAAGGAGGAAGTCAAATTGTCTCTATTTGCAGATGACATGGTTGTGTATTTAGAAGATCCCATTGTCTTAGCTCAAAATCTCCTGTAACTGATAAGCAAATTCAGCAAAGTCTCAGGATACAAAATCAATGTGCAAAAATCACAAGCACTCCTATACACCAATAACAGACTTAAAGAGAGTCAAATCAAGAATGAACTGCCATTTGCAATTGCTAAAAAGATAATAAAATACCTAGGAATACAACTAACAAAGAATGTAAAGGACTTCTTCAAAGAGAACTACAATTCACTGCTCAAGGAAATAAGAGAGGACACAAACAGATGGAAAAACATTCCATGCTCATGGTTAGGAAGAATCAATATTGTGAAAATGGCCATACTGCCCAAAGTAATCTGTAGATTCAACGCTATCCCCATCAAGATACCTATGACCCTCTTCACAGAACTGGAAAAAACCACCTTAAACTTCATATGGTACCAAAAGAGAGCCTGCATAGCCAAGTCAATTCTAAGCAAAAAGAACAAAACTGGAGGCATCACACTACCGGACTTCAAACTATACTACAAGGCTACAGTAATCAAAACAGCATGGTACTGGTACCAAAACAGAGATATAGACCAATGGAACAGAACAGAGGCTTCGGAGGCAACACCACACATCTACAACCAACTGATCTTTGACAAACCTGACAAAAATAAGCAACGGGAAAGGATTCCCTGTTTAATAAATGGTGTTAGGAAAACTGGCTAACCATGTGCAGGAGGCAGAAACTGGACCCCTTTCTGACACCTTACACTAAAATTAACTCCAGATGGATTAAAGACTTAAACGTAAGACCTAACACCATAAAAACCATAGAAGAAAACCATTCAGGCAAAACCTTTCACGTCATAGGCATAGGCAAGGCCTTCATGACTAAAACACCAAAAGCATTGGCAACAAAAGCCAAAATAGAAAAATGGATCTAATTAAACTCCAGAGCTTCTGTACAGCAAAAGAAACAATCATTAGAGTGAACTCACAACCAACAGAATGGGAAAAAATTCTTGCAATCTACCCATCTGACAAAGGGCTAATATCCAGAATCTACAAAGAACTAAAACAGATCTATAAGAAAAAAAAACAAACAAACCCATTCAAAGTGGGCAAAGGACATGAACAGACACTTTTCAAAAGAAGACATATATGTGGCCAACAAACACATGATAAAATGCTCATCATCAATGGTCATTAGAGAAATGCAAATCAAAACTACATTGAGATACCATCTCACACCAGTTAGAATGGCGATCATTAAAAATCTGGAGACAATAGATGCCGGAGAGGATGTGGAGAAATAGGAACACTTTTACACTCTTGGTGGGAGTGTAAATTTGTTCAACCATTGCGGAAGACAGTGTGGCAATTCCTCAAGGACCTAGAAATAGAAATTCCTTTGACCCAGCAATCCCATTACTGGGCATATATACAAAGGATTATAAATCATTCTATTATAAAGATGCATGCACATGTATGTTCATTGTGGCACTGTTTACAATAGCAAAGACCTGGAACCAACCCAAATGCCCATCGATGATAGACTGGACAAGGAAAATGTGGCACATATACACCATGGAATACTATGCAGCCATAAAAAACAATGAGTTCTTGTCCTTTGTAGGGACATGGATGAATCTGGAAACCATCATTCTCAGCAAACTGACACAAGAACAGAAAATCAAACACTGCATGTTCTCACTCATAGGTGGGTGTTAAACAATGAGAACACATGGACACAAGGAGGGGAGCATCACACACTGGGGTCTGTTATTCGGGAATAGGGGAGGGACAGCAGGGGTAGGGAGGTTGGGGAGGGATAACGTGGGGAGAAATGCCAGATATAGGACACAGAGGGGGGATGGAGGTAGCAAACCACATTGCCATGTATGTACCTATGCAACAATCCTGCATGTTTTACATAAGTACCCCAGAACCTAAAGTGCAATAAAATATATTAAAAACAAAAGTCTGTCACATCATTTCTTTGACATGAAACCATTAATTCACATCTTTTGATTTCTTGTGTCTATATTCCATTTTTCCATCCTTGCTTTGCTGCATATTGCCTCTCAATTTCAGTAACTTTATTGCCCTTCTAATTACAAAGATAACACATGCATGGTGGAAAAAATATCAGAAAATATGAAAGATTATAAACAGGTATGAAAGTCATAACCCAGAATTAACCACTGCTAATATTTCTGTAGCTTTCCTCCAGACTTTTACTGATTCATGTATTCAAAATGAGGCCATACTACATATAGTACTTAATATATTTTGTTTTTTTTTCAAAAACCTAGTACTGTAAAATCAGCTTCTGCCTCCCAAACAATCCAAGGGATCAAAACACTTCAGCACAGGTATGAGAATGTTTTTATTTAGTTTGCAGGTATATATCCATCAAGGTATCTATACAAGAAGATTTATTGCAGTATTGTTTATACCAGTCAAAAACTGGAACTACCAATGGGAGTCTGGTTAAATAAATTCTGAGCCACCATACAATGGTGTGTTAATCAGGATTCTCCAGAGAAACAGAATCAATAGGATAAATGAATAAACAGACAGATACCTAAGAAGGTTTATTATTAAAATTGGTTCATGAGATTATGGAGGCTGAGGGCTCCCATGATCTGCTGTCTGCACACTGGAGAGCCAATGGTATAATTCAGTTCAAGTCTGATAGCACCAAAGCCAGGGGAGCCACTAATCTAAGTCTCAGTCTGAGTCCAGAGGCCTGAGAACCACAAGCATTGATGTGTAAGGGCAAGAGAAGATGGATGTCCCCGCTCAGAGAGAGAAAATCTTCCTCTACATTTTTGTTCTATTTGGGCCCTCAACTGACTGAATGATGCATTGGTGAAGGTGATCTTCTTTACTCATTCCACTGGAAAAAAACCTCACAGACATACACAAAAATAATGCTTTATCAGCTATCCAGGTATCACTTAATCCAGTCAAGTTAACATCTAAAATTAACCTCCCAGGGGTCCTGCCTCCAAATACCTATCTTGAGGGTTAGGATCTCAACATATGAATTTGTGCTGGGCATAAATATTCAGTCCATTGTACTGATAAAAGATGCAAGACTCCTGAGTCAGCAATAAATGACTATTATTCACAGAAATAACAATAGTCAGAATGTCAATATTTTCTTATATCAATTTCCAATCCTGCAGAGCAAAGAGGGCCAGGTGATACCTGCACACATGCTCTGGACTGTGTTAAAAGAGAAGAACCCTAACCTTAAAAGAATCCGAATATTTTATACTGGGTAGTAAGCATGCCTGTGCTTTGCTCTGGAGAAAAACGCTGTCTCTCTTTTCCAAGGTTGTTCACTAGGCAAGTATCCTTGTAAATATGGTTTGAAGTTAAGGCAGTCAGCACCTCTGTTCTCAAGCCGTATATGAATGTGAGAGATGAATGTGAGAGATTCATGAAGAATCAGCAGGATATATCACTCATACATACATATATATATATATATACATATATATATATAACTCATATATGTATATTGCTTATATATATGTATCACTCTTTTTAGTGGCTGCATATTTAATTGTATTAATATTTAACTAATATTTTAAAATATTTAGGTATTCCTAAAGCCACCAATAATATTCTTGGACTTGTCCTATTATTTCCTTGAGATTAGAAGTGGGATTGCTCAGACTATGTATATGCTTTCTGAAATTTTTTGAATATGTGCATTACATTGCCCTAAGCTTCCTACTTGTACGGTTCGCTCGCACCCCGCTTACATGAGTAATGTTTGGTCCTACACCCTTTCACTAATATGGGATATTAACAATCTGATCCCTTCAAATTTAACAGGCAAAGTGACATCTTACTTTGTTGTCATTTTCATTTGCTGATTACTAATAAATTTGAATTTTGTTATATGCTTATTAACTATGTATCTTCTTTTATATTTAAATATTAACATCTTTTCAATGGAGTATTCATGTCTGCCTTGTTGACTGGTAAGAGTAAATATTAAGACAATTATTCCTTTGTTATAGGCAACCTCTTCACAAGATACATTCCATTTTATATTAAGATTTTTTATACAATAGAATATCAAGTTTAATATTCACCCATAGACATTGACTTTATTCTTAAGGACAATCTTCTAGCCCTAGAATATAATCTGTATCTCTAGAGGAGAAAGTAGTATAATTCCACAGCTATACCACAGTTGTAAATCCCTTTGTTTCTATATTAGGGCATCTCTGCCTGCATAGGCCATCAAGGTCTATTCTAAATAGCTTAAAACTTATCCAGTTGCAAATGTGGATTTTCACATAAGTTCTTCATTCCTTTTCCCCTCAAATTTTATATCATTAAACTTGAAATTAATTATAAAAAGCAATGTGGAACACAGAAACAAGACTTAAAAAGCTCTAATAGAAGAGTTTGACCCTAGCCTGTTATAACAGAAGTACCTCATCTTTCTCAATGTTACAATGAAACTCATTATCCACTAAAAGTCTAATCTCCCAGGCCAAGTAAATATAAAAGGCTGTTAAATCTTAAAGAAGTTACATAATGTGTTAGTCTTGTTAGTGGTCTTCCTAATAGGAGATCACTTTCAATTACCTCTGAAAGTCTTGTTCCATGAAAAAATAAATCATCTTTTGCAAATTATAGCCAGAAATTAGAAGAATATAATATGAAAAATTTATTCACATTTTAAGTTTAGAAACAAGTGATTGTAACATTAAAAGGAAACCATTCAACTCTGTAGCAAGTACCTTTTATATATATATACTTTAAGTTCTGGGGTACATGTGCAGATTGTGCAGGATTGTTACATAAGTATACACATGTCATGCTGATTTGCTGCATCCACCCCTCCATCACCTACATTAGGTATTTCCCCTAATGTTATCCCTCCGCAATCCCCTGACCCCCTGCTACCCTTCCCTAGCGCCCAACAGGCTCCAGTGTGTGGCGTTTCCCTCCCTGTGTCCATGTGTTCTCATTGTTCAACACCTTCCCATGAGTGAGAACACGGGGTGTTTGGTGTTCTGTTCTTGTGTCAGTTTGCTGAGAATGATGGTTTCTAAAGAAAGAAAAAAAAAAAAAGCTTTGAGGCAGCTCTCTTCAAATAACGTATGAGAGCAAATTTTGACAAGGGCTTTTCTATGAAATAAAAGGCTATTTGTTAATTCAAAACTCAGTGGTAAGTGTCAAGTCTCAAAATTCTCAACAAATATTGTTTTACTTATTTCAGGCCGCTGATGTACATTAGGTAGTATATTATTAAATATAATTGTTAAAAATAATTTCAAGGTGAGGAAAAGACTAAAATAACTAAAGAGATGCAGGTTCCCCTAGGACCTGTGTTGGTTTGGGGAAATTAGGTCTGAAATAAAATCTCTTAAGCATTGAGAAATCAGCAGCCTCCGGATGCTCCAAGCTCATTAGGTGCAAAGAACACCTTCAGAGCACAGCTAGGGATGTTCAGGAACCCAAATCTATGCTGAGTCCAAAGAACCCAGCCCTCCTGGTGGCACCAGAAAGTCAGAGGTACTTTTACAGCCAGATGCTGTCAATATTCTTCAAGCCATAGAATAAAGACTACAAGTAGCCAGAAATTGCATGATTTTTCTTCTTGACATTGCTATTTGGGGCCTAATGAAAACTACATATTTGCATACACATATACATATACATAAACATATACATAAATATATGTACATAGAACTTTAAATTTGGTCCTTCCCTTCCCTTCCCAGTACCCCCCACACACAAACTTTTCTCTCAGATTCTCTATCTTGCTCATGCCAACAGTGGAAACATTAAAAAAAATCAACATGAACTTGAACCAGTACCTTCCCACCACCTCCCTTTTATGTATTTATTAAATCCTCGCAACACCCATCACATACAGCAGAGAGCCTGAACCTCGGAAGGTTAAGTGACTTTTCTGAAATCACACACTTACAGAATAATCTAGTGAACTTTCATTCTCAGAAACTTCCCAGACTGGTTTTTCCTCTGCCTCTTTTGGTGCCTGACTTGAGTTACCTTCCTTCTGGAATACATGTAAAGTCTGTTGACTTTCTTACCCTCCCCAACATAGTCACAGAGATCCAGACAACATCTTCTTCCTTTAAGTAAAAGATAAGATATTCTTCTATTTGGGTACCCCTTGCCAGATATGGCTGAAATCTTGAGCCAGGAGACCCCAGAAAGCAGGTGAGGTGTTCCATAACTCTAAACAACTGGGCTGTAAGATTGAACCCGTCGACCGGTATAGCATCATTGACTCACAGAATCATGAACTCCTGAACCTGGGTGGTACCAAAAAGCTCACTTGGTTGAACAAAATGATCACTTCTGAGGAGGCAAGAGAGCAAACTTTATGGGTATTTTCTGTTCAGTAATGCACTTCTCTATGCACATTTATGAGAAAAGCATGGTAGGGTCCTTTTTGATTGATGGTACTTGGGTGAAAATTAACCATGCATCTATGCCCCATCCTTTGAGACAAAAGCAGAACTATATAGTCAAGAATGATGGGAGTAAGCAAGTTGCATAACTAGTATATGTCGGAATGGAAGTCAAAGATTTTTGAGGAGAAAGAGCTAAGTGCTAGTGCAAGATCTGGGGAGTTCTTCATTAAAGCCACTTTGTTATTCACTCTTCCTTTAAGTTTCTTTAGAATCATAACTGTGTTACTTGTCTACTTGAAATATTAGAATATAAAGCATGAACATAATTTTTGACAATTAGAAGAATAGATTCTAATGAAAAAATGTGTCTCTTAGGTCAATGCTCTTAGAATCCCCTAACACTAGCACTTGAGAGAAGTCGATGAATTACTTTGATCTGTAATTTCTGACCCTGCAGAGACTCAAGAAATGGTTAAACAGAAGTAGATCTGTGGTGAGGCTAATGAATCTGAATTTCCAGGCCCCTTACTTGCATGGGCCCCTTCCAAGACCCTTGAAAAAAGCCCTCACAATGTTACAATGATTATATGTTTTTGTAAAAATTGCAAAAGTTAAATATTTTAACTGCATTTGGTTGATTAGGAGCCCTGTTTCCTTCTACTTCAGCATTGTCTTCATGCAGATATTGTAGTGGAAAGAAACAGCAGTCTTAATCAACCAATAGCAGTAGGAGAGTGTTAAAAGTGGCTGCAGTTATTTTGGGATCCAGCTAAGAGAGAAAGTCAAGTTGGAAATACATTTAAATGTAATGAGATATACTTATGTGGTTCACAGTCACTTCCACATACAGCTAAGTTATTGCTGGCTGGTCTAGTAAGAATAGCTCCTAGGAAGAATATTCCTACTGCCACTATGTGACTCCCCCAGCACTGGCTCATGAAGATATAGGACAAGAGGCTGCATCACAATATAAATGGACCTACAGCACCCAGTGCTGGGAGCACGCAGGTGGAGGAAGAATAAGAAATGTAAGAAGCTGAAAGTTCCTATGAAGAAAATTCATCCAATCATGAGACTTAGAAAATTACAGTGACCCTTGAATAGCATGGGTTTGAACTGCACAGGTCCACTTATAGATGGATTTTCTTCTGCCTCTGCCACCTGTGAGACATCAGACCAACCCTTCCTCTTCCTCCTTCTCTTCAGCCTATTCAGCTTGAAGATGACAAGGATGAAGACATTTATGATGATCCACTCCCACTTAAGGAACAGTAAATATGTTTTCTCTCCTCTGCAATTTTCTTAATAACATTTTCTTTAACTTATTGTAATAATATAGTATATAATAAGTATAACTGCAATATCTGTGTTAAATTGACTGTTTATGCTACTGGTATAGCTTCCAGTCAACAGTAGGCCATAAGTAGTTAAGTTTTGGGGGAGTCAAAAATTATACACAGACTTTTTGCTGTGCAGGGGATTGGTGCCCCAACCCCTGAGTTGTTCAAGAGTCAACTGTATAAACAGAAGATTGGGTACTCATTGACTACTGGCCAAAAGGAATTTTTCTAATATTGAGTATAGGGAGGAATATACTCAATAATGCAGCACATGAAAATTTAGCACCCCAGAACAACCTCAAGATGTAGAGTTATTAAAACTATTATAATATCAACGGGCAATCAATTTTTTAAATCTATGCTATTTTTCTGATTTTATATGTCTAGGGTATTTATCAAATTATTTTAACTTGGTACTTTGTTGTGATTTCTTTTTATGACCTAAGCAAGTATTGACACTCATGCTTAATTTTGTGTTTATAAATTTGAATTTTTCTTAAACAGCGCTCCTAAAATTACAAAACCCTCAAACTTCATATAATCTAGATCCTTCCCAAAACATTCTCTCTAGAAGAATCAAGAGTCAGAAAATCCAAGAGTCCTGAAGAAGGGAGGAATGTCAGCAGGACACATTTGGTGTGCCCTACAAACTAAGGGATGCTTCTTGAGATGGATCTGATTTCCTTTTTGTTCTGTATATTTCAGCAGTGGACCTCAACCACAGAGTGAGGGGAGAAATCTATCAGGAATGAAGAGGCTAGGTAAACAGGGGAAACCGAAGCAGAGCAAACAAGGGATGGGGTATTGTATAAATTTTCTCTAAAACTCTGGAAGAGAAACACTCAGAGTACTAAGTGCTCAGAGGACTGAGGGCAGT
Source organism: Sapajus apella (assembly GCF_009761245.1). Lineage (NCBI taxonomy): Eukaryota > Metazoa > Chordata > Mammalia > Primates > Cebidae > Sapajus > Sapajus apella. The sequence continues at coordinate 75,541,686 of NW_022436941.1, forward strand.
TAGTTTCTCAGTCCATGGCTGAGATAACACAAATTATCCCTCTGCCTTCAGGGACAAGACAAATACCATGACCTTGGTACTGAGTTGGGGAGGGGAATAGTAGCCACAGCTTGGGGTGTCTGCCCCATCTAAGACCCTTCTTCTCTGAGAAACACTCTTATGGTCTATAACATACCACTGTGCTTTGTTAATAAATGTCCTTTTTAGGTTAAAGTTTTACTCTCAGACTCTCACAGGAAGGCACCTCACTCCCACCCTTATACATGTCTAGTTTCTGCCAGTCTAAGCCTTCCTAGTTCAACCTCCTTATTTATTAAGCATTTTGTCTTCTTGGCTTTCCCCCTTTGTTAGCTTTCTATGGCTGCCATAACAAATTAAAACATGAGAAATGCATTCTCTCACCGTTCTGGGGTACAGAGGTCAAAAATTCAGGTGTTGGCAAGGCTATACTCTCTCTGAAGGCTCTAGGGGAGAACCTTCCTTGCCTCTTCCAGCTTCTGGTGGCTGGAAGCATTCCTTAGCTCATGGTCAAATAACTCAGTAACTCCACTCTCTACCTCCATTTTCACAGGGCCTCCTCCTCTCCTCTCTTATAAGGACTCCTGTCACTGAATTTGGAGTTCACCCAGTAGTCCAGGATGAACCCGTCACAAGAACCTTAACCTAATAACATCTGCAAAGACCCTTCTTCCAACGAAATCACATTCATAGGTGCCAGGGATTAAGGCATGACCATATCTTTTGGGAGCCACCATTCAACAGGCCTCCAAACCTCCAAGTAGTTGCTTAGCAGAACAGAGCAACCTGAAACTTCATTCAGTTCCTGTTCCTCCATCTCCTTCCCATCTTTAAAACAGCACTGTCCAATAGAACTCTCTGCCATGATGGAATGTTCCACGTCTGTGCCATCCAATATGGTAGCCACCAGCCACATGTAGCTGTGAAGCCCTTGAAACAGGGCTAATGAAACAGAATAACTAGATTTTAATTGTATGTAATATTAATCAATGTAAATGTAAACAGCCATATGTAGTTAGTGGGTACTACATCAGACAACACAGCTCCAAAATTTTGACAGTACTCATTTACTGTCTTCTTCCCTGTCATTTGCCCTTATAAATATATACTCATTTCTTTATTGTCATTCTCATCACATTTTGGAAAGCAGCAAAGATAAATACATGTGTTCAATCTGTCCTATGCAACCAAATAGCCTTGTCTATTGTCATGGAACTAGCTCTTATAATCTCATTATGATGAAAACTATGATTTGGGGGATTTTCATTAGCAAATCCAATATGTGGATATTTTTTTCTGGGTCATTTTGGCTTGGGTCTGATTGTTAGGACAGAAGAGAAATGAAATAATGGAATCTTGGAAATGTAAAAGGCTGGACCCCTTACTCCATATTCATAACTCTTTTGGAAACGTAAGATCAATGAATGTGGAAACCATTAGGCAAGTAGAATGTCAGATTATTGTATTACCTTTGTTGTGTCTACCACACTGTGTAAATGAAGCGTAAGTAGAATGTCAAGTCTGACTCAGGCAATAAAGATTTCACAAAGATTTTATATATTTTAATGTGACAATAATTTTTTTTTAGTTTTTTTTCTAATTTCCCCCAAATCCTCCCTCTTTTGTCACCATGGAAGAAAGTCAGGCAAAGGAAAGCTTTCTCTTGCCCTATGTCCAACAGCTGTATCCCTTGCTAGTCAACATAGGTTATGACCAGCCTCTCAAGCTTGCTCAAACTTCAAAATCCTAAATTACTAATCATTTATGTTTCTGGTAGGAAATCTTTCATCCTGTTCATGTTGGGCTGTAAGCAAACAGGCTTTCAAACCTTAACCTGTGTGAAAGGAAGAATCAGAGGCGAAGCATACAGAAATAAAAGCAGCAGCCTGCTTGCAAAGAAGTTGAAAAGGAGTCAAACTTCAGGAGAACTTACTCATCAAATAAAAACACGATGAGTAAATTTACTTCTTTAACTGCCAAGGTTACTGAGTTTATACTCAATCTGAGTTCATGGTGGGAAAAAAACAGCAGTTTTCTCACAGTTTATATCTGCATATGACACAATATGTCTTCAGGCATCAGTTTTGCCAAAGTCAGAGATACAGTTGTTTTCTTAAGGAGTCAGTCAGCAACTTACAGGAAATACTCAAGATTTCTTTCACTTGGGAAGTAACTAGAGAAAACAAACTTGTTATTGTTGGTTTGTCTCAGGGTACAAGGTGGGGCTTTCTTTCCATCCAGACTGTGGGGCAGTTAAGTACATTTAGTCATGATAGTGGCAGAGTCGTGTAAATTTGATTTCTACAATAGATGTTCTAACTCAATTTGCTGCTAAAAAATTAGACTAAGGAAGCCATTATGCAGATGATTAAGGTCAACAAGCTATTCAGAGTCAGTTTATGTGAATAGGAGCAGATTTTCCTGTATTCCAGACCTTCTTATGCTCTTCTGTATCTCACGAAAAACTGATTCCAATGACTTTGTTTAGTGGAATAACATTAATGGTGACTAAATGGATGCAAAGTGGCCTATAACAGAGTTTGGCACACTATAACCTATGGGCCAAGTTTATCCCACCATCTGGTCTTATAAATAAAGTTTTACTGAAAGAAAGCCATGTCCATTTATTTACATATTATTATGGCTTTTTTTTCCCCACAGTAGGGCAAAGGTGAGTAGTTGTGACAAATCATATTGCTTACAAACTGAAAATGTTTACTATCTGGCCCTATTACAGAAAAAGCTTGCCAGCCCTTGATGTATAACTTTGTTTTCAACTTAAGTTCAAATTCATCATTAATTTAGTCTACCAGTGGTCCCCAACCCTTTTGGCACCAGGGACCAAGACCAATTTCGGGAAAGACAATTCTTCCACGGATGGCAGGGAATAGGGGATAGTTTTACGATGAAACTGTTCCACCTTGGATCATCAGGCATTAGTTAAATTCTCACCAAGAGATGCAGCCTAGATCCCTTGCATGCACAGTTCACAATAGGGTTCACACTCCTGTGAGAATCTAACGCCACCGCTGACCTGGCAGGAGGCAGAGCTCGGGCAGTAATGCTAGCTCTCCTGCTGCTCACCTCCTGCTGTCCAGCCTAGTTCCTAACAGGCCACAGACCAGGACCAGTCCATGGCCCCAGGGTTGAGGACCCCTTTAGTATACAGTTGTCCCTCAATGTCTTTGGGGATTGTTTCTAGGACCACCAGCAGATACCATAATTCATGTATACGCAAGTCCTGCAGGTGGCCCTGAGAACCCACGGATATGAAAAGTCAGCCCTCCGTATGGGCTTTGCATCCTGAGAACACTCCATTTTCGATCTCCATTTATTCGTGGATGAAAACCTTCCAACCAAAGGGCCAACTGTATTGAAAACATCTGAGTGTAAGTGGACCCACACAATTCAAACTGCTGTTCAAGGATCACTGTATTCTCTGAATATCCAGATGTCCAACCTTGGAACACTAGCTTATGGGCATTAAGGCCACACAAATGGACATGTGCTAATTCATTTCTAGATCAAAGAAACAAAACATATCTTTGAAAAATAGCTGAACTTTTTCTTCAAATTTTGCCCATGGAAATAAAGGCAATAGAAAACATACTGTGATAGCTGGATGACTTAGGGAAAGTTGATTACCCTAAGCCTCAGTTTCCTCATCTAAAATAGGAGAATAATTCATACCTAATAGGGTAAATCAGGAGTGTCCAATCTTTTGGCTTCCCAGGGCCACATTGGAAGAAGAATTGTCTTGGACCACACATAAAATATACTAACAATAGCTAATGAACGAAAAAAAAAAATTGAAAAAAATCTTATAATGTTTTAAGATGTGAAAATTTGTGTTGGGCCACATTCAAAGCTATCCTGGGCTGCATGTGGCCCATGGGCAGCGGGTTGGACAAGCTTGGGATAAATTACTTATTGAGAGGATTCAATTCAATCAGGTGAATAAAATGCTTAGCAAAGTACCTGCCACTCAATGCATGTTAGCCATTAATAATACCATAATTTCTATAGTTAACATAGAAAAATAATTACATAGGAAACATGAACTTCCAGTAGACAAAAGGAGTTTAAAAATCACCTCTTTGTATAAACTCTGACATCTGACAGTGAACTTTGTTTTAAAAAGTTAAACGTACAACTAAGCGTATTGCCACAAAGATTAATCTCAGTGTAAAGGCTTCCTACAACAATAGTATTGTACATGCCAGAACATTTATTAGAAAAGAAACATACTGGCTTAAAGAATATTAATTGGCAAGTAGCACTTGGTAAGAGTACAGGCTTGACAAGGTTCCAGGACATATCTGTTTCTTAAGAAAGTCGACTGGTCCTAAATCAGAAATACTGTTCCAATTCAGAAAACAACTGTTAATGGAGCTAAATAATGATGGTTGAGTAACTGGATGATACTATACCTGTTGATTTAAAGAAAATATAAATAAACTCTTAATCTGCCTCAAAGACCCTTAACATCCACCCCCTGCCGAGAAAAACCTTGACCATTTCTGTATTGTATTTTGAGCTCTATTTACTGGATTTTAAATCATCTAATATAAAAAACTCCTTGCTTGGATACTGTCCTGGACAACGGGATGTATCCACTTCCAACAAATTATACTACTCTTTATACCAAGCCCAGTCAAGACATATGGGAACTCCAGCAAGATAACAAAATGGTATCACTTTACATTAGTATTCCTTAAGCATTTGTTCACTGATTATTTAATGGTAGAAGTGAAGAAGTAATTCTCTATTAAAATGTTCTACTTCTTACATTCAAAATGTGAGATTTATCGTATGCATGAATATTAACTTCTGCTTTTACCCCAGTGTCTTCTAGAATGCTCTCCTTTGATAGATTAAATAAAACCACGTATTCTTTGCATGGAGTCTATTTTCCATCTGCCTGCATCCGAGTTGGCCTTGAGGTATGCTTTGACCAATAGAACGAGGCAGAAGTGACTACCTGGGTGACCTGCAAGCATCAGCTTCAAGAGCACCTGCAACTTCTGTTCCCACCCTCTGGGACACTGATATCTTGTGAACAAGCCTAGCTAGCCACCTAGCTAACCTTCCTGGAGAGGGACATCACTGGAAAACAGTGGCCCTGCCACTGTATCTATTCCAGGTCTCCCAGCTGAGATACTCAACATGTGAATGAGGTGCCAGCCAATATATCAACTCACTGTAAAAGCATGAGTGAGCCCAGCCAACTCCAAGTGGAGCAGAAATGAGCCAACCCACACGAATCCTGCCCAAGCTGACAATTCACTGCAAGCAAACAAACAGCTGTAATTTTAAGACAATAAGGGTTGGATTGGCTATATAAAAATAGACACTAAGACACACCCTGTTTGACATGGTAGACTAAAATTAAGACAGCACAAATTTATTAATTTCTACATAAAAAATGAGAGGATTACAGTAGAGGTAGAACTTGAGAAAGTATCACTAGAAAGAGTCACTCATTCTTTACATTGTAGATTTCAACTAACTCCTGATATAACACCCTTGATTCTTTGGATTTCATTTCTATGTCTGTCACCTCTCCCAGAATAGTGAAGTAACTGGGAAAAGTCTCTAATTCAACCAGTAATTACTAATGTGCCAACACTCTGCTAGGGGATACACAAAAGTGAACACACAGGCATGCACTCCGTCTTCATGGAACTTACCACCTAATGGGATGTTATCTTAGTCCATTTCATGCTGCTATAACAGAGTACCTGAGAGTATGTCATTTATAATGCACAGAAATTTATTGGTTCACAGTTCTGGAGGCTGAAGTTTAATATTAACATACCAGCATCTTAAGAGGGCATTCTTGTTTCATCATCACATGGCAGAAGTTGAGAGGGCAAGAAAAAGGAAGGAAGAGCTGAACTTGCCCTTTTATTTTGTTTGTTTATTTTTATTTTATTTTATTTATTTTTATTTTATTTTATTTTATTTATTTATTTAGAGACAGAGTCTCACTCTATCACCAGGCACCAGGCTGGAGTGCAGTGGTGTGACCTTGGTTGACTGCAACCTCCACCTCCTGGGTTCAAGCAATTTTCCCGCATCAGCCTCCCAAGTAGCTGGGACTATAGGTGTGCACCACCACGCCCAGCTAATTTTTTTGTATTTTTAGTGGAGATGGGGTTTCGCCATGTTAGCCAGGATGGTGTCAATCTCTTGACCTCGTGATCCTCCCACCTTGGCCTCCCAAAGTGCTGGGATTATAGGTGTAAGCCACTGCGCCCAGCCTTTTATTTTATTTTTGAGATGGACTCTCGCTCTGTCACCCAGTCTGGAGTGCAGTGGCACAATCTGAGCTCACTGCAACCTCCACCTACCAATTCAAGCAATTCTCCTGCTTCAGCCTGTTTAGTACCTGAGATTACAGGTGTGTGCCACCATGCTCAGCTAATTTTTGTATTTTTAGCAGAGACGGGGTTTCACCATGCTGACTAGTCTGGTGTCAAACTCCTAACCTCAGGTGATCCGCCCACCTCAGCCTCCTAAAGTGCTGGGGAATACAGGAGTGAAACACTGCACTTGGTCAAACTTGCCCTTTTGTAATGGCACCAACCCCACCCATGAGGGTGGAGCCCTCATAAGTTAATCACCTCTTTTTTTTTTTTTTGAGACGGAGTCTCCCTCTGTCGCCAGGTTGGAATGCAGTGGCACAATCTCAGTTCACTGCAACCTCCAACTCCCTGGTTCAAATGATTGCCTCAGCCTCCCGAGTAGCTGGGATTACAGGGATGCACCAACAAGCCTGGCTAATTTTTATATTTTTAGTAGAGACAGGGTTTCACCATGTTGGCCAGGGTGGTCTTGATCTCCTGACCTCGTGATCCACCTGCCTCGGCCTCCCAAAGTGCTGGGATTACAGGCATGAGCCACCATGCCCAGCCACTTAATTAACTCTTAAAGGTCCCACCTCTTAATACTGTTACAATAGCAATTAAATTTCAAGATGAGCTTAGGAAAGGACAAGCATTCAAACCACAGTAGGTCTCTTAGTCCATTCAGTTTGCTATGACAAAATGCCATAGATGGGTGGCCTATAAACAACAGAAATTTATTTCTCACAGTTCTGAAGGCTGGAAGTCTGAGATCAGGGTGCCAGCTGGAGATCTTGCAAGTACCCCCTTCTGGATTACAGACTGCTGATTTCCGGCCCTATCCTCACATGGTGGAAAGAAGGTGAGAGAACTCTCTGGAATTCTTTTTACAAATGTACTAACCCATTCATGGAGGTTCCACCCTCATAACCTAATTATCTCCCAAAGGCTCTACCTCCTAATACTCTCACACTGGAGGTTAGGATTTTAACATACACATTTTGGAGAAACCAGATACTCAGTCCACTGCATGAAGTGTTCTTTGTGTGGCAAATTATAAAGTTTATTATTTGATGACAAGGATAATGAGTGCTGAAAAAGAAGCGGGCAGGGGGCTATCAGCACACCTAACAGGAGTCTGACCTGACCTAGGAAATCATGGAAGGCTTTTCTGAGAAGGTGATTTTCAAGGTAAGCCTTGACGGATGAGTAGGAATTAACTGGACAGAGAACGGGAAACTCTGCACAAGGCCCTGAACATAGGAAAAGGAAGTCACACTTTTGCAACACAGAAAGCCAATGTGGCAGCATCGCAGAGAGCTAGGGACAGTGTGGATGTGTCACGGAAAACTTGATACTGAGCAAAAGTATTTGGTTTTTCTTTAAAAAAAAAAAAAAAGCTGTAACTCTGGCTTCAGTGCACATCAGAGGAAGCAAATGTGCAATCTATGATACAGGAGGCTACTACCAAGAGATGATGGAGGCTAGACCAAAGAGAAGGGGCTGATTGGACTTACTAAGAGAGGTCAGCTGCCCCACACCAAATCATTCTCATTCTCCATCCATAGAATTACAGAAAGGTAGAAGTGGAAGCAGGCTCAAAATTATATCGTTCAGACTCCTCTCTTTATAAATCAGGAAACTGAGGGCCAAGGAGCAAAGGGCTTGGACACAGTGAGAGGGCCTTGGGCAGAGTCAAAGGTAGATCCCAAGTCTTCCTGTTCCTGCTGCTTCCTCCCTGCTTTAGTGTGTGCAGAGGCCCTTCCCACACATCATGCTAAATTATCAAAACAGCTAATATAAAGTTTATGATTTTATTACGAGGGTGATGAGTGCTGGAAAGGAAGACTTCAGGTTTACCTCCTAACAACTTTAACAAGTAGGCAAGGCAGATATTACAATTCTAATCTTAGGAAGAAGGAAGTGAGGCCAGGGTTAAGCAAAGTTCTTGTTGTTAATAGTGCCAGAGTCAGAACTGGAATTGGGTGCAGTGGCTCACACCTGTAATCCCAACACTTCGGGAGGCTGAGGTGGGAGGATCACTTATGCCCAGGAGTTTAAGACCAGCCTGGGCAACATAGCAACACCCTGTCTCTACAAAAACTTTAAAAATTGAGATTGATCCAAGATGGCCGTTTAGGAACAGCTCAGGATTGCAGCTCCCAGTGAAAGCACAGAGGGTGAGTGGACGCCGCATTTTTATTGCCCACAGACTAGGAAATTCCCAGGCGGAGGAGGAGCTCCACGGGTCGCCAGCGCGGCTGTTTCGGCCAGCACGGCTGTGCCTGCCGGCGCCACTGCTTTGCCCCGTGCGGCTGCTTTGTCGGCGCCCCAGAGCAGCAGTTATCCATACAAAATACACCAGTCCGGGTGCCCTTTAGGCTGGTGATTGGAGCCACGGGAAGTTGCCCATTCATCTGTTTAAAAAGGGGACTGAGCAGGGAACCAGGACAGTAGATTCCAGGGCAAAAAAATCACCACGAATCTCAGTGCCGCTGTTTAAGCCAGCACAGTGAGTTGTCGCACGGGAAAAAACATACCATGGCGCCTCGTCAACAGGCGACTGGAACACCAACTTAAAAAAAAAAAAAAAAAGGCTCTGAGGCAGGGAGCCAGGCAATCAGGCTCTGCTGGTCCCACACACACAAAAGAACAGCAATCAGAAACTCTCTGGATTGAGAGTTTCACAACAAGCACAGCTGAACCCGGGACAGTCCAGCTCCGTGGGGTAGGGGCGTCTGCCATTACCGAGGCAGCCTACCACTAAGGAGGTAGTCAGCCTTTGCTGAGGCAGCCAGCCATTACCAAGGCAGCCTGCCACTACAGAGAGACACAGCCTTAACAGAGGCAGGCCATCCTTGCCAAGGCAGTTCTAACTACACCCATATAAACAAGATTGCAGGGAAGTTCACTCGGCAGCTGGGCGGAGCCCACAGCAGCTCAGCAAAGCCTCTATAGGCAGACAGTGACTAGGCTGCCTCCTTGCTGGGCAGGGCAGCTCTGAAGGAAAAAAAAAAAGAAGGCAGCAGCATAACGGAAACTCATAAAGCCTTAAATCCCTGGGACAGAGCACCTGGGAACAAAAAGCAGTTTATGAGTTCTGCTGAGGCAGACGTAAAAGTACCTGCCCAGCAGCTCTGAATGAACAATGGGGCTCAAAGCTCAGCATTTGAGCTCCTATAACGAAGAGACTGTCTCCTCAAGCAGCTCACTGAGCCCTATATATCCAAAGAGCCACCTCATAAAGGAGAGATCAGATTGACACTTGGCAGGTATCCTTCTGGGACAAAGATAGCAGAAGAAGAAAACTGGTAACAACGCTTACTGTTCAGCAGCTGCTGCAAGTGAACCCCAGGCAAGCAGGGCCTGGAGTGAACCTCAGCAGACCTAC
>NW_022436941.1:75551451-75628970 GCF_009761245.1 Sapajus apella
GTTCAGTAAAGTCTCAGGATACAAAATCAATGTGCAAAAATCACATGCATTCCTATACACCAATAACAGACTTAAAGAGAACCAAATCAAGAACAAACTTCCATTCACAATTGCCACAAAGAGAATAAAATACCTAGGAATACAACTAACAAGAAACGTAAAGGACCTCTTCAAGGAGAACTACAAGCCACTGCTCAACGAAATAAGAGGACACAAACAGATGGAGAAACATTCCATGTTCATGGTTAGGAAGAATCAATATCGTGAAAATGGCCATACTGCCCAAAGTAATTTACAGATTCAATGCTATCCCCATCAAGCTACCAATGACCTTCTTCACAGAACTGGAAAAAACCACCTTAAACTTCATATGGAACAAAAAGAGAGCCCGCATAGCCAAGTCAATTCTAAGCAAAAAGAACACAGCGGGAGGCATCACGCTACCGGACTTCAAACTATACTACAAGGCTACAGTAATCAAAACAGCATGGTACTGGTACCAAAACAGAGATATACACCAATGGAACAGAACAGAGGTCCTGTAAGCAATGCAACATATCTACAACCATCTGATCTTTGACAAACCAGACAAAAACAAGCAATGGGGAAAGGATTTCCTGTTCAATAAATGGTGTTGGGAAAGCTGGCTAGCCATGTGCAGAAAGCAGAAACTGGACCCCTTCCTGACACCTTATACTAAAATTAACTCCAGATGGATTAAAGACTTAAACATAAGACCTAACACCATAAAAACCCTAGAAGAAAATCTAGGCAAAACCATTCAGGACATAGGTGTAGACAAGGACTTCATGACCAAAACACCAAAAGCATTGATAACAAAAGCCAAAATAGACAAATGGGACCTAATCAAACTCCACAGCTTCGGCACAGCAAAAGAAACAATCATTAGAGTGAATCGGCAACCAACAAAATGGGAAAAAAATTTTTGCAGTTTACCCATCTGACAAAGGGCTGATATCCAGAATTTACAAAGAACTAAAACAGATTTACAAGAAAAAAACTAACAAGCCCATTCAAAAGTGGGCAAAGGATATGAACAGACACTTTACAAAAGAAGACATACATGAGGCCAACAAACATATGAAAAAATGCTCATCCTCACTGGTCATCAGAGAAATGCAAATCAAAACAACATTGAGATACCATCTCACGCCAGTTAGAATGGTGATCATTAAAAAATCTGGAGACAACAGATGCTGGAGAGGATGTGGAGAAATAGGAACACTTTTACATTGTTGGTGGGAGTGTAAATTAGTTCAACCATTGTGGAAGACAGTGTGATGATTCCTCAAGGACCTAGAAATAGAAATTCCATTTGACTCAGCAATCCCATTACTGGGTATATATCCAAAGGATTATAAATCATTCTACTATAAGGACATGTGCACACGAATGTTTATTGCAGCACTGTTTACAATAGCAAAGACCTGGAACCAACCCAAATGCCCATCGATGATAGACTGGATAGGGAAAATGTGGCACATATACACCATGGAATATTATGCAGCCATCAAAAATGATGAGTTTGTTTCCTTTGTAGGGACATGGATGAACCTGGAAACCATCATTCTCAGCAAACTGACAGAAGAGCAGAAGATCAAACACCGCATGTTCTCACTCATAGGCGGGTGTTGAACAATGAGAACACATGGACACAGGGAAGGGAGCACTACACACTGGAGTCAGTTGGTGGGAAATAGGGGAGGTACAGTGGGGGGTGGGGAGTTGGGGAGAGATAGCAAGAGGAGAAATGCCAGATGTAGGTGATGGGGAGGAAGGCAGCAAATCACACTGCCACGTGTGTACCTATGCAACAATCTTGCATGTTCTTCATATGTACCCCAAAACCTAAAATGCAATAAAATAAATGGGAAAAAAAATTAAAAATAAAATCAATAAATAAATAATCCAAAAGTCACTAAAATAGATCCTGAAAAAAAGATAATGCAGAATAAAAGAAAAGTAAAAGAGACTGACTGAACCTTGCATAAACAAAAAGAGCACTTCCATCCAAAGCCAAGGAGACTGAAGAACTGATTTCTGGCTAAATTATTATCTTTGACTACATGCAGAAATACTTTTTAAAATAATCATCTGTCTCTTACTTTAGAGATTAAAATATTCAAAATTTATTTGTGCATTTCATCTTTGAATGACCCATATTTGGTAACTTTAAAAAGCCAACTATGAAGACTTTTTTTTCATATATGTATCAGAGTGAACATATGGAACTAGTTCAGGCTCATTTTCATTTGCAGCCCCATTCTAGGAGCCAACTACTCTCATATCTCAAAATGAGTGAGTTAGACCACCAGGCAGGACTAGCAAAGGAAGTGTTTGTGACCCTTGAACACCCCCACACCAAAGCTACAGGTTAAAATGAGGTAGGAGGTTAGAAAGATTTCTCTGGAACAGCTGCATAAGCTCTACCTTCTACATCCTCCATAAGGGATGGGCAGGAGGCTTGGTCTTCACTTCAAGCCTAGAGACAGGGTCTTCATGGAAACCACTCAGTGAAAGTTATAGCAATCCCTTAGAGCTTGGAGCACAGTGGACTTAGTTAGGCCTGACTCACATCTGAGAGGCGGCTATGGTTGAAGTTTCTCTTGTCAAGAAGTTAATGACAAGAGTACTGTATCTGCAAAGTAATTGAACTCCCACCAATGATGGATGAAAGATGCATATTTTACGTGGATCAGATATGGGGAGGAACATGGCAGGGAGGGAGGAGGCTAGTATGAGATTATCTTAGATTCCAATCAAAAAGTCACCCTGAAAGGTGTGGAGCCCCCCATAAAAAGAGGCTGAAGATGAACAACCAGATTTCCCAGGAAAGAAACCCTAAGCAAACCCGAAGCAACCAGTCAGAGCAGGTATATTCACTCACCTCAACAGAACTGTGGGAGAACTTCCACTTGGGGGAAGTCTCCAAAGAACCCAAAAATATTGCCTGAAAGACAATCAGCTTTTATCACCCTCTGAACCCAGCAAGTATCAGTAACAGTTCACAGGATTACCAATAAGACATTTCCTGTCCTTCATCTCATCCCAGCTTCCAACACCGGCTGAAAGCATAGCTACTAGGCTGGCAGAGGAGGTCATGGAGAGCAGGTGGAGAAATGCAGCGTAATAAGCCATTCTCATCTTCCCCATTGCTAGACTGCACAGAGGATATTTGATTATAACACTGGACCAGAGATGCTAAACTGAACAGTCTTTTTTGAATGTTCAAGAGGCCAGAAGACTTTATTAATGAGTAAGCAAATAGGCTATAGAATCTATCTAAAAATTTTATTCAAGGGACAAAAAAATTAGCCTCATAGACTATTTACGTAGAGGTTATTCTAAGACAATAAAGTTGATTTTATAATTTTATCTTTAAAATTTATCTTTTGGGCCAGGTATGGTGGTTCATGCCTGTAATCTCAGCACTTTGGGAAACCAAGGAAAGACCAGCCTGGGCAACATAGTGAGACCCCCATCTCTAGAAATAATAGATTAAAAACTTTAGCCAGGCATGGTGGAGCACACCTGTAATCCCAGCTACTTGGAAGGCCCAGGTGGGAGGATCTCATGAGTCCAGGAACTGGAGGTTGCAGTGAGCCATGATCATGTCACTGCACTTCAGCCTGGGTCACAGAGCAAGAACCTGTCTCAAAAAATGTATTTTTTTTCAACGTCAAATTTACATCTAGATATAGAGAGGTATTTGTAGCACTACCACTAGAAGCACATAAAAAATAGATTCCATTTTTCTTTTAATTTATTTACATATTTTTAGAGAGACAGATTACTCAGGCTGGAGTGCAGTGGTATGATTATAGCTCACTGCAGCCTCAAACTCCTGGGCACAAGCAATCCTCCCATCTCAGCCTCCTGAGTAGGTGGGACTACAAGTATGTACCACCACGCCCAATGACTAATTTTTAAATTTGTATATAGACAGAGTCTCAATATGTTACCCAGGCTGCGCTCAAACTCCTGGCCTCAAACAATCCTCCCACCTTGGCCTCCCAAGGTGTTGAGATTACAGGCGTGAGCAACCACACCCGGCCAGGTCCCATTTTTCTCCCGGATATTTCATTTGTTCATTCAGTTCTATATTCATTCACTTCAAGTTATTGAATTCACAATGTGTGCCTGGTACTATACAAGGTGCCATTAGGATACAAAGATTAAGTCCTTGTCTTAGTAGGAAAGTGGCATCATACCACATTGGAAATCAGTACAAGTTGTTCATTGCCTGTTTTAAATGCCCTGCCTCTAGGGTGATGGTAATAATAAGTAACGTAATTAGCAGGCTGTCTAGATTGCTAGGAACATAGAAAACATCCACAGACAACCAAAAGAGGGAGCTTCTGGCCCTTATGCAGCCATTGTTCTTTCTGGGCCAAGGCAGAAGACTGAATGCGAATATACAGCTACGTGATTTATTACCTGCTCTGATGCCACAAGAATGAGAGGAAGACACAGCAGGTCACAATTCTTAGCAGTCCTACTAAGTGTGTTGAGCAAAAGTTAACCCTTCAATATACAACTCAAAATCCTTTCCCTTCATGACTTCCTTCTTCATCTAGGCCACAAACCCAGCAAACTCTTCTCTCTAGATCTTTTTCCAAGATGGACCTAGCTAGACTATATGCAACACCATTTCTAAGTACTTTCGACTGTCTTTTTTTTTTTTTTTTTTTTTCACCCAGCCTGGAGTATAGCGGCGCAATCTTGGCTCACTGTAACCTCCACCTCCCAGGCTCACGCAGTCCTCCCATCTCCCAAGTAGCTGGGACCACAAGCATGCAACCCCACACCTAGCTAATTTTTTGTATTTTTGGTAAAGATGGGGTTCCATCGTGTTGCCCAGGCTGGTCTCAAACTCCTGAGCTCTGGCGATCCATCTGTCTCGGCCACCCAAACTGCTGGGATTACAGGCGTGAGCCTCCATGCCTGGCCTTACCTTTGATTGTCTTTTTGTAGTTTTTCCCCCTCAATTATAAAATCCATTATTAGAAAGTAGGAGAACCATTTCTAAGTCAGCAGAACTAAGCCACATCCAGCTATGCCCTCTGTTCCATGTGGACAAACTCTGTTCTTATTTACTTCTCTATTCTGGTTAAAAGAATGTGAACCACTACATCTGCTTTCTCTCCTTGCTTATTTTTACTCCATATAAAATCACAGTACCTATACCCTAAAACTGCTGACTTCCCCCATTTCTTCTACTTAACCCTGAGACCTTTTCTCCTCTCTTCCAATACCATAGCTTGTCTTTCTCATGGATATCGTCTGCTTAAAAGAGAAGGATGTTTGAATCTCAGAATATCTAATCCCCTATTTAACACTTCAGACACACATTTTTCTAACATTTTTTTCACATGACATTTTCTAGGTACAGTTGATGCCTAATTAGGCAGGCTAAGACGGTAATAGGACACAAATAATCTTAAAAGTTATTTCTGTCTGATTTAGTGAGCACTGTACAATCTTTGTTTTGATGCAGCCTCAACCAATATATTTTACTAACTCTACTTTTCTTGAACTGATGTTAAAATGTGTTTGCAATCCACAGCACATACTAAATGGGGTGGAAATTTGGAAGTAAAATGACAGAATTTGAAAGTAAAGTGACAGAAGCATATATGAAATTTAACATATCCTGAGCTCATGCACAAAGCAAAGGTGGCAGTGTTTGTGTAGCCTATGAGACACTTAAGCTACCTAGCAGAGTGAAGTATAGCTTTCCACAATTGAATTCTATGCATTATTCATATATCTATACAGCATCCACAGGAATTATCAACCCGTTCGTTTATAATTGGTACCAATTGCTCCACAACACCCAGGGTGCAAGAAATGTCATATTTCTTTATTTTCTAAATCAAATTCAATTCAATCCAAGTTCCAACTAGCCAAGGTTGACAAGAAGAACAAGATCAATCAGATATCAGAGATAACTTACAGGAAATGATCATAAAAAGTAAATGCTAGGGCTTACTTAGTCCAAAAAAGTCCCCAGGTTTACATGATTCTTTCAAAGACTTTCAGTTTCTAGTATTCACGTTTGCCCATGTAGCCATCCATCTGCCTCCTCCAGGGTCTGCATTCTGGTAAAATTAGATGTCCTCAACTTCTCGAACTACCACCCAATTCTACACCAGTCTCAGGTAACCTAATTACATCTGTCCGGAAAATTGGCCACTGCTCTCCAACCTTCAAACATAGAATTACTAGTCAACAAATGCTTGGCCAGGCATGGTGGCTCATGCCTGTAACCCCAAGCACTTTGGGAGGCGGAGGCAGATGGATCACCTGAGGTTAGGAGTTCAAGACCAGCCTGGGCAACATGGTGAAATCTCATCTCTACTGAAAATATAATACATTAGCCAGGCATGGTGGTGTATACCTGTAATCCCAGCTACTCGGTAGGCTGAGGCAGGAGAATCGCTTGAACCCAGGGGGTGGAGGTTGTAGTGAGTTCAGATTATGCCACTGCACTCCAGCCTGGGTGACAGAGTGAGACTCTGTCTCAAAAAAAAAAAAGGCAAATGATCTTGGACAATCAAATAGAATCTACTTGTTGGTGTTCCACCTTTGAAATAAGGCTTCTTTCATTTGAAGGAAGAATGAAAAATCAGAAGAAATAACATCTTAAACAGTATTGGTCAGATAACACTAGCTATTACAGAAAAAAAAGCAATATTAGTGGTTCAACACAGTAGAAAAAACCACGGATTTTCCTAATGGGCATAGTTCCCTGCTCCATCCAGGCTGACAGAGGCTGAACCATTTCCAGCTTATGCTTCCAAGGTCGTTCTGGGCATTGACACCCAGCAAACAAAAGGGGTAAGACAACACAGAGAAGGCAAGCTGCTTCTTAGCCATCTTAACCCAACTGCAGCATCCATTAGGTTTTCTCATATCCTAGTGGCTGATTCTAGTCTCACGGCCTCACTTAAGTGCAAAAGTACTGATAAGTTTGACACTTGTGAAAAGGAAGTATATATTTTGATTAATAATTAGCCGTCTCTCCCACTAAATCATAGGTAATCCAAAATTAAAATTTATCTGCTCAGATGCTCTCCTTATCTGTTAACAGGGCTCTCTAAAGGGCCAATAGTTGAGAAGAGTTGAGTCTCCCTGTATGTCAAGTGATGAATGAATGGGTGACAAGTCAGAAATTAATAGAACAATAAAGCTGTGAAGGACTTAAGTAGAGATTGCTTGACTCACCTCCTTAATTTACAACCAGAAAAAAATTGGAGCCCAAAGAGGTTAAGTTACTTTCTCTAAATCACAGAACTAGTTAATGTTGGGGGGATAAAAAGAACTAAGACCCCTTGAGCCTTTTTCAGGTGCTTTTTCCACTGAAATGTAATGCTACCGGTTTTGTTTTTGTTTTTAGCCAAAGGTGACAGGTCCAACTCTTTCCAGTTAAAATTTTAAGACTCTGAATTATGCCTTGGGAGATGTAAGGAGAAAAACTTTTCCTCCACTCTCTTATGTTTAGTGACAGGGGCCTGCAAATCAAACTGACGAAATGAGATTAACAGGAAGAAAGGCATAAATATGTTATTCATATTTTTAATGTAACATGCACAGGGGCTTCAAGGAAAAGTGAAAACCCGAAAAAGCAATTCAACATGAAGGCTTATATACCATTTTAACAAAGGGTAATACATTGTAGAGACTAGACAAAGAAAAGGGGGTTTGGGTTTCTAGGGCCAATAAATTAAGGGAAAGTGACCACAAAATACATACGGGAAGTTAATGGAAGACAAGGGTTATTTTCATAAGAGCTGTTTATACAGACTCTTCTCAATGCCAGCTCTGTCTCCAGTACTAAGGGTTGCTCTTCCCAACCTGATACAGGAGAGGAGGTGAATTTATGCCCTTATTTTCGGCAGAAACAGGGAGGAGGACAGAGAGCTCTTCTTGCAACTGCGGTTTTTAAGTGCCTTCAGCTCAAAATAATTAATATGTCAAAGTGGCATACTTTGAGGTGGCATATCCTGACCTCCTTCAGAAGAAGGAAAGATGGAGAGGAAGATAATGTTCACATTCTTAACAAATTATACCTAAAGGCACTAATTGGACTCTGTATATACCTATGATTAGGGTATAATGTCACACCCCCAATGCCACTAATTATCAGTAAGAACTTACAAGTGAATACCTTTAAATGGTCAAAATATTCCCAGCTTGAACCACGTAAAATTTGTCAAGCAATCTGTTTCCTTTATGGTGGCATTCATACCAAAAATAGTATAAATGTATTGCCAACAGGAACTGTACTTAGAGTCATTCATGATCTGTGGGAAATTTTTGAATTTCTATTTCGGGATGAATCTGCTTTAGTGTGGAATCATGCTTTTTTCCGAGTGGCTTTCATTGCATGTGGAGCAGTATGCTTGGTCCTCCCAGTTTATTGACCTGAAGTCATTATCTCAGTTACTGACATTAAAATATGTTACTATGGAAACAATTTTGGTTGTGTCAAGAGACTGAAGGATAACTCCATGGCAGCCTAAGTACCAGGAGCAGACAAAAATCTCAGTAACAAAGATACTATTTTTATACTCGAGTTGCTAGTAAAATGTGTTGGAGAAAGGGGAGATAGGAATGAGAGGAAATAAAATGTCATTTGGATGTGACTGGTTCCTTGAAGAAAACTCTTCTTAAATCTTATTTGGAAAAGAAGTGTGCTGTGGGTTCATGATCCCTCCAGAGTGCTCCAGAAACTGCTAGAGTGAAGTACAATTTCACAGAATTTATCCAACTGTCTGAGCCTCTTGGCCTGTGTTGGTAAAAAGGAACTGTAGTTTTTCTGTGAACCTTCTCTTTATAGGAGGAGATGCCAAGAAAGGCAAGAGGGCAGCAAAATTACAATTAAATAGACTATCGAATGAAATTTTCCCATTGATTGTGCATTTCAGAAAAGGCCACAAGGCAGAAAGCAATGGGTGCAGGTGCTTTGTGCATCCCATCTTCTAAAGAGAGCTACCAAGGAGCCACCAGCCATAACCTTGTAGCAATTACCAACAAGTGCTGCTACTGTCCCCTTCCACCCCACCAGACTATGTCAGTAGTTCTCAAAACTGGCTGTACATTTGAAAAGCTGGAGAGCTTTTCAAAAAATACTAACCAAGTCAGAATTTATGTGGTTGATCCCACACACTGGTATTCTTTTAAAGGCTCCCTAGATGATTCTAGTCACTCAGCCAACATGGAGACCCACGGGTCCACAGGAACAGAAGGCTTAGGATCTTTGGAGTTATACAATGCCAGATAAAATAAGTGCTCTGACTTCTCTCTCTCTTTTCTTGGGACAAGTCAAGGGACTCTGCATTGAAGATGCCTCTGATTATGTCCAACAAAGGACCCACTCATGAACCCCACAGAGATACACTGCTAGCACTTGAATGCCAGCCAAACAGCAGTCATGGACAGGCAGTCATTAACCACAACAGGGCAATAAAGTCAGAAGATTTTGGCTCTTTTCTAAGATCTCTCACCTGCTTCAACACAGGAGGAGCTAAAAGCAGAAAAACGAAGGAAGAAAAAGCAGACTGTGGCCACTCCCCATCTATACAAATCCCTCAAGCTGAGACCTTGCTTGCTGTAGTGTCAGCAATGAGGTCATCACTAAACCGGATGTGGGATTGAAGTTTCAACATAAACCAGACAAGACTGGTCTTTTCCATATCTGAAAATAGCTGAAGACTTAAAGGATCTAAGATGTTCTTAAAGGATACAGAAAGAAAGGCAACCCTCCCAGAGGGGATCGCAGCACTTTGAAAGGCCAAGGTGGATCACCTGAGGGCAGGAGTTTGAGACCACCCTGGCCAACATGGTGAAACCCCGTACCTACTAAAAATACAAAAATTAGCCAGGCATGGCAGTGCATACCTATAGTCTCAGCTACTTGGGAGGCTGAAACACGAGAATTGCTTGAAACTGGGAGGCAGAGGTTGCAATGAGCTGATATTGCACCACTACACTCCAGCCTAGGCGACAGAGCAAGACTCTGTCTCAAAAAACAATAATAAAAAATAAATAAATAAATAAGGCAACCTAAAAAAGCATGTTTGAAGGAAGTCATAGGAAAAAAAAAAAAAACACTTCATATTTGAATCCCACTGAGTAGAGATGTTCGAGAAATTACTTGTGGCCAGGTGCGGTGGCTCACACCTGTAATCCCAGAACTTTAGGAGGCCAAGGCAGGTGAATCACTTGAGGTCAGGAGTTCAAGACCACCCCAGCCAACATGGTGAAACCCCATCTCTACTAAGAAAAATACAAAAATTAGCCAGGCGTGGTGGGGGAAGTCTGTAAGCCCAGCTACTCAGGAAGCTGAGGCAGCAGAATTGCTTGAACCCCAGAGGTGGAGGTTGCAGTGAGCCAAGATGACACCAATGCACTCCAGCCTGGGCAATTTTTGATGAGATAATTTGATGAGTCTTCTTGAGATAATTTTATCTGTTTTTTTCTAAATGTACTAATCAGAAGCAGCATCAGGAAATCACCCAGTCCCTGGACACTTACCTACTGAAACTACTAGAGTGACTGAAGGCATAGTCACCAGTGTGATGTTACAACTTCTCAGCCTCTGAAACCTGAAGGTAGTGGAGTGCTTAAAGCAGGGATCCTCAATCCCCAGGCCACAGAGCTGTGGCCTTTTAGGAACCAGCCCACAAGGCAGGAAGTGAGTGGTGGGCCAGCAAGCGTTACTGCCTGAGCTCTGCCTCCTGTCAGATGAACAATGGCATTAGATTCTCATAGGAGCATGAACCCTATTGTGAACTGTACATGGGAGGGATCTAGGTTGTGTGCTCTTTATGAGAATCTAACTAATACCTGATGATCTGAGGTGGAACAGTTTCATCCCATAACCATACCCCACCCCAGTCTGTGGAAGAATTGTCTTCTACAAAACTGGTCCTTGGTGCCAAAAAGGATGGGGACCACCGGCTTAAAGTCCATTTGGAGTGGACCACTCCATGGCTGTGGATTGCTGGGGCCTCCTGTTATCCAAACTTGCTTTCCTGTCATCGTATGTGACTCTCTTTCTGACTCATCTTCTGCTCATGCCTCATCCATGGGTGAGATAAGTCAAAGAAAAATCTCTTTGCACAATTAAACCCAAAGCACCAGATGCTGACTGAGAGGTATCCCAACAGCCTACCAATGTACTATTTTCAATCAACTAGTACAGAATTCCTTTTATAATCACTAACAAATAAAAGTACAAAAGAGTGGACATCATCTCTAGAAGGCCCAAAATAAACTGTATATTTTGCTTAAGACTGATTCTATTCCATTAATATAGTATATGCTAAATCTATATATTAGTATTTGGTATATGGATAAATGGGTGTGTGAATGAATTCAAGAACAAGCAAATGAACAAAGAACCTACAGGTTCAGCCAAGGGAAGCCTAGAGCAATACTGTGTTGGGGGTGGGACCTAGAGAAGGAAAAAAAAAAAAGGTAGAGAGCCTTCATAGGAGGAATAGATCTAAAAACAAATTTACGTCTAATTTTGCTAGAACCATCCTATTAATAACTAAAGAACAGATGTCATCCCTTCATAATTAATATGTTTCTACAGTCTCTTTGCTTGATACTCCAAAGTTTAAAAGCCCTTAAAAGGTAACCTAGCCTTGGTCTTCCCATTTAAAACTCTCAGGCATTTTTTTTCTCAATCCACAGCTGGCAAATTGCAGAATTTCAATATTGGAACCAGACATGAACAACTTCACGCATAATGAAACTTCAACTAAGCAAGTTCTCTGAACTCAAAAATTTCTCACAAATTAGGCATGTCCTAGGCATCCACTCTTTATAAAGCTAATGCTGAGTTGCCTTAGACAGTCAAGCCTGTGCATTTGAGGGTTTTGACAAGGCTGAGTGCTGAATTTGTGATTTTAAACATAAGTTCTGGTTATTTTAAGCTATTCCTGTCTCTTTGATGGCACTGTAATGAAAGAAACTCAGAGGGTTTTTTTATTCTCTCATTAGTGTTTCTAGAAAAAAAAATACTCATTTTATTTGTGGAAATTTTCCATTACCTAATAAATATATCCATTCCAAAAATAAATAAGGATCAGTTTAATGAAAGTATTCATCAGTATATACAGAGTAAAAGCCAATTGCCCAGCTTAAATCCTCATTAATGGAAAACTACTTAGGTTTTTCCATTTCTCATGAAATCAACATAAAATTCATCTGTTGATGGATGTGCAGCCACAAACCATTAACAACAAACTCTTAAATCTCTATGATCCCTGACCGCATGTCTCCAGGCAGTAGGGACCTATCTGGAACACTTAAGAATTCCCCCAAAAGGCAGGATCTTAAAAATATATACTCCACTGGTCTGAAATGTGATGTTTGAACCATACCTTTGGTTTAAGTAAGGCTTTTGGAATCAGATGAAGTTGGAATCTACACTGTTGGGAAAATGTATGCCCCCCAGTCCTCATATAGAGGGATCTCCCTAGAATGGCACACCCTATACTCTCATTCACTCCTCCCAATGGGAGAGTTTGGAAGAAGGAACTGGCCTCATCATACTCTTCCATCCTTCTCTTCCTGCATTTCAGAAACATATCCTCTAAAAGACAGAAACAGATCATTTATGAACCTTCATTATATTTTTTACATTATTTAGGTAAACTTTTTATTGGAATATAACACACATACAGAAGAGTACACAAGTCTACGGTTCAATGAATTTTATTATTTATTTATTATTTTAGAGACAGAGTCTCACTCTAACACCTGAGCTAGAATGCTGTGGCACAATCTCAGCTCACTGCAGCATCAACCTCCCAGGCTCACTGATCCTCCCTCCTTATCCCCCCATGTAGCTCAGACTACAGGTGCATACTACCACATCCAGCTTTTTTTTTTTTTTTTTTTTTACTTTTTGTAAATACAGGTTCTCACTATGTTGCCCAGACTGGTCTCAAACTCCTGGGCTCAAGTCGTCCTCCTGTCTCAGCCTCCCAAAGCGCTGGGATTACAGGCATGAGCCACTGCACCTGGCCTAATGAATTTGTATTGAGTAAACTTACTCATGAAACCCCCATCAGATCAAGAAATTAAATATGACTAACATCCCAGAAGAGTTACTTGTGTCTTATTTTCAGTCATCCTCCAAAGGTGGCTTTGAACACCAGAGATTAGTTTTGCCTGTTTTTGAGATGAAATATAAATGAAATCCTAGAGTATTTCACTCCTTTTGTGTCCAGCTACTTGTGCTCCACATTACGTCTGTGAGAAGATACATGTTGTTGCTGTGGTTTTAGTTTGCTCAGTCCCTGCTGTATAATATTCCATTGTGTAAATATACTACAACTTATCCATCAGAATGTTAAGAGTGATATGAGATATTCTGAGTTTGGGGCTATAACAAATAATGCTACTGTGAACCTTCATGTACGTGTTTTTTGTGCACACATATACAAATTTCCATTGGCCAATTTACCTAACTGATTGCATTTCAACTCCTGATAAAGATGAATCAATGGAATTCCCTGCCAAATTCTATTTGTTCAGCTTATATCCATTGAATGATACACTGTAGCGTCTTCGGTTCCTGTTGATTGGTTCCAGAGTAGTATGAGGAAACATTACTGCCCACAGAGAACTGGATCATCACTGTGCTCAGCTGGAGAAAGAATTACATGGTCTGCCCAGTGGGCTCATTACACTCAAATGGAATTTTGTAGAAGAGAACAGCACCTGCCATGAATAGAAATGAGCCATGTGATGAGGCTAGATTTGATGGAAGGAACCAGACTTTTCTAGGGGATACCTTGAGCGTGAAAGTTGGGTCCTACCTGCTATCTTCCCAAACTAGGGACCAGTGTGGGAGACCAGCAGCTTATATAAGACAGAGACACTGGCCACACTCTGCTGTGTGTGGTTTGGGTTGTGTTGTTTTACTGCCTCTCTGCTCCAACAAGCCAGTGGGGAAGAGGGAAGCTACCTCAAACGGTGCCGAGAGCCCAGCAGAGCCCCACTGTGTCAGGGCTGCCTGCTGAGATAGAGAGGCCTCCCTGCCCAGCAAACTGGCTTGAACAGAGCCTCACAACAGGTCTCTGTGATAGGTGTTGGTAGAAGGTCACGGCAACATCGAGAATTTGCAGGCGACATATAACAGAGGTCCTCTCTCCCACTAAATATTTTTCCTTGGGATATTCTGCTTTATTGTGCCTCCATTTTTGACAAAGAGGAATGTCCCGGTACCCACTTATTTCACAGGCCCTTAGGCAGGACTGACCCACTTGACTATGGGAGCATTGCTGACTCAGTTTCTGTTGCAAACATCAAACTCAATATTGTACCTGGCCATGAACTCTTCTAAGGATTATTCCATAAATAAACAAAACTAATGTTTTTTAGATACTTATGGAAATATACTATTGATGTCATTTTCAATAATGAATATCAAGGTTAAAAAAAGAATTTCCATTTACGGATAAGCTAAGAGAATGCATGTGGCCACATGCACTCACACATACGCATACCCACAGCGCCTCCCCCACCACCCATTACCCCTCATACTATGAGAAACCAGTCCTGATTCCTGGGTGTAGCACAGAAGAGACCTAAACTCTAGATTATTTCATTCAACAAAGATTTATTCTAAAATAATTATTTAGCACATAATATATACCAAGAAATTCTGAAATTGCCAGCAACAGAAAAGCACTTCCTCCAGCTAGAGTTCTGCACTCTGAGTGGCCATTTGCATGGAGCCTCACTTCTCAGAGAGTGTCTTGTAGAATATTTATCCTCAACAAACAGCTGCAAAAGGCTTTGGTGGTCAAGTAAGCTTTGAAAGCTCTACCTTTCATATCCCTTCTTGGAGATTCACCATGAGTAATAACATATTGAAGGCTCTGAGAAGGTCCACAATAACTAAGCTTGTTTAACCTTTCTTAACTTAGCATTTGCCAAACCTGTTTGATCTTTGAATCCTTTCTCATGTAACACCGTATTCCTAGACCACGATTTGGGAAATGATGTTAAAAGACATTCATTAAAGAGACCATGTTAGCTCATCCAAATGTCATGATTTGAACCAACTTTGATACAACCAAATGCACAAAAGAGGGCCCTGGCTGGGCAGTTGTTTCCAAGGACTCACTAAGCAGCCTCTGCCCCATTCATGAATAAGCAAGACACCTTATATTCCATAAAACTCAGTTTCCTTGTCTGTAAAATGTAGACTACAATTAATATACTTACTTTGAAGAGTCATTGCATTAGACAGAATGTATGTTAAGTCCTTAGATGTGTAATAAATGCTATCCATTATTATTATTAAAACTGCATAAACCACAGTCTCCTTTCATGAGAACTAATTCCCTAGAATAAAGATCTATCATAATGGTATATGTACCTTTTTGCCACTCACATTAAGGACCACAATCATCATGTCTACTAGCAAATGAGGGCAATCTTGGCACACACAGATAGAACTAACTTCTTAAAAAGGATCACTTCCTATCAGCAAGGCCCTCCTTACTTTCTAGAGGGGCACTGTTCAGTAAAACTCTATGCAATGATGAAATTGTGACTAGTGGCTTTGGATCAGGCACTTCTAGACACTTTTCATTGTCATCGTGCCTTTTTTTTCTTCTTCCCAAATATGAGTCCTCCATAGTTTAGGGAAAGCCCTGGTGTTCTCCATTATGTGGTCTGTCAGTTTGCAAGGGCTGTTTATAACTAGGGTTGATGTTGAGCTTTGGGAGAGGTGGAAGCTGTCTTTTCAGTTCATCTGGAGAGTTCTGGAGCAGGTTCTCATGCAGATAAAACCCCTGCACAGGCATAGTGCCCCCATTTTCTCACCATTATTAACTTCTTCGCATTATATCCCTGAAGGCAACTATTAAAATGCAAATATCTTATGGATGAGATGATATAGTAAGACATTGTCAGTGAAGAATGCCTTTGTTCCACTCAATTCATCAACTCCTTGGCAGAGAACAGGCCATAACGGAAGGAGACAGAAGACAGATATGTTTCCATAGAACAAATTATCAAGAGCATGGAAAGCTGGTCACACAAAAGGATAATGCAGTAAAATGGCTATTTGGGAGACAAAATGCTGAAAGGCAAGAATACCAAGTTCTAGTGATGTTTTTTGAACTGCTTCAAAACTATCCCCATGTAACTTCATATATTTTTGTTTTATCCTCTCCACTAAATAGTCCTTGACTGTGGAAATCCCTAAATTCTATTTATCTTTCATTCTCTCATCCCAACCCCTAGTGTAGGACATTATTTTCTGCCAAACATGCCACCTCACAAGCCATAATAAAGTCACGACATACCCAGAGGGCTTTGGGGTTTTAATACATCATCTGTGTCAGGCGAGACCATAAACTTCAGCTGAAGAGTGTAGTTTTAAATTTCTTAAAATAGGGTGCAGTCCCACCAAAGTTTCAAATCGGAAAGATAAAATCATTTATCTTTCTAACCAATACTATTTTAAAAATAAGTTGCCCGTGTTTATTTAAAAAGAGTGATTATAGGGCTATTGGTAAGATATCTTTGAGTTAGATGTTTCTGTATCTAACCCGGCGATGCCAAGATACTGATGCAGTTAGCTTACTCTTACATTTCTTTGTATAAAATTTAAGCAAAGGTTCTTGGGAGAAGACATGAAGGTGAAGATGGTGGGAGATAGGAGACAAGTGACAGAGAGATGCATACACACATATCCATGACACATACATATCAATGCATGTATCAGAGCAATATATCTTCAGTTGAAGACTTTTAACATAGACCTCTCAATATAAATATACAAGATACAGAATATACAGATGATTGGGGAGAATGAAGTTTCCTCCCACATCACACAAAAAAACTAATCCTTGGCTTTTTGAAAACATAAATCATTTAAAACTCACTTCTCTTTACCAAGAGCTAACCCCAGGAAACTTATATCACTGAAGCCAAAGCTGGAGGAAACAGACAAAAAATAGCACATACAGAATTTAGGCAAAGCAGCACAGAGAGAATTCCCTGACAGGCTGAATATGGATTAATCAAGGAAGCCATGAGGTTTCCTTTCAGGATAATTTTTAGAACAAGATAAATTCCTTTGGAACTATCTCATGAATCTCCTTGGGAGCCAAGAGATGAGCCAGAAGAACAAATCTTTCTCAACCCTCTTCCATGTGTGTTATCCCTGGGTTGAAAA
Organism: Sapajus apella; assembly: GCF_009761245.1. NCBI lineage: Eukaryota > Metazoa > Chordata > Mammalia > Primates > Cebidae > Sapajus > Sapajus apella. Next base: position 75,568,691 of record NW_022436941.1, read on the forward strand.
TACAGTTAGAATGAGGACTTACATGGCAGTCAACTTTAAGTGGTGGCTTCATCTCAAGCCTGCCAGTCTGCCAGCACTGTGTTTTGTCCTGTTTCTTTTCCCTTCATAGATCTATTACAGACAAGTTCCCAAGACATAGATTAGACATAGAAAGCTTGGTTCCCCCTCAACCTGCACTAGAATCACTTTAATATACACTAAAGGACTGCAAATTTTTAAAAAGTAATGTATGCTAATCAATAGGGCTTTAGAAAGTCTCTGTTCCTCAATTTTGTTTGACTATCAAGGGAAATTTGTTCGTAACCTAAAAATGTACTAAGAAGAAAGACTAATAGTGTAGAAGCCAAGCTCTGCCTGAACCAAAGTCATTGCCAATGGACGTTATCTCAAAGCAAGTGAGCAAATTACTCCCTGGGGTTCTGTGTCTTCTGAGTTCATATAATGGGGTGCCAAAGAATGGGTCAGCCAGAGAGCTGATGCAGTCCACAGAGATGCTTATGACTGGAAGAGATCTGGGACTCCAATCCCATGGCCTTTGTTCATTCTACCTATCTTCTTCTTATTCTGGGATATCTCAGAGGGCATTTGGATCTGCAAGAGCAACTGGGAGGGAGTTCTCATGTCATTCTGAGTTGATGGGCATGCCTAAGGGATGGCCTGACCAGAATCATCTCTACCTGACTCCAACCACCACCAAGATGGAACCCCCTCTTTTGAGCACCTGATTGAGGTGAGTACTAGAAGCCCATTTTTCGAAAGCAGGAGTTATAGAACATTGTGTTCAATGCTACTAGAAGATGTTGACAAATAGTATAGTCACATAAAGCAAATTATTTTGTCTCAATACCTAAAAGCATTCCTCCAGAGAAGGCTAAAGTTTGATTGGGGAGAACAGGGAACTTAGGTCAGAAAAGTCCCAAAGCTAACACAGATCACCTCAGGGAATCCTTGCATCATTCCTTGGGAATGGCAATCTAAAAATAAGCCAACTTTGAGGCTCCATGATAGCCACTGTCTCTTGGTGGCCTCCTATTAGGCATTTGGCTGCACAGGGAAGGCAATAAACTGACAAGCCTTCATTCTGTCAATCATGCTATGCCATGAGGTGGAAGATGGCCAGAGATGAAAGACAGGTGAAAGTGAGATGCATACATATATATCCACATATGCATCAGAGCAATGTATCTTGAGATTCATATACACAAGCTGACCTTCAAAGTTCTTACCAACACTGTCTATCCAGAGGGAAATGTTAGAAAAGGTGAGGTCTATGCTGCCTCTAGAGGCTGTCCATGATAAGAATTGTTTTACTTAGCAGAAGCCAAGAATTTCTATTCCCATTTTTAAGAGTAATACTTTCTCCAGAGCTAAAAGGATGCCTCTAGCTCTCATCTTTAATAGCCTATGTTCTTACCCTTTGTGTGAATATCTAGCCTACTAATGACTTTCTCTAATCTTTGAGAGTATTGTCTGTCTTTCAAACTTTTGCATCTTCCAAGATTGGTACAAGGGACTTTGACATACCTGAGCACACCTGAAACCCTCATTCACTCTGCTACTCTCTCCTTCCTTTTCCTTCATTAGTTGGATTCTTCCTCTCCCCAATTCTCTAAGTCACTCCTTTAGTTTTGTTTCCAGTAGTTTTCTCGAATACTTCTCTACTAAGAAGATGGGCAATTTGCATATACGAATGATTCCCGTAAACAAAATGTCCATAACTTTTCCTGATTTGAGCTACTCCATTATACACCTGCCACCACGTCTAGGCTTTATGACACCTGAAACACTGCCACCATAGACACCACTGCAGCAGGCATGGGTTCTCACTTCCTCATGATGACACAAAGCTATACTGCAGACCTCAAGACGGCCAGTTCCAGTACAGTACTCATCACTGTCTTCCTTGGTCTCAGTAGCACAGGCCAATAGAAATATGATGTAAGCCCCATCTGTAAATTTAAATTTTCTAGTAGCCACATTAAAAAAGTAAAAAGAAATGGGTGAGTATGGGAGATCAGTCAGGATGGTTGGAAAAATTGTAAAATTATAGAATATAGTCATAAACCTTCTTGGAAGGCTGAGAGGTTTGCATAGTTTCAGTGAAATGTTGGCTGAAAGCAGCCTAATCTCCTTTACCTTTAGTTGATAAAGAAAAGCAAATAACTAGGGAATCTGGGGGAGTTTTTTCTGAATAACTTGTTTACTCATATGGTCCTAAAACTAACCTTTAATGTTTCATGGGTTGGATGGCTTTCCCAGGGGAAGGGCAACCAGATTTATCACCTACAAATGGTGTTGCTTTAGGCCTGGGAACCTGGCTTTTAATCATTATCCACAAGTGTGTTGACTTGGAGCCTCTATTATTAAATCTATACTGAATAAATGCCTAGAGTACCAGCTGGTCAGGACCGATGGCTGCTATCTCTCTCAGCAGTGTCTGTGAATGGTCACGGACCCCCCAGCCCACTCCTTCACTGAAAACCTGCATCTAAGTGAATTTGTTCATCCATCATTGGGTCAGGGTCTGCAGGTCAAACTCCAACAGGTAAGTGTAACTTTAATAATGTTTTCTCTAACTCAGTATTTCCAAACATTAACATGTAATCAAGAAAAGAAAACTATGAATGAAATATTTTACCTTCTTTTTTTCTATTACCTCTTTGAAATCCAGTGCATATTTTACACTGCTAGCACATCTCAATTTGAATGCTTATATTTTTACTAGAAGTCCTTGGGCAGTATCTAATTCACAAACTTCACAATTGAAAAATAGATCCCAATACACAAATTGTTCCAAATATGCTTAAACATTTTCCAAGAACCAAATCAATATTCATTTTAAAATTTAAATTAATTAGAATTTAAAATTCAGTTCTACTTGTAGCATCCTCCTGAGTGTCTATTCCTTCTCCTATGCCCTCAGTAACTTCAGAATCAAATAGAGGTATTGCATTGCTCTTGTTCATCAATGATATTTCCAACTGTGATTATAACATGCCTTCCTTCTTTGAAGCTCCATCTTCTCCTACTCATTATTACCTACTGATCTCCTAGTTCTTCCCCTTCATTTGCCAGATTCTGGCATCTGGTTCCCTCTCTTCCTCTCTACCCCAAGTCCTTCTGCTCTTCTATTATAGATGACCTCTGTGCTCTGTGTCACAGCCAACACCTGACCTCAGAGTTTCCTGACCCCTGAATTTCAATAACCTTTAATTCCTTTCATTTCAGCTATCCACATTCACAAGTGCCTTCTAGATTTTGTTACAACCCTGAAATATTCCTCACCTCATATCAAATCTTTAGCCACTCCATGTCCATGCTCCCTAAAACATCCTGGATTTTACAGATGCTCGTCCCTGGAGAGTTTTCTTTCCTTCCAGCCCATTGACCTAACTCCTGCGCTTACAGCACAGTGGAAGGGTGAGGAAGAAAGTTCTTGTAACCAAACTCCCTGGGGACTCTATCTAAGCTCTGCCGCTTACTAGCTGTGTGGCTTAGAGCAAGTTATTTAACCTCTCTGCATCTCTCTTTCCCCCTGCCTAAAATGAGTATAGCAACCCTATCAGGTAGCTTCTGTAAGAAAGCAAATATAAAGCATTTATTATGTAGCCATTATATAAATTTAATAAATAAATGTTTCCAGCCAGCCAGGGTAAAACAATACTCTCCCCAACAAATCAATTGTCTTTTTCCTTTGTCCTTCTACCCCACCCGCTTGACAAAACCACAACTCCGATCAATGCTACTATCTGCCTTCTTGTTATCTATACCCAGGCCACTAAGCCATACTGGAGAAAATTGCAGCATGGTGCAAATTGGCACTACCACAAATGCTGTCACCGATGTCAGCATTACTGGATGAGCAATTTTCTTGTACCATTCTCCACACCTAACAGGCTTTTCCCCTAATTGGAACGGAAGCCTATGACAGTCAGGGCAAGCACTAGCAAATCTCCAGTGAGAAATTTTGGGAGAACTGAACACTAGTCAGGAAACAAATGGCATTTTTTTTTTTGCTTGAGTTGAAACTGTAGCAATAGTTATGCTGTAGAAAAACGTAAATGGCTGTTGCCCAGCCTAAGCCATCTAGGAAGTAAAGTTTGTCCACAGACTCATGGAACTGGGATTTTGCAGTCACAATAGAGCAGAGCGAAGCAAAAACAAATTAAAGAAGATATGGCAAGGAAGCTGAAGAGAGAAATTTCTTTTGGAAGAAAGTGAGGTTCTTAACGGACAGACTGGGCAAACTCAGAAGTGTCACCATCCTTACATTCAAACATTATACATGAGGCTGAATAACAGCCCCCAGAGATGTCCATATCCTCAAAGGGAATGAGCAGGTGTCATTAAGGATATTGCAGTAGGGAGAATATCCTGGATTGTTCTGTGGGCCCCAGATGTCATACCAACAGGGAGTCACAGGGAGATTTGACACTGAAGTAGGAGTAGGCACAACAGAAGCAAGAGATTGGAACAATGTAAAGAAGGGGTCACGAACCAAGGACTATCAAGGCAGCCTCCAGAGCCCAGAAAGGGAAAGGAAACATTTTCTCCTAGAGCCTTCAGAGGAAACAGCCCTACCAATACCTTGACCTTAGTCCAGTGAAACTGACTTTGGACTTCTGAGCTAATGAACTGCAAAAATTTAATTTCTGTTGCTCGAAGCCAACGAGTTTGTGGTCATTTGTTACCTTCACGAGAGGAAACTAACACACACACGGTATAGAAAACCTCCAGTGCTGCTGGAGCATTTCTAGGTGACAGGTTCGGCCTGTGCCATGCATGAGGGAACACGTGCAGGTTTGGTCTTTGGGGTTCATCCCTGGTGCTGAGGTGCGCCTCTAGAGGCAAGCCTGAGGACAGTCATGCATTGCTGGGCCTGAGTGAACGAGGCTCTGACAGAAGGGGCTTTCTTCCAGGATGTGGCTGCTCAGAGGGAAAAGTCAGCAGAATCTGCCAGAAAAATGGACACTTTCAATGCCTCCAGAATGAATGGACTGTTGCATATCTGTCACACTAGGGACCCCACGGGACCAAATCAAATGGTATATGTTAGACAAAACCCTTTAGATAGATGCTAAAGGAAACAGACCATAGACAGTGCTGGCCTGATGCACAGTAAAAAAAAAAAAAAAGATCAGGCCCAAGGGAAGAAGTGGGTTAAAAATGTTAAAATTCAGCTAGGTCTGCTTCAAAAGGAGAGCAGAGAGGAAAATGCAGCCCTCAGCCCCTCTGCTGCTGCAGAGACAGGTGAAGAGCAGTTTTTCTGTGCCTGAAGCCACCCCAGTCCCCCGAGGCTGGAAAGAATCAGAAGCTAAGTAAAGCGAAATTTGGAGGTCAGTGGAGTATTCACTAAACCCCTGAAGCACAAGTTTGGGGAGTATCAGGCTCAGCTTCAGTTCAGGAATGTCAGGGTGATTCTCCATCTAAAGCAACCCCCGGCACAAAGCAGCCCAATGGCCCAAGGAATTGCAAAGCCAGAGCGAGTGGAGTGGTGGTGGAGTTGGCTTTTTTCCTTCCATTTTTCTGGGCACAGGGGCAATCGCTGAGAATGCCTTGGGGTCTTGAGGAAGGGGACACTCAGAAAAGCTGGGATAGTGGATATTATGAGGAAATCATGCCGTGCTTTATTGATAACTTACTCGCAAAATACACCTCACTTCCAAGCACAGCACAGCCATGTTTTCTGCCCACCTCCACTGAGCAATTGCTCCTATAATTGCAGGAAACATGCTTCTATAACTTAATTACAGGTTTTCATCCACAAGCTACAAGAAGCAGGAAAAGAGCAATTTATATTGAGAATTAGAAAAGAGTGCTGTCTGACCGGAAAGAAAGCTGACTTCTCAACCAGAACCTCAAGGTTCCTTGAGGAAGGACAGATCTTCAATGAATTTAATGCCCTCTGTGCACTGGATTTTCTCCTGATGTTCCTTCCAGCGGTTGTGGACTATTGAGCGACCCAACAGTCCCAGCCTTCCCTGCCGGTGGCCGTGGCCTCCCTTTTGCAGGCTCACAGGGCAGGAGGCATCTTCTCTTGTGTCTAGAACAGTCTCTATATGTGCACAGCTGTTCCATAATTACTTAATAACAGAAAGAGAAGCACTAAGCCATAACAGATTTGTAGTCATTAGTCCAGAGTTACTATCTTCTAGGAAATCAAATTCAAGCAACACCTAATTACAGACAACTCAGACCAGAATCAAAGCCTCTTAGCAAAAGCTTCATCAACTCAGTCTGTGATGGGTTAGCAGGTGATAGAAATCAGGGAAATGGAGTCAAGTCCACAGAATCTTTAAATGTCCTGTCTTTGTTTTATTCATTGCAGAAGTCACATGCCCGGGAACATTATCCTGTTGTTTGTTATTTAAAAATTTTAAGTTCAGGTCCTTGTCACACACATCCTACCAAGGTCAGCACTGCCAAGGTCACTACCAGCCCTAAAGGTCTGTTCCCTGGAGACTCTCTGCCTCTCACGGGCCTCCCTCTCAAGTTGTTCTCGTGGGATGACTCATGGAATTAATCATTTTCCCTTGAATTTCTCCAGCAACTTTGCCACCACCACCCAAAACAAAATAAAAAAACACTATTCTCCCAAGACATGAGCAGCCTAACCAGTCAGAAGGGTTTGCAATGTGGCAAGGTAAACAATAAACAATTTTAAAGTGGCTATGAAAGATCCCTGTTCTCAAAAGACTTGCCGGGAGGGTGGGAAAGGAATAAGAGATGAAAAACTACATATTGAAGTAAAATGTACACTGCACAGGTGACAGTACACTAAAATCCTAGACTTCACACTGTACAATTCATCCATGTAACCAAATACCACTTGTATCCCTAAAGCTAATGAAATTTTAAAAATTTTTAATCAAATGAAAGGGCTTGCACATGCTTCTACTAGCAAGGCCTCTTGGCCCACCCCATTCCACAGGCTCCAAAGTCCTCTAACATGGTCCAGCCTCACCCACTCCAACACACAGACATCTACTGTAGGAGACAAGAATATGCCATTTCAAAATATGCCTCTTTGGCATAATGATTATTTTGAGTTGAAGGCAATTGGGAAGAAGTAGGTATAAGGAAAGCTCTCTGCCCTCTTCCATTTGCCTAAAAGGGGGACACAAATTCACAAAGGAAAGGTGTTCTTCTCCGTCACTACCAGGAAGGAGAAATGTTGACCATTGATTCAACATTAGACCCTTTTCAGCCGGTGTAGAGTGTCAGAGAAATCTGCATGACAAACTTGGCAAACTCCTACACATGCGCCTTCCCACAGTTTGCTGCCCCTAGAGACTCAAAGTCGTTTTCCTCTGTCTTGACACTTCTCTAAAAACATACTGTTCTTTGCTGAAGATGCTGTATAAGCCAGAGGCCTAAGCCACCTCTTTGAGAATTACTCCTTCACCAGGTATCTCCCAAGCATATATGAAATATACATATTAATGCACTCCTGTTTGTCTTTCTCTTGTTAATTTGTCTTCTGCAGGAGTCTGTCACAGCTAAGAATGCAGAAGGGTAGAGAGAGTGTTACTTTTCCTCTCCAAGGTCATGTGAAGATCACATTCCTTCCAGTACAGGCTACCAAGGTCTCACCTTCCTCCCCTAAGTGGATTACAAACGTTTTCCTAAAGACACTGCTCTTTTTAAGATATTTTCTGGCACGAGCTACTAAGATGAAAAGTTTTTCATCCCAATATTATTCATATCTGGTTTAAACTGGTTGATTACTCTGGGGAGTTTTAAAAATCTGACTTGTTTTGCTTTATTTTTAAAAACGAATTAATGTGATTTGTTCCAGTTTTTAGTTTACTGCTGCTAAAGTTTCTGCTTATGAATAAACCTACTCTCGTTCACCTACTCCATGCATTTTTGCTTTACATCATGTTTTGACAAATTCTGACAAAGTTAAAAAAGAATGCAAAGCAACCAACTGCCTCTACTTCAAACTTACGTTAAAAGTTAAATTTTATTCTTGCTAAGAAAAACCCAGGAAAGGGGTACTCATAAATATTAGAAAATCTTTTATCTAAATACAATAAAACATTTCACTTCTGTTTTAAAGTAATTGTGCTGAGTGTAAGCAGAAGTTTATACTGAGTTATTAAATTAGTAACAAACTTACTTTCTTCCAATCCAGGAATAATACTTGAACCCATAAGTAATACCACACATACTTGGCTGTCACAGTGCCCTAAAATTTATCTCATCTCATGGTAAGTTCTAAAAAGCAGGAAAGGGAAGAGAAGACATGATTTTGCTAAAGGTGGACAGGTTGACAACACTGTTGTGTCCTGGGAATCCCGAAGTTTTGCCATTTTGTTTTGTTTGAACTCTTCCCTGCTCCCTCCCACCTCCCTCAGAGAAGACCTGAAGTTTCATGTCTCCACTTGCTAGTGATCTCCTTAAAGAGTGAGTTGTACTTGAATGGAGATAACTAATTTAGTGAAAAGAACATGGATATATGGGTGTTGGAATTCTGGCTCTGTCATTTCTAGCCGTGTAAGTTTTCACAAATTATTTCACCTCTTTGAGACTCAGTTTCCCCATACATAGTTTGGCCTTATCAGAAAATGTATCCAAAATTTCAAAATAAGCAGAAGGGATTGCCAGCAGTTCTTTCAGTATGGTACTGAGTTTGTTTTTCTATTGTCTGGGATGTCTTTCAACTCTGTAGGGGCAGAGTTTACGTTGTACATTTTTGGCCAGCAGAAATGCAAATAATTTCCATTTGGTGACAGATATAACCACAAAAATGATGGCTTAGTGCCTGATTGAACATTACTCAGTTTTGTGTCTTACCCAGCAATCTCATCTCAACATTGCCTACAAACTGCATCCCATTTCAAATGCTCTCTAATCTACCATTAACATCTTACTAGTTCTTTCATTAATTAATGAGGTAAATAAAATCTTTGGTAAAATTTACTAGGGAGGATCCAAGATGGCCGTTTAGGAACAGCTCAGGATTGCAGCTCACAGTGAAAGCGCAGAGGGTGAGTGGACGCCGCGTTTTTATTGCCCACAGACTAGGAAATTCCCGGGTGGAGGAGCTCCACGGTCGCCAGCACAGCTGTTTCGGCCAGCGCGGCTGTGCCAGCCGGCGCTGCTGTTTTGCCCCGCGTGGCTGCTTTGTCTGCGCCCCAGAGCAGCGGTTCTCCATACAAAATACAACGGTCCGGGTGCCCTTTTGGCTGGCGATTGGAGCCACGGGAAGTCACCCATTCACCGGTTCAAAAAGGGGACTGAGCAGAGAACCAGGACAGCAGATTCCAGGGCAAAAAAAAAAAAAAAAAAAAAGCACCACAAACCGCAGTGCCACTGCTTAAGCCAGCGCAGTGAGTGGCCGCAGGGGAAAACAAACAGACCCCAGCGCCTCTTCAACAGGCGACTGGAACACCAACTTAAAAAAGGCTCTGAGGCAGGGAGCCAGGCGATCAGGCTCGGCTGGTCCCACCCCCACAAAAGAACAGCAACCAGAAACTCTGGATTGATATTTTCACAGCAAGTGCAGCTGAACCCCAGACGGTTGAACTGTGTGGGGGAGGGGCGTCCGCCATTACCGAGGCAGCCCGCCACAACCAACCGAGGTAGTCAGCCAATGCTGAGGCAGCCCGCCATGGCCAAGGCAACCCGCCATTGCTGAGGTAGCCCGCTGTTGCCAAGGCAACCCACCACAGCAGACAGACTCCGCCTCAACAGAGGCGGGCCACCATCGCCAAAGCAGTTCTAACTACACCCATATAAACAGGACTGCAGGGAAGTTCACTCAGCAGCAGGGCGGAGCCCACAGCAGCTCAGCAAAGCCTCTATAGGCCGACAGTGACTAGGCTGCCTCCTTGCTGGGCTGGGCAGGTCTGAAGGAAAAAAAAAAAAAAAAAAAAGAAGAAGGCGGCAGCATAAGAGAAACTCATAAATAAAGCCCTAAATCCCTGGGAAAGAGCACCTGGGAACAAAAAGCAGTTTATGAGTTCTGCTGCAGCAGACCTAAAAGTACCTGCCCAGCAGCTCTGAATGAACAACAATAGAGCTCACAGCTCACCATTTGAGCTCCTATAAAGAAGAGACCGTCCCCTCAAGCAGCTCCCTGACCCCTATACATCCAAAGAGACACCCCATAAAAGAGAGATCAGATTGACACTAGGCGGGTATCCTTCTGGGTCAAAGATAGCAGAAGAAGAAAACTGGTAACAACCCTTGCTGTTCAGCAGCTGCTGCAGGTGAACCCCAGGCAAGCAGGGCCTGGAGTGAACCTCAGCAGACCTACAGCAGAGGGGCCAGACTGTCAGAAGGAAAACCAAGAAACAGAAATAACCTCATCATCAACAAACAGAACGTCAATCTGAAAGATTTGACACCCAATCTGAAAGCCAACAACTACAAAGTCGACAGGTGGATAAATCCTTAAAGATGGGAAGAAACCAGCACAAAAAGGATGAAAACACCCAAAACCAGAACACCTCTCCTCCTACAAGAGATCATAACTCCTCACCAGCAAGGGAACAAGGTTGGAGGGAGAACGAGTGTGATGAAATGACAGAATCAGACTTCAGAAGGTGGGTAGTAAGAAACTTCTGTGAACTTAAAGAACATGTTCTAACCAAATGCAAAGAAACTAAGAACCTTGAAAAAAGATTTGACGAAATGCTAACAAGAATGGACAAAATAGAAAGGAATATAAGTGAATTGATGGAGCTGAAAAACGCAACACGAGAACTTCGTGAAGCATGCACAACTATCAACAGCCGAATGTACCAAGCAGAAGAAAGTATATCAGAGGTCGAAGAGCAACTCAATGAAATAAAACGGGAAGGCAAGACTGGAGAAAAAAGGGTAAAAAGGAATGAACAAAGTCTCCAAGAAATGTGGGACTATGTGAAAAGACCTAATCTATGTTTGATAGGCGTACCTGAATGCGACGAAGAGAATGAATCCAAGCTGGAAAATACTCTTCAGGATATTATCCAGGAAAACTTCCCCAACCTAGCAAGGCAGGCAAACATTCAAGTCCAGGAAATACAGAGAACACCACAAAGATATTCATCAAGAAGAGCAACCCCAAGGCACATAATCGTCAGATTCACCAGGGTTGAAATGAAGGAGAAAATACTAAGGGCAGCCAGAGAGAAAGGTCGGGTTACGCACAAAGGGAAGCCCATCAGACTCACAGCAGAGCTCTCAGCAGAAACCCTACAAGCCAGAAGAGAGTGGGGGCCAATATTCAACATCCTTAAAGAAAAGAACTTTCAACCCAGAATCTCCTATCCAGCCAAACTAAGCTTCATAAGTGAAGGAAAAATAGACCTTAAAGCAACAAAGATAAAAAGAGACAAAGAGGGACATTACATAATGGTAAAAGGATCAATACAACAAGAAGAGCTAACAATCCTAAATATATACGCACCCAATACAGGAGCACCCAGATACATAAGGGAAGTTCTTAATGACTTACAAAGGGACTTAGACTCCCACACAATAATAGTGGGAGACTTTAACACCCCATTGTCAACATTAGACAGATCAACCAGACAGAAAATTAACAAGGATATCCAGGACTTGAACTCAGACCTGGACCAAGAAACCTAATAGACATTGACAGAACTCTCCACCCCAAATCCACAGAATATACATTCTTCTCAGCACCACATCACACCTACTCTAAAATTGACCACATAATTGGGAGTAAATCACTCCTCAGCAAATACAAAAGAACGGAAATCATAACAAACAGTCTCTCAGACCACAGTGCAATCAAGTTAGAACTCAGAATTCAAAAACTAACCCAGAACTGCACAGCTTCATGGAAACTGAACAACTTGCTCTTGAATGTTGACTGTATAAACAATAAAATGAAGACAGAAATAAAGATGTTCTTCGAAACCAACGAGAATGAAGACACAACATACCAGAATCTCTGGGACACATTTAAAGCAGTCTCTAGAGGAAAATATATAGCAATAAGTGCCCACATGAGAAGAAAGGAGAGATCAAAAATTGACACCCTATCGTCAAAACTGAAAGAGCTAGAGGAGCAAGATCAAAAAACCTCAAAGTCTAGCAGAAGACAAGAAATAGCTAAGATCAGAGCTGAACTGAAGGAGATAGAGACACAAAAAACCCTTCAAAAAATCAATAAATCCAGGAGCTGGTTTTTTGAAAAGATCAACAAAATAGACAGACCACTAGCCAGATTAATAAAAAAGAAAAGAGAGAATAAACAAATTGATGCAATAAAAAACGATCAAGGGGATATCACCACAGATTCCACAGAAATTCAAACCATCATCAGAGATTATTACAAACAACTTTATGCACACAAACTAATAAACCTGGAAGAAATGGATAAATTCCTGGACACCGGCCTCCTCCCAAGCCTAAACCAGGAAGAAGCCGAAACCCTGAACAGACCCATAACAAGGTCTGAAGTTGAGGCAGCAATTAAGAGCTTACCACCCAAAAAAAGCCCAGGTCCAGATGGGTTCACAGCCGAATTCTACCAGACGTACAAAGAGGAGCTGGTACCATTCCTTCTGAAACTATTCCAAACAATACAAAAAGAGGGAATTCTTCCCAATTCATTTTATGACACCAACATCATCCTGATTCCAAAACCCAGCAGAGACTCAACAAAAAAAGAAAACTTCAGGCCAATATCCATGATAAACATAGACGCAAAAATCTTCAATAAAATACTGACAAGCCGATTGCAACAGAACATCAAAAAGCTTATCCACCATGATCAAGTAGGCTTCATCCCAGGGATGCAAGGCTGGTTCAACATACACAAGTCTATAAATGTAATTCACCACATAAACAGAACCAAAGACAAAAACCACATGATTATCTCAATTGATGCAGAGAAGGCCTTTGACAAAATTCAACAGCCCTTTATGCTAAAAACACTCAATAAGCTAGGTATCGATGGAACGTATCTCAAAATAATAAAAGCTATTTCTGACAAACCAACAGCCAATATCATACTGAATGGGCAAAAACTGGAAGCATTCCCCTTGAAATGTGGCACCAGACAAGGATGCCCGCTCTCACCACTGCTATTCAATATAGTATTAGAAGTTCTAGCCAGAGCAATCAGGCAAGAAAAAGAAATAAAGGGCATTCAAATAGGAAAGGAGGAAGTCAAATTGTCTCTATTTGCAGACGACATGATTGTGTATCTAGAAGACCCCATCGTCTCAGCCCCAAACCTCCTGAAACTGATAAGCAAGTTCAGCAAAGTCTCAGGATACAAAATCAATGTGCAAAAATCACATGTATTCCTATACACCAATAACAGACTTAAAGAGAGCCAAATCAAGAACAAACTTCCATTCACAATTGCCACAAAGAGAACAAAATACCTAGGAATACAACTAACAAGGAACATAAAGGACCTCTTCAAGGAGAACTACAAGCCACTGCTCAACGAAATAAGAGAGGACACACACAGATGGAGAAACATTCCATGTTCATGGTTAGGAAGAATCAATATCGTGAAAATGGCCATACTGCCCAAAGTAATTTACAGATTCAATGCTATCCCCATCAAGCTACCAATGACCTTCTTCGCAGAACTGGAAAAAACCACCTTAAACTTCATAGGGAACCAAAAGAGAGCCCACATAGCCAAGTCAATTCTAAGCAAAAAGAACACAGCGGGGGGCATCACACTACCGGACTTCAAACTATACTACAAGGCTACAGTAATCAAAACAGCATGGTACTGGTACCAAAACAGAGATATAGGTCAATGGAACAGAACAGAGGTCTTGGAGGCAACGCAACATATCTAAAACCATCCGATCTTTGACAAACCAGACAAAAACAAGCAATGGGGAAAGGATTCCCTGTTCAATAAATGGTGTTGGGAAAGCTGGCTAGCCATGTGCAGAAAGCAGAAACTGGACCCCTTCCTGACACCTTACACTAAAATTAACTCCAGATGGATTAAAGACTTAAACATAAGACCTAACACCAACAAAACCCTAGAAGAAAATCTAGGCAAAACCATTCAGGACATAGGTGTAGGCAAGGACTTCATGACCAAAACACCAAAAACATTGGCAACAAAAGCCAAAATAGACAAATGGGACCTAATCAAACTCCACAGCTTCTGCACAGCAAAGGAAACAATCATTAGAGTGAATCAGCAACCAACAAAATGGGAAAAAATTTTTGCAGTTTACCCATCTGACAAAGGGCTGATATCCAGAATTTACAAAGAACTAAAACAGATATACAAGAAAAAAACTAACAAGCCCATTCAAAAGTGGGCAAAGGATATGAACAGACACTTTACAAAAGAAGACATACATCAGGCCAACAAACATATGAAAAAATGCTCATCATCACTGGTCATCAGAGAAATGCAAATCAAAACAACATTGAGATACCATCTCATGCCAGTTAGAATGGCGATCATTAAAAAATCTGGAGACAACAGATGCTGGAGAGGATGTGGAGAAATAGGAACACTTTTACACTGTTGGTGGGAGTGCAAATTAGTTCAACCATTGTGGAAGACAGTGTGGCGATTCCTCAAGGACCTAGAAATAGAAATTCCATTTGACCCAGCAATCCCATTACTGGGTATATATCCAAAGGATTACAAATCGTTCTACTATAAGGACACGTGCACACAAATGTTCATTGCAGCACTATTTACAATAGCAAAGACCTGGAACCAACCCAAATGCCCATAGATGATAGACTGGATAGGGAAAATGTGGCACATATACACCATGGAATATTATGCAGCCATCAAAAATGATGAGTTTGTTTCCTTTGTAGGGACATGGATGAACCTGGAAACCATCATTCTCAGCAAGCTGACAGAAGAGCAGAAGATCAAACACCGCATGTTCTCACTCATAGGCGGGTGTTGAACAATGAGAACACGTGGACACAGGGAGGGGAGCACTACACACTGGGGTCAGTTGGGGGGAAATAGGGGAGGGACGGTGGGGGGTGGGGAACTGGGGAGAGATAGCAAGGGGAGAAATGCCAGATGTAGGTGATGGGGAGGAAGGCAGCAAATCACACTGCCACATGTGTACCTGTGCAACAATTTTGCATGTTCTTCACATGTACCCCAAAACCTAAAATGCAATAAAATAAATTAATGGGAAAAAAAAAATCAAAGAGGAAAAAAAAAATAAAAAAATAAAAAATAAATAAAATCTTTGATGTGTATTCCCCTTATATTTGCATAAGACTCATGATTTTATCTTTCTGAAAATTATGCCTTAACAGAGGTAATCACCTCTGCTACTTTGGCTTGTGAGAGGATTCAGTAAAGTGATATAATAATAAAAATGACAATAATGTTTATATTTTATTAGCTACTTACTCCATGCCAGCACTTCTCCTAAACATTCTTGTTATATGTGCTAATTCATTTAATCCTTACAACCCTATAAAGTAACGTAATCACCATCGTATAGACAACAAACCCATGGCATAAAATGGTGGAGAATATACCCAAGGTTACAGAGCTAGCAAGTGTGAGAACTGGTATACAAACTCTTCCAAAAAAAGGCAAGGGACCTACATGCCTCCTACTTGGCAAAAGCCTTTCTCTTCTTTTTTGATGACTTCAGCTGCCCCTATGAAGACAATATGGCAGTTAACAACTCATTGCCAACCAAGAATACGCCCAGCCATTCTCCCAGCCAGACTGTCCCCTCAGCCAGCCCTCTTTCACGCTCAGCTCCAGAAAACCTTCTCCAGGGATTGCCCTGGCTACCAGGGAGGCTCCTTCCTCTGAATTCTGGCACAGTCTTTAAGAAATTAAATAGACTGATATATGCTGTTAGTTGTTATACCAGGATTCCCCTTGAAACACCCTGCTCCACTGGAGACTGCAGGTAACTTAAGGGAAGACAAGGAGATACCTGGAGACTGTCTTTATGTCATGGTTCTCAGATAACAACTCTTCACTCATGGCTCAAAAACTGGTTATTCTGAACCAGGCATACAAAAAGGAAAGGGAGAAGGAAAGATAAAATAACCCCTTTCCCACATGCAGAACACAGTGATAACCACTTTCTCTATCTTCAGAAGAGACAGAGAAATCAGGTAGCCCCAGTAACCTTCACCTTTAACCTAGACACGTATATTTGTAAGGCCTGTTCTATCTTCTCTCTGGATCATTCAGCATCTGGTGCCTTGTGATGAATGATCCTGACTTTTCCAGCCATTCTGATGCCTCAGTCTCTCCTCTGTGTTCAGCATCAAAAGACCTGAGAGAGAACCATGACTACAAGGCTGTGGCAAATCACCTGATGGAGGTCAAACCCTCTAAGTCAGGAGTCCTCAAAGTGTGGCCCACAGACCCTCACAGGTCCCTGAGACACTTTACGATGGTCCATGAGGTCGAAATTATTGTTATAATAACACTAACACATCATTTGCCTTTTTCCACTGTTTCCTACATTTGCAGAAGCACCGATGGGTAAAACTGCTGCCATGTTAACAGCAAACCCAGACAGTGGCACCGAGCTGTGCTGATGGTCATCTTCTTCCCCGCCATGCACTCACAGTGAGAAGATAAGGCCAGTTTCGATAAAAACCTCATTGATTAGTCAGTAAAAAATAGCAGTTTCAATAAATCTCAACCCTCATACATTATTTTAATGAGCTTGTGTCGAAACGAAAAGTGCACAGAAAGCATCTCTGCTACCTTGAGGTTGTCTCAAGGAAAAGCATTTGGGTAACTGAGTTGCGAGCTGAACCAGCTGCTTTCTTCATGGAGTGCCATCTTTATACTTGAAAGCATGGCTGACAGACAAACTGGTTGGTGGACATTTTCTCAACACCAAACCGACCGAGCCTGTCACTTCAAGGAAAACTGGCAGCATTTACTGGCAACAATACAAATGTGAGCTCTTAAGCAAAAATTAGAGTTTTGGAAAACTTATATATCCACCTCTGTGAACATGACAGCTTCTACATACATATAGACTTTTCTGATGAGACAGGTGGTGATATCAATTGTAATTTTTTGATATCATGTAATAAAATGTGTCAATATTTGGAACAGCTGCATAACTCAGCAATCCAATGTTTTCCAAATGACCAATGCACTATACTACAAATTCATGTATGGACAAAACATCCATTTAAAGGGCAAGATAGACCAAATGGATTTGAATGTACAGATGACAGAAGAGTCATTGGTATGTTCTCAGATTCTGCATTGCAAGCAACCTTTAAGAAATTACCTCTTGTGGAGCTGCAGTTTACTATCAAAGAAGAATATTCCCAATTATCTAAAAAGACCAATGAAATACTTATCCCTTTTCCAACTGATTACCTGGTTAAGTCCAGATTTTCTTCACATACTTCAACCAGCACAACAGATTGTGAAAGATTGAATGCAGAAACAGATATGAAAATCTAGTTGTCTTCCTATGAGCCAGACATTACAGAGATTTGTAAAAATGTAAAACAATGTCACTCTTCTCACTAAATTTTTGTTCTGGATAATGCAGTTATTTGCTATAAAGCATCTGTTATTTATGCTCAGATGTAATGGGTTTATTATTGTCATTCATAAATATTTTAAATGTCCATTTTGATAACTAATATGATAAATACTTATAGATAAAATAAAAGCTCTTTAGTATCTTCAGTAAGATTTAATAGTGTAAAGGGGACTGAGACCCAAAAGCATGAGAACTGCTCTCTAAGTAGAGAGTTTCGACAGCCGACAGATGGCTTTGTTTAATATGTAAGGAAGTGCTGACACAGGTTACAGGATTGTGATGTTGGCTTATCTTGGAGCCTGCCTACCCCTAGGCCCTGTCCCTAAGTGAGGAGTAAGAATAACTCCCATTTGTATCAGAAGCCACCCTAACACTATGTTTTTCTATACCTGCATTATGTCCCTCTCTACTGTGAAGCGTAAGCATCTTGTAGATAAGAACCATGACTTCTGGCCAGGTGCAGGATCTGATGACTATAATTCCAGCACTTTAGGAGGCTGAGGTGGCCCAACGGCTTAAGTCCAGGAGTTTGAGACCAACTTGGGCAACATAGTGAAACCGTATCTCTACAAAAAATAAAAAATTAACCAGCGCAGCGGCATTCACCTGTAGTCCCAAGTACTCAGGAGGCTGAGAAGGGAGGATCGCTTGAGCCCAGGAGGTCAAGGCTGCAGTGAGCCATGATCTAACCCCTGCACTCTGCCTGGGCAACACAGTGAGATCCTGTCTCAAAAAACAAAAGTCCATGATTTCTGATCTTTCATCTCTGCTTAAGTACCTACACTTGTTACATATTTTCTATTATGAATCGATTTTCATCAAGGAAATCTATCTCCTAAGGAGCTGTGTTCTCCTGCAGACGGACTCAGTCCATTTGTTGTTGTAGCAGCACTTGCATGGCCTGGGATAAAGTACACACTGCCTCCTTCTGGAAGAGTCATTCTCTTCAACCAAAAGGGCTGTAAGAAAGAAAGAAGACTTCTATCTGGTCAACCAGACCAACCCAATTTGCCTTTCTCAATCTGACATTGTAACCAGATGCCCCCACACCTGAACCAACATTTTTCAGCTGGGAGCATAATAAAACTAATTAATATATGCATAGCAAATAGGGAGGAGGCAGCTGAGTTTAATAATCTTATATTTGTATGGCACTTTATCTTTTCCAAATCATTTATACCTCCCTGGATTCTCGGAACACCCCTGTGAGATGGGGCAGTCATTATAACTTCCCATTAGCCAATGAGCAAAGTGAGGCAAGGATAGATGAAATTACCTGCCAGTGCCCATTCAACAGTTTGGGCATCATTCATGCTGGAGGCCAGGTCTCCGGACCACCACCCCAGTGCTCTTTCCACTTCCCTGTGGGTATTATGACTCCTGTTGCCATTATGATATTGAAGGGACAAAGAGAAAGCCAGCAACTATCTTTGCTCCTTCATTCCTGTTTCTCGAAGGCTCTGCTCTAATTCCTTGATTCAGAAATAAGAGCAACTTATTTTTAAATAAACTTCATCCTGGCCTGGAATATTTTCATCTTAAAATATGTCAGATATGTCTACGAAATTCCTTATTGTTACCCCTATAAATCACAAGTCAATACAGCTTCTGGAGAAACAAGCAAACATCGTCCTGTGGTGTAGTAATGTAATTATCTGCCATCTCTCTGATCTCTTGGCTAGTAATATGTGTCAAAGTGCTGAAGTTGTTTCAGATAGAGACATATATATTCTGGCAGTACATGTTCCCCTATTTCCCAGATGGTTGTTTAGATACAGATCAAGTCTGGAGAGCACTTTCCAAAAATACTTTGGTGTTAGAAAAGATACAGAAGCTAAAAACCAAAATATCAAAAATTTCAGAACTTGCTTCATATTACTCATTGTCGCAGGCATCTGGGATAACTTTGCGGTTAGAACACGACTAGTGCAATTGATGCTGGAAAACCATCTAGGTTCTGTGAGTGAGATGGTTGTCATACACAGGCACAACTTGTTTTTGTCCCCAGGTTGTAACCACAAAGCATGTCTTTTAAGAGACTGGAAATAGTCTAGATGGGTATTTTCAAAAACATCATGGGCATTTCAAATGGGGTAGATTTGTGCTCAGATCTGATAGGCCACTCTCAGATTACCACTCTTACGGTTATCAAGTTTAACTGGTTTCATTAGGAATCTCCCCACCTCTACCCACGTCAAACCACAGATACCAGAACAGGTAGAGTGTCCTCACCTACCTGAGATCCAGCTGCCATTCAGAACTTGGGGCTTCCAGAGATATGCAGCCAGCAGAAGTTTGCTCCAGCTTGAGTTAGGGGGAAGCAAAATAAGCAACCCCTAAATGTGCCACTTTAGCATAGGGATTATTTTGAGCTAAAGGCAAATGTGAAAAAGTAGGTGCAAGAAAATCTCTCTCACACCTGTAATTTTTGCACTTTGGGAGGCCAAGACTGGTGGACCACAAGCCCAGGAGTTTGAGACCAACCTGAGCAACGTGGCAAAACCCTGTCTCTACAAAAAAAAATACAGAAATTAGCCAGGCATAGTAGTATGTGCCTACAGAACCAACTACTCAGGAGGCTGAGGTGAGAGAATTGCTTGAGCCCAGCAGGCCAAGACTACAGTGAGCTATGATCATACCACTGTACTCCAGCCTGGGCAACAGGGCAAGACCCTGTCAGAAAGAAAGAAAGAGAAAAAGAGAGCTCTCTGCCCTCCCCCTATTTGCCTAAAAGCAGGACACAAATTCGTAAAAGTGACCCCCTCCTCTCTCTTCCAGGAAGGACAGAAGTTAATTATGAGAGAGAACTCTAGACCCTTATCAGCCCAGAGACGGTGCCAGAAGAGTCTACAGAAACAAACCTTACTGTAGTTCCTACCTTCTGTTAGTTTCCCCCATATATTTACCTTTCACAATTTGCCATCTTTGGAAGCTTCAAGTCCTTTTCTTTTGTCTTGTGATTTCTCTAAAAAGTTATTGTTCTTCTGTTAAGATGATACCTAGGTCCTAGCTCTTACCATCATCTGAGTTACTCCTCTGAGTGCTCTCATGTGTGTCTATAGGGCACACATTAACAAACTCCTATATTTCTCTTGATAATCTGTCTTTTGTCGGTCTAAATTGCAGGGCCCCAGCCAATGAAACTAGGAGGAGTAGAAGAAGATTTTTCTCTCCTACAAGCTTCTCTAAGATTTGTGGTTCCTTGATTTCATGAATGTTAATAAAAACAATAAATAATGGACTGGAGGCAAGGCTAGTTCTTTAAATATCAAGGTGATCAGAGTTTGCAGTGGTCACTGGAGACATCCCTTCTAGCCTTGCTCTTTATTTCTTTCACCTGGTCTCAGCTTTCCTTTCTGCCAATGCCTCTGGTCCATTGGACAAGAGCCCTCAATGAAGCCAAGATACACAGAGCCGCTGAGTTAACCTGTTGCTGAATCCTGTCTCTGGGCAGATGGGATAGGACTGGGAAGGTCACACCCTAATTATGCCGTTGATTCCAGCACATTTCTCAACACAGCTGTTAGAAGCAGAGGCCTGCCAGGGCAATGCCTCTTGAACTTTCTCAGTGCCATTTACATATTTCTGGAGCTGAACTTTACCAAAACGTGACTGATGTATTCTGACATTTGGCTTCTGGCATTGGACAGTCCTAGTTTCAAATCCCAGCAGTACCTCATATCTAACCCTTGAGCAAGCTGCCTAACTCCTCTGAGTCTTGGTTTTCTTGTCTGTAATTGGAGTCAGAAAGACTCACTTGTAAAGATTAAAAGAGATATTTTATTTGAAGTTCCCAGAACCAAGTCTGATACATAAATGTAGTTCTGAAATCATTTCTGTAAACCTGATAAAATCAATCAGGAAAGAAGGGAGAAGGAGAAGCAAAAATAAACCAAGCTTGCAGCACATGCAGCACATCATGAGGTCAGCTTGCTCACTGGCCCACTTCCACATAGTGGTTTGCTGCCTATTGCCTCGGAATCATGTAACCCCTAGATTATAATTCCCCTTAAATGCTCTAAAGATAAAACTTGAACACTGCGAAATGTTAAGGTTTCCAGTTAAGATCTTAGGTCCTGCATATTGATACAATTACTGCTCTCAGTGGGTCCTCACCAAAGAAAGCACTTTCCACATCCTAATTATTTCATCCCCTTTACCGTAACCAATCAGTGGCCTCAATTTTCCAGCCCTTTGCCCTTCACAATTCCCTTAAAAACTCCAGCCCAGAGCTCCTTAGAGAGACGGATTTTAGGATTCCTCCTGTCTCCTCACTCAGGTGCCTTGAGATCATTAAACTCTTTCTCTGCTGCAAACTCTGCTATCTTTGCATTGATCTGTTACTTCACAGTGCATATATGAAGCTGTTGGTTCTGTAACAGTTCCTTTGCATTCCATACCATTACCAAAAGTAAAAGGGGAGAAAGTCAAGTTAGTCAATACAGAAGAGCAATAGCTCTTCCTCATCCTGCCTCTTCCCCTTTTGCTGGCCACATTACATTCATTTATCCAGCAGAAGCTATTACACATGGGCTCCTAATAATTAAGACTTCTAGCTCAGATACATTTCTTTCCTTGGTAAGGAGGAGGATATTGACAGAAGTCTGGAAATGTTAGCTCTCCTAGCCACAGGTGAAAAGAGTGCTTTTTATTTTATCTGTACCTCAGAACCTCCTGGAAATCTATAGAAAAATACCAAGGTGGGTTTTACCCTCAGAAATACTGATTTAATTGGTCTGGGCTGAGGCCTGATCATCTGTATTTTTAATGGCCCCACACATGATTCAAATGTGCAAAGGGCAGAGAGCCACTGATTGGAGTAACCCCTGTTCTCATTGAAAAGCACATGGGTTACTCCAAGAAAAGTTTGACTCTCACATTCTCTTTTTCATGGATGCCCCATCAGAGGTTGATTTATAACAATAATATGTTTGTCTCCTTGGGGATGGCAAGGAAGCTTAGCCAGAAATTATTAGAGTGAACCTTGATGTATTCAGTTATTCACACATTGAATTTTAAATTCAGTCCAAAAGCCACCACCACCTCCTGATCTTGTGTCAAGAAAATGCAGCCTCCACTGTCAATGGTGGGCTGAGCAAGTTATGCATCTGGTTCTCATTCTTTCTGTTATGCTTATCTTGGACATCTTGTACTTCCAGTTTGTAGTCCTACTTTTATCTATAATTTATTTCAGTGATAGTATTACTGATTCCAGACTGCCTAACCACAGTTGATCAAACTCTAAAACATTCAAGCAAAGAAGAAAGCATCTTAAACAGTCCTCTTTCCTCAAGTGAGAATTAGATTGCATAAGAAACTACAAAGAATTTCCAGTTTTATTCTTGAGACTCATGTTCAGAGATCTAAACGGAGAGCCGTGGAGAGGAGGAGTTGGTACAGCTAAAGAAATGAGTCCCTTAGGGGAGGGGTTTTCAGATGGCCGCATTCTCTAGTTTATGCTACTAAACTGGAATATCAACATCTGATCAAGAAGTGAGGACACTCCAGTCTAGGGAATACCCAGGCTTCTTCCAGGCTTTCCTCAAGGGATCCTGGTTACATGAAAAATTACTGGTGGCTGTGACTTCTAGTGTGTACTGCCACCTTCTGGGGAAGGCATTTATTTCATCCCATGTCACTCCTCAGTAGAACCTGTACCGCAACCCAATTCACAGATGGGGAAACTCAGCCTCTGAGGGGCAAGTCACTCAGCCTCAGCCAAGGTCAAGCTCAAATCCATGTCTTCCAAGTTATGTCTTTTCCATGAACCTGCACCTAATTAAGATGATGCTTTTTTCTTGAAGGCACAAACCTCATTGGCAATAAAAATAAACTTAAATGGAAGCTCTGAAATCACAGTATGAGGCTGGCCCAAGATCCCTGGGCAGATTTCCAGGGTCTGGCTGAGTTCTCAGCAGCTGACGGCCTGGCTATTCTGACTACGCTTTTGTGGACTTGCTACCTACCCAAAAGAAAACTCTGCCTTGTTTGCTCTAAGACACAGTCAACAGAGGCTTGCCACATGGGCTCCTTCCTCCCTCAGGCGCAGCTCAAATCTCTTACCCTTAGCTGGATCTGACATCATCTAGGCACCTTGTCACAAGTTTGTCCTTCTTTTTCTGAGTTCTCCCTCAGCTGGCTTGCAACAGCTCTTTGCCTCTGAAGATAACAGGGCAAGATTCTGGCAATGCCCTCTCATCCTGGAAGAAGTGGGAAGTGAGCCCACCTCTCTCCTAATCCTCTCTCAGATGTTAAACTGAAAGATGAGACGGTCCAATGGGGCCACTTGGGTATATGACGCCTTCCCAGAAGTCGCAAAGTCAGTCATGAGCAGCAAGCATTCACCACCATGGAACAAGGATGATAGGGAGAGTCAGGGAAGCAGATGCCCTCACACCACCACCATCACCTCCAGCAGCCTATAATCTAGTGTAGGAGGGACGGGTGAGACCAATAGTTCTCCATCCTAACCATGCACCAGAATCACTGCCCCCAGACACACTGATGCAATTTGTCCAGGACAGGACCCAGTCATTACTACTTTTTAAAAGATACCAGTTGTTTCTAATGTGAAATTGCAACCAAAATAAGTTAAAACATAGTATTCACACATAAGAGGGTGCCACTGCATTGTTGATTCAAGAAGGCACTAAGTTGGTTAGGGTAGCTCTAAAACGGTGGAATTTAAATTACAGGAGAGCTGTTATAAGGCAAGTGGGTGAAACTGGGGAAAAGCAGCTCTGGGGTTTCCAGAAGAAGGAAATGGGCCGTGCCCGTCTCAGTCACGGGAATTGAGAGTTGCATGCTGTGGGCAGTCAGTGTGTTTTTTGGGGTAGTAAAGATCCGCACCTGGTCTGGGCCTTTGGCAGCCCTGAGACTTCTTATTCAGAGTTGTTATAAACTGGTTCAAGAGACAATTGTGACATATTCCAAAATACCTCTTTTTGATCATTCTGTTAAAAAGTTGCTAGGGAGCCACTATCCCTAAATTATTCAAATCACAATGGGTTTGAGGACATGTTCCCACCCTCTTCCTCACCTTTTTGTTCAAACTTCTTAAGTATAATAGCTCAGTTTTTGATTGAAACTCAGTATTCTTGAATCCTAAGTGGCTTCTCCTGTGGCTTTTTCCTCCAAGCTCAACAGAGTCTCCCAGAGAGCTCGGCTGAAGTGTGCATAGTTGGAGCATTGCAAGCCAAGGAGGAGCCCACCAAGGCCTGGCAGCAAAGCAGGCCCAACAGCCCCTGGACCTCTTCCTCTATCCTCATCTCAGTCTTCTAGATTCTGTCACTCTGATGATAAATTCCAGGAAATGCTTTCCTAGGAAAGGAGAAGAGAGAGATTTCTCCTGAAGGCCCAGGGTGGAGTGGACCAAGTTACCCACTCAAAGTCTCCCCAGCCCAAGAGCACCTCCAGGCCTATTTTAGCCCCATCACAGCCAAGCTAAATAGAAGAGACAAACTATGCTTGAATATCCTGAGGGAGAAGGAATGAAAGAGGTCCTACCCTGGGAAGCAAAGGCAATTCAGTCTCTACATTATAGGAAAGCTCCGGAGGGGCTCAGTGGCTCATGCTTGTAATCCCAGCACTTTGGGAGGCCTAGGTGGATGGAACCCTTGAGGCCAGGCATTCAAGGCCAGCCTGGCCAACATGGTGAAACCACGTCTCTACTAAAAATACAAAAATTACCTGGGCTTGGTAGTGCATGCTTGTAATCCCAACTACTCGGGAGACTGAGGCACAAGATTCGTTTGCACCCAAAAGGCAGAGGTTGCAGTGAGCCAAGATTGATCGCACCACTGCACTCCAGCCTGGGTGACAGAGCAAGACTGCCTCAAAACAAATAAATAAAGGAAAGCTCCACCCTTGAAATCATGACTCAAGAAATATCCTGGGACTCTGCCACCCACTTCACAATGCTCCTTCAAGGGTAGGGCACTGAGGCCTGGATGTCAGGCAGACCCGAGGCTGAGATCTCTATAAGAGGCTAAGAACTCGAATAACCCATGCTCTATCTCTAAGGGCAAATTACTACTGGGTTCCCAGACTTTCCCGTAAGCTCTTCGAAGCACTTTCTGAAGCTCCTCTTTGGTGTAGTTTTTCTATTTGGAGGTGATAAGCACTTTGTTCCTAGCACCCTATATGTCAAATAACCTTAGGCGATAATATCCCACACAGGTTTACAAGTGAGCTCATGGCTGTCCAAAGCCTCCAACAATTTGTTTCTATGTCTATCTCTACCTGAGCTGCAAATATCTTGAGGAGCAGCGTAGTTTTCCTTGTTTTTCTTTTGTATACCTTCTGCCTAGTGTGTAGGATCTAACATGTAAAAAGAGCTTAATAAATGTTGAATACAGAAATAAATGAATACCTTTCTCATTAGTGTCCTAAGTTCCAGACTTACCAGACTTGCCCACTTCCTCATGAGCAACAGCCTTTGATACTTGAGAGTTTAACCTTTCTCCAGCCTCGCTAATCCCAACCCTTTTCACATTTCATCGTAGGACCTACTTTGTAAACTTTTCCTTCTGACCCAATGAGACCTTGGCCTTACAGGGTAACCCTCAGATATTAATGAAAGCCCTTTAGGGAAATTTGCTCCTGATCCTAGTCAGTAAAATTGTAGAAAATATTGGTCCTTCATCTGTTTTCACAAGAAATACAAATTAAATAATATGTTAATACAGTCATATACTTGGCTGAGGCATCACAATCGCTTGAACCCAGGAGGCGGGGGTTGTGGTGAGCCAAGATCACACTACTGCACTCTAGCCTGGATGATAAAGACAGACTCTGTCTCATAAATAAATAAATAAATAAAATCATGCCATTGGATATACAGTTAGTACTTTGAGATCTTCAGAGAAATAGTTCTATAAAAATTTGACAAGAGTCTCCTTCAAAAAAGTGAAAACTGCCTCTCCACGATAGCCAACATTGAGAGATACTACAGCAATTCTCTGAAATTTTTCTGAAGTTTTTCTATGAGCTTCAAAATCAGTAGAACCTCATGTTTTCTATGTAGGAATCTTCAGAAGGGGTGGAGCCATTTCCAAAGTAGAAATAAATCACTCTCTTTTATCAGCTGTCTTCTTCCTGTGTACACATGGGCATCAGGGAACCAATCTTTATTGAATGCCTACTGTGTACCTGTGCCTTTTCTCTTTACTGATGTAGGGGAGGAAAAAAGTTTCCTCTATCCACCTTAGGTTCTCAGCTGGGTCCTTGTAACAAAAGAAAAATTAACAAGAAAAAAAGTATGCACATTTACTTAAGTTTTACATGACATGGAGCCTTCATAATGAAATGAAGACTTGAAGAAACAATGAAACCTGAGTGTTTTATTCTAGGTTTGTCGGAGAGTGGAAAGCCATGGAAAAACGTAAGAGAGCAAAAGAGTGTGAGCAAGAGTGGGAAACAGGGAGACAGAAAACCCGTTCCTTATATTTGGAGATGAAGATGCTCCCTTCCTCCAGGTACAGGAAGGGCGCCTCCCACGTGGCGGCCAATGACCTGCTTCAGGGAGGTTAGGGAGTCCTTCCCACACCTGCTGTTTCTCATATTCCTTCAGCTTAAAGCATTCAGTATGGCAGCACATGATTTTGAGATAGTGTGCCCTGAACCCCATCATCCACAAGTCAGCACTTATCTCCTACTATCCTCCCAGACAAAATTAAACTCCTTCAGAAGACTTGCAGTCTTTCTGGTTTTTCAAAGCACAAGGCTAGCCCTGAAGAGTCACATGGGCATGTCAATAAATTCTTTGAGCCCTCCCCAAACCTTTAAAATAAAAGATTGCCAATTTCCTGATTGACAATTTATCCACAAAATAGCAAAGTCAGAGAATATGAATCAATAGCCTACCATACACACTTGCACATATCATCAAAACATCTCTATGACACAGATATGGTAAAATCAGGTTTACCACTGGCAAATTATACAAAATCTTTATAAAGTGGATCAGGAAAAATGGAATGAGGCCAACACCCACTAGTTATGTTACAGCTCAGTCATTCCTCACTGAGACCCACTAGAAGCCAGTACACAGCCCAAGGTCCACAGTAGGAGGCGAAAAAGTAATGCTAAAACCACTTGGAAAGTGATACCAAAGAGGGGTGTGCAAAAGCTAGGGGAGACCAAAAGACAGAAATTCACAGATTCTGAAAGAGCTGAGGATGGCTTCATGGCAAAAGCACCATCTGAGCTAGTGCTGGGATGCATCCGCACTTCCCAGGCAGGATGCTGGGAGAAGGTGATAAATGTCAGGCAGAGGAGACAGCTCACTCTGGAGTTGTGAGTGGGGGCTCTTCCAGGAACAGGAGATGCTCTGAGCAGCTTGGGGAGGAAGCTGGGTAAGGCCTGAGGTCTTCTGACGTTTGGAATACATCCTATAAACAATAGGGAGGGAGCTGGTGGAGGCTGTAAAACAAGATGTCACATAACAAGATTTCTTATCTAGAAAGATATATCCAGCAGAAGTGTGGAAGTTGAAATCGAGAGAAACTGGAGAAGAAAAGGGACAGGGACAACTCTCTTTCTCCTTCCTGCAAAAGGCACGCAAATCATTCCTACAGATGTTATGCTGTCACCAGGAAGTAACTCCGATGCATTCTGGGGAATCAGACCCAAACTGTAAAGTCTGCATTTCAACATCCACTGCATGGACCTCTACTTAGGACAACTGATACTCCAGAGGCAAGTGTCCTGTTTCCATCACGGCCAATACTTGTGCATCAAACTCTGTAGAACAACAAGCAATGGTGCTACTGGCAAATATTCTATATTGAGTTCTCTGGTTTCTCAAAATCCTGGCATTTCTAACATCATTCCCTAATTGTTTTAAAGTGACAAATTCTATAGCAACAATTTTCATATTATCAGATAAGATATGAATTTGTTAACCTCTTCTAATCATACACACCAAAAAATCTAGAGGCATTTTCCTCTGATTATATAAACTGTGGCAACAGAGTCAGGATTCAATTTTCGAAGCTCTGATTACAAGTACGAGGAGGTGACCAAAACTGCTTCCCACAAAATGAATTTCAGATGAGAACTCTACTCTCCATTCCCTTACAGAGCTGAGAAACTGCTTCCTCTTCTTTTTTCTTCTCTCTTCTTCCAGAAAGAATGGTTGGATTGCTCTGCAGTTTCTCCTTACCAGCTAAAGAAAGACTCATTGCTCAAAAGGAATTTTGAACCCTCTCCTACTTTAAATGGCATCTCCCTGTAATGCCAATAGACCCATTTGGATTTTTGGCTCAACTCCTGTAGGGAAAGAAAAGTAAGTCAGAATCAAGCTTTTTGGGGGAAAGGACTGCCTACTGAGCTTCCTTTTCAGTCTGAAAATCAAGGGAAGATCTCCTGTCAGACTTTCAGACAATGAGATCACACACAAGAGGGTAGACTGTCCCTTTGTCTCCCAGCACAGAGGCACCCTGGGCTAAAGAGTAGCTCCTCCTCCCTGGAGCCATCAGGCGCTCTGTCATGTACAGGTTTCTTGTCTGTCTTCCCTTCCACCTCTCAAGTGGAGTCTGAGTCTCACTCATCTCCACTGGCCTAGCACTGTGGTTGGCACACAGTCATAAGGACAACAATTATTAAACAAGAGCCTACTCCACACTGGATGCTGTGCCAGCTACTTCAGATAGACACAAGACTACTTAACTAACTCAACAACGCCATTCTATTCTACATGTGGAAAAAAAGCTCAGAAGGTTTAATCAATTTTCTCAGTTGCTTATTGAGAAAGAGTCAGCAGAAATTTGAGCTCAGTCCTGTGACTTCAAGCCTCTGCCCTTTCCACTCACCACAGGCCCTCCAAGGAGGACATTTGGGCTAACCAAGGGCTCCAATTCTTGCACAAATTCTCTGAAGTCCAAGTAAGTGTGTGTGGACTGGTTCATTTGGCAAAATTACATTTCAAAGCAAATGTCCTTAAGGGAAATTCCTACATCCATCTGATATGCACTATAAAATCAGAAAAATGTTTCCATAGGAAAAAAAAAATCCCCTAGAAGACCAAGGTGGAAACCGTGTAGCATAACAGCTGTGACTGCTAGAGCTATGGATGGTCCAGAGAGCAGCGCCAGCATCATCACTTAGGAGCCTTTCAAAATTACAGAATCCCAGTTCCTGCCCTACTGCATCAGAAGCTGCATCTTAATAATATCAGATGATTCAGATGTACATTCTAGTTTGAGAAGCACAGCCCTAGCCTTTTTAAACCTTTATAGCATCTTCCCCAATTATCCCTATGTTATCTTACCATCTCATCCCCTTCCCTACACTCCAATCTTCCCACATGTAGGATTTCCATGATTTCACCCTTGCTTACTGGTATGAGTATGGTACATGGTGCCATGCCTATGGTTAGATTTCCCTAACTATGATTGACAGAATGAATACTTACAACCAAGCTCATAGCCACAATCTAACCATGATGTACTTGAGTAGATTGGTTTCCACAAATTGAGTCAATAATTTAATCCAGAAGTTCCAAACCCTGGATGCACATGGGAATCACTTGGGGAAATTTAGAAAATACTGATGTCAAAGTTGTACCCAAGTATAATTGAATCAAATTCTAGTGTGCAATAGGGTTGAGAGCCTAACCTATTAATTATAGTGTCCTGTGCATAGGAGATGCTTAATAAGTGCTTGTTGAATTAATCAATTATATCTGAAATCTTATTATTTGCTTAGAGTGACATTTAACCTCACTGATAATCCAGAGCTTTCATTCAAATCATTTATCCCACTGGAATTTTACTCTCCTTGATTTAATCATAAAACAAATCCTCTTGTCTCCTACTCAAATATTGTACATCTAAATTACCAAATATGGACTGTCAGGCATCATACTTATAAGCAGCTCATGACAGTGACTACCTGGCAGCCAGGGGCAGACAGGAGAAACCAGGATGGAAATGCTCAGGTTGGATTCTGATCAGAGCTGCATTGTGGTTTGAAAGCCTCTGTGTTCCCCAAGGCAGCTATGACCTTATAAAGTAGCATGGCAATTGCTCAGCATGGTGGCTCATGCCTGTAATCCCAGCACTTTGGGAGGCCAAGGTCACAAGGTGGCCTTGTGATCCACAAAGATGGATCACAAGGTGGCCTTGTGATCCACAAAGATGGATCACAAGGTCAGGAGATAGAGACCATCCTGACCAACATGATGAAACCCTGTCTCTACTAAAAATACAAAAATTAGCTGGGCTTGGTGGCGTGTGCCTGTAGTCCCAGCTACTCAGGAGGCTGAGGCAGGAGAATCACTTGAACTAGGGAGGAGGAGGTTGCAGGGAGCCAAAATTTCGCCACTGCACTACAGCCTGATAACAGATCGAGACTCCATCTCAAAAAAAAAAAAAAAATTGCATGTCAGTTTCTCGATATTTTTGCTTGTGAAGTATGGAAGGTTGATTCCATCAATGGTCCAATAATGTCCTCTGGGTCTCCAAGCAATGTGATTTTACAGCCCCTCCATTAAAGGGGTAGAGTCTCCTCCTTACATTTTTAATCTGGGCCTTGACTAATAGAGTGCAACAGAAGTGACAGTGGTTGTGCTCAGGAGGCCTTGCACATCCCTACTCTTTTCTTTTGGAACCCCTCATGATCATGTGAACAAGTCTGAGCTAGCCTGCTAAATGACAACGTGGAAAAGACATCAGATATTCCAATAGACCTTGTGAGAGACCAGCCAAGATCAGCAGAGCTGTGCATGCAACCTACAGATGCCTGAACTCAAAAAGTCAGCCAAGCTAACACAAAGAAGCACTCAGCTAATGTATAGACCCACACACAATAAGAAATGCTTCTTGTTTTAAAACTAAATTTTGGAGTAATTTTTTTTTTTTTTTTTTGGAGACAAAGTTTCACTCTTGTTGCCCAGGCTAGAGTGCAATGTTGTGATCTTGGCTCACTGCAGCCTCCACCTCCCAGGTTCAAGCAATTCTCCTGCCTCAGCCTCCTGAGTAGGTGGGATTATAGGTTAATCCAGCCACTATGCTAATTTTTTGTATTTTTAGTAGAGAAGGGCTTTCACCATGTTGGCCAGGCCAGTCTCGAACTCCTAACCTCAGGTGATCCACCCACCTCAGCCTCCCAAAGTGCTGAGATTATAAGCATGAGCCACTGCGCCCAGCCCAGGAGTAGTTTTTATACAGTAACAACACACTGGGACAAGGCAAATGATTAACAGGCCAGTTTCTTTGCTTTCTTGTTTTGTTTTTGGTTTTGTTTTTCACGACTTATCACAAAGCTTCAATAGTTCAGAGCATGATCTTGGCACAAGTGTAGTAAATAGATTCATGAAACATAATATGTATAACCCAGAACAAAATACTGTATAATATAGAACCCCACATATGGGAAACCTGATATATGACCAAAGTGGGAGAGAAGAGAACATAGACTATGCAATAAATAGTAACATTATAAGGCATTTGTTATGGATAGAATTTTGTCCCTCCAAATTTATGTTGAAGCCCTAACTCTACAGATGGGCCAGTTTCTTTAAGGTCAAAAAGGTTTAACTTGGTGATGGGGGTCATCTTCCTGGTACCAAGTCAGGAGAAAAGTCATCTCTATAAAAACAGTAGTTTCTTACATCTTCTCCCAAGAAGCGTTTGTACTACAAATGTATAAAGGCACCATTTGCCAGTTGAGATATGGGGTTTTCTTTTCACGTTATTTTGCCAACGGAGCACAAAGTAATGAACAGCAAGCCTGTTCTGTTACTAACCATCTGTCCTATTAACTATTATTAACTATTGAGTCAAATTAACTTTGGTGCTCTGATCAGTTTTCAGTCAACCCACCAGGCCAAGCACAAAGACGCCATCAACAGCATCTTCATGATGCTTTACAAACACATGGAAGGCAGTCAGTTCTGCCCAACTCATATGCAAGTGATGAGAAGAAAGTTTACCTACTAAGCAGAAGCCATACACTCTCAGTTCCAGAACTCAATAGCTCCATTCTAGCTGTAAGCAGAATCCTTGGGGTTCTTCACTAGGATGCTTTGTAGACTTCCCCACAAGGGTGGATACACATAGCACACAGCAGCTCTTTGTTCTTCTTTGGTGGAGATCTTTATTTTATGTGTTAATATTATGAATTTAAACTATGTGCTGAGAGCACATTTGCGGAGCAAGGACTGGGCTCAGACCTTGACTAGAGGGCTGTTGCATTACTAAGGCAAGATTTCAAATGGTATTTTTCCAAGAATCCAAAAGGAATATGATAGACTACCTTCAGAGTTGAGCCCCAGTGTTTGGTTTCTCTGGTAAAAAGAAAAGTGGGTAGACGTGCAATAGAAGTTTTAGCTGAGGCATCAGGACTAACAGTGCCATGTTCTAAAGTGAATGTGAGAACATCATAGTGTCACATTTACATTAGAAATGATCAAAATCCATTTCGGGACTCTCACCCTTGAACCCCTCTTCTACTTCACACCACCCTTCTCTTACTTAAGAGGACGGAGATTGGAATTAGGAGTATTTGTGAGAGACCCACTGGTATGCTGAGTTCAAATGGCCCCACAGGGTTCTCTCACCTCAAACCTAAGGGACCACAATGGGACCACTTAGAGGATCTGACATGTGTCCTCTGAGTTTAGGGCACCCTGTGACTCCCACATTAAAAAATTTGTCTAGCTATCTGCTTCAGTGGCAGAGCAAAGAATGAAGGCTGGTATTGGGCTCTGGATGCAAGGATGCCTGAGTACATTTTCTTGGACTGGATGTGGCCACTTGTGCGAGGGAGCCAATGAGAAGCCTTTTGGATTTCCTCCAAGATGGCTGCCTGGATAGGGCAACTAGTCCTAGGAGAAAAGATACCAGAGGTACCACCACATACCTAGGGCTGAGCATGAGGAAGGTACCACGCACAGTGGAAGCATGACCCTTCTAAGAGAAACTGTAGGTGAGAGATAGCAGCCACTGGCATGAGCGGAAGGAAGTAGGAGGGAAGGAGGCACTGAAGAAACTACAAAAGTGCAAATGAGGAAAGAGGCAGCTTTAAACACCTGCCAGACCCGGAAACAAAATGTCAGTACCTAACAGTGTCAGTCAAGGAAGAACTTCCCTGGCCTTTTCCCATCGCCTACTCCCTGCTGCTGCCGTGGAGAGTCACAATAAGGCCAGCAAGAGGGAAGATAAGTAAAAGTGTTAGGCTGGAAAAGGGTGAAAGAGCAGCCTGAAGCAAGCTACCAGTGTGTCTTTGCAGGGAGAAAGAGCAGCTTGAAATGTAAATTTTAGGCTGGGCATGGTGGCTCACGCCTGTAATCCAAGCACTTTGGGAGGCCAAAGCAAGTGAATCACTTGAGGTCAGGAGTTCAAGACCAGCCTGGCCAACATGATGAAACCCAGTCTCTACCAAAAACACAAAAAAATTAGCTGGGCATGGTGGCACACATCTGTAATCCCAGCTACTCAGGAGGCTGAGACAGGAGAATCACTTGAACATGGGAGGTGGAGGTTGCAGTGTGCCGAGATTGTGCCACTACACTCCAGCCTGGGTGACAGGGCGAGACTTCATCTTAAAAAAAAAAAAAGTCATGGGACTGCCCTAATTCTTTTATGAAAACAAGAGAATAACCAAGTCTCCCCAAGAAACTGAAAGAATGTGTGTTTTGATAGTATACCACTTGAGGCCACGGTCTTCATCATCATGACTTTACAGGCATTGGGTGCCAGCTCCAAGTATACAAACTTCACCTGCAGCAGAGAACCCACGGAGCCAAGCAAGCTGGAAAATGGAGCAAAAATGAAAAACAGACACCTGCATATGGAAGGATGTTTCGCTGGCTACCAGTTGCTTTACAGCTTCTTCCGGAGTTCCTCAGATGAATTCTGAAGCAGTGACTCAAGTGGGTGAGTCAACTCCACTGAACCCGTTTCCTGTGAAGGGTAGTAGTAATGACATGGCCATGGGTGGGGGGTAGACACTAATTTCCTGTAGCTGCTAGAACAAATGACCTCAAACTTAAATAAACAGAACTTATCCTGTGACATTCTGGAGACCAGAAGTCCAAAATCAGCTTCACTGGACCAAAATCAAGGTAGCAGCAAGGCCACACTCCCTCAGGAGGTACTAGGATCACTTGGGCAGATCACTTGAGGCCAGGAGCTCGAGACCAGCATGGTCAACATGTGAAACCCTGTCACTACTAAAAACTTAAAAATTAGCCAGGCATGGTGGCGCACATCTATAGTCCCAGCTACTTGGGAAGCTGAGACAGGAGAATCGCTTGAACCCGGGAGGCAAAGGTTACAGTGAGCAGATATGACACCACTGCACTCCAGCCTGTGTGACAGAGCGAGACTCTGTCTCAAATTAAAAAAAAAAAAAAAAAGTGCTAATGAGCACATATGAGCATAAACACCTCCAATGGTTTATGATGAAAAAAGAAAGCAGAAGAGCCCACACATGACTGTTTCCAGCCTTCTCCAATACAGAGGTATAGACAGGCAGTACTTACTATAGATCCCTGTGTCTGGGAGGTGTGAGTCATAGTCTGGACCAGAAGGAGCAGGGAAGACTGGACAGTACTGGTGAAGTACAAAGGCAATGGTCAACAACTGGAGAAGTCCTCAAGCTACCCCCTTGCCACACCTTCTGTAGTACAGACACTTTCCACGTGTGTGTCTGCAGACGCCCTGGGTTAGCATGTATCTATGCTGCTTGGGAGATGGTAACACAGCAACCATCCATGTGACACAGTAACCCAAGAACCCACAACAATGGAACATGAGCATCAGTGAGTTAGCGTCGAGGGCAGATAGAGACAGGAAAGGCTGGAAGAGAGAAGAGGTAGGACCACAGAGAGGCTATGAAGTGAGGGTTGGCTCCTGGTGGGCTACCTCCCTGGAGACCAGAGGATAGGGTGGGAAAATGGATGGCCTGGGATGGAAAAATATTCACAGAATGTTTGCAGGGATTAGTGCATCAACACCAGAGTGGAAAGTTTAATTTCTTTAGCAGTTTTACCTAGGGCAGCCCAAAGGAAAGCCAAAGGCTGCCCTATTTAGATAACTTAAAAAACTCTTGTCTTAGACATCATGAAATCAGTGGGCTTTGCAATCTGCACTTATTTTAAAATCAGTGGCTGTCAACATGCTACATGCTAAAAATATATCGGTCCCCACCTCTCCATTTTATCAGCCTGAAAATATTGAAGTTATAAGGGTGTTTCCACCTCTGCCACCCACTTAGTGTCAATTCAAAGGTGAAACTGTTATAATTAGTTATCTTCAAATGATCTTGAGTTTCTTTCATCTTCCAAATTTGGGGATACAAAATCTGTTAAGGGGGAACTTGCTTCTCTCAAAAAAAACCTTGTAGGCTAATTATATCCTTTAGTTAAGAAAACCTGAGCTTTCTTCTTCTTGAAATAAAAAAAAAAAAATTATTCCTTCCCTTCCTGAGGTGCAGAAGGGGACAGTTACTCTTCCTGGATTTTCCACTCAGCACTGACCTCTGAAGGCTCCAGACTGACCTGCTACCAAAAAAAAGAACCCATTACTTTTGTTGATTTTGTATGGCTTTAGCCCAACACTGAAAGTGGACACAAAGGACCTGGCCTTCACTTACAACCAAAAGTGTCTTTAACCATAACAACAGAAAATATCTGAGTTGACAAAGACAAATGATAGGTCTCACTTCAATCCCGAGCTCACAGCCTCAACCAGATAATGACAGAGAATCCTGAAACTGGCAAGGCAAAAGAAACCCCAGGTTCTTATCTTAACTCTCCAAAAGCCTGCTCCTTAGGGAACACTGACTCTTATATTAACCTATTTTCCACCTCAGCTTTCAGTGTAAAGTCAAATGACAGCTAACCTTACTGCATTTTCAGGTCAGAAGGATGTCAGCTTTCAACAGCCACTTTGGGATTTTGATGAAGACTTCACGCAAAATACAAGTCCCGCTTAGCATTTTAGACCATCTTCTGCTCATAAATGGCAAAAGGATCCGATCTGCTTGTCAACACCAAGGGAAGTGACTGCTTGTAGAGCACTGCTGGGAAGGATTCTGCATCTGCAAACCGACTCAACAGGAAAGAACACCACAACCAACCATCAGGGGCCGGCAGAGCCCAGGGCCTTAAATGTGTTGGCAAATCCCATTCAATATGGAGCCATCTTAAACTCAACATCACCTGCTCAAATGTATTTTGGGCCAGGTGTACAGAGATCCAGATACTTGTCTGTGGATGAACTCCTGTGATTTTAGACAGTATCTCTTTGCTTTACATCCTCCTGCAGAAACAGTCTGTTGACAGTAATCCTTCTCAGGGGTACTCGAAGATGAATGGGCTGCTTTGAAAGCACACAGGGCTCTTGGAAGAAAATGCACTCCATAAATCCCAGGCAATAGTATAGCTATTGTCTGGATTACCTATCTAAAGAAACAACTCCCTTAGGTCATTTGATTTCTTTGACTGGATTTCAGTTTCTATGAGGTATATAAATAAACTACTATCACAGGAAGCTAAAGCAAATTGACCAGTAAGAATACTTTATAGACTTAATATACAATTGAAGAGCTTGACATCCTCTGTTTACATCACCTAATCAAATCTCTGGCATGCAGAGAGCACAGTACTAGCAGATGTGATCTTCTCAACCACAGACCAGAGATGACCTTTTAATTTCATGCTGTGAGGCTGGTGGAGCCAGAGCTCCACTGCACACCTCACTGGACCATCATTCCTGTGGTCCTGTGTTCTTGGTTATCTGAGCCAGTCCTGCACCCTAGGAGCAGAGCCAGGGGGCTCATGAAAAGAATAATCCCATAGCTCAGCCTTAGCCTCAAAGCAGCAGATATAGGAACTTCTGTAACTGGCACCCTGGACTGGAAGCAAATATCTGCAATGGTCTAAAACGTGTGTGTGTGTGTGTGTGTGTGTGTGTGTGTGTGTCAAGAACAGCCTTTTCAGAGGGTAAAGAAGCTGTCCTGAAAGTGTCTTGAAAACACTGTGCCATTAACACAGAGGTTAGAATGGAAAGCAGGCCAGGCACAGTAGCTCTCACCTGTAATCCCAACATTTTGGGAGGCTGAGGCATTTAAGAGCAGACTGGGCATCACAGCAAAACCCCATCTCTAAAAAAATACAAAAACTACAGGGTGGTTTGCACCTGTATTCCCAGCTACTCAGAAGGCTGAGATGAGAGAATCACTTGAGCCCAGGAGACAGAGGTTGCAGTGAGCTAAGATCAAGCCACTGTATTCCATCCAGCCTGAGAGACAGAGCCAGACCCTGTCTCAAAAAAAAAAAAAAAAAAAGGAATGGAAAGCAAACATATACAATGCAACCTCACCAGATAATAACAGAGAAGACTGAAATTGGCAAGATGAAACTCCAGGTTCTTGTCTTAACTCTACTGGCTGGACAGCTCAGAATGGGTCACTTTCACTGTCCATGTCCACACTGGTATGTGAAGAAATTGGACTGGAAGATCACCCAGGTTCTTCCAGTTCTAACTCTCTGTGACTCCTTGATTCTAGTTTGAGATACCAGGCAAGGTTATAGGTCCACTGGCATGACCTCTGAAATGACCTGTGATTTCAGCCTTCTGAAATCCGTGGGACACCTTTTTACCTGAGAGGGTATTTAGTCACAGTAGTTGGGCATGTCTAGGTGTCAGGGCCACCTGGGAAAGATACCAATGCAGTCTCCTTCAGGGGCAGGAGTCTGCTGTGTCCTCTCTGCTAGCACTGGACTCAGTAAGGCAGGAGGGTATACCCATCCAGACACTGTCCGGGATGAGGGCGAACAAAGGAGTCAACCTTTATACCTTGCAGTGACCACAAACCAAAGGGACTCAGAGTACCAAAAATTTTACTAACATAAATAGGAAACTTGGGGACTGAGTACACCAGGGCCACTTGGAGGTGAGAGGTCCCCTCTACATACACTTTCTGTTAGTCAAATGAAATTAAACATCAGGAGCTCCCCCGACGCTCCCAACCATGGCCTGTCCACTTGAAAGTCCTGGAGCTTCGTGAAGGATGAGGAAGGAGGAGCTTCTTGAAGGATGACCTTTAGAAATGGTCAGAGGCTCTCTCACTCTCTGCTGGGGGAAAAGTGAGGCAGGCAAACCCCACATGATCCTTAGAGAGGTCAGAAGAGATTTCTTTCTAAGGCCAGGGTCCCCTGTGACCACTTCAGGAGTCAGGACCTGGGGCCAGAAAGATAGCAGTGGGTTTGACTTGCATACATTAGGATCCTGCTAAGTGGCAGTTTAAAAAAATTGAAAATAGGCTGGGCACAGTGTCTGATGCCTGTAATTCTAGCAATTTGGGAGGCCAAGGCGGGGGATCATCTGAGGTCAGGAGTTCAAGACCAGCCAGGCCAATATGGTGAAACCCCATCTCTACTAAAAATGCAAAAATTAACCAGGCATGGTTGTGTACGCCTACAGTCCCAGCTGCCTGGGAGGCTGAGGCAGGAGAATTGCTTGAACCCAGGTGGCAGAGGTTGCAGTGAGTCGAGATCACACCACTGCCCTCCAGCCTGGGTGAGAGAGTGAGACAAGAAAGAAAGAAGGAAAGAGAGAAAGAGAAGGAAGGAAGGAAGGGAGGGAGGGAGGAAGGGAGGGAGAGAGAGAGGGGAAGGACAGGAGGGAGGAAGGGGGGAAGGAAAAAAGAAGGGAGGGAGGGGAGGGAGAGAGGAAAGAAGGAAGGAAGAGAAAAATTGAAATAGGACTTTAGCTTTTGCTTAGCACTTCTGCCTGAGTGGCCTCCAAAAGGAGAAAATAGCTAGTGTGCAAAAACTTTTCTAATAAAAGCCCTGAGTCATCTGATCTACTTCAAACTTCAGAGAAGAGTTAGTGGCTTTTACAATTCCTTCCCATTGTGAAGAACACTCCTGAACTTTGTTTTTAATCAAGAACTGAAACCCTTTCTAATCACTTCAGCATTTAGATATTTTTACATCTTGCTTTAAGTAGTTTCACATTTCATTTTTTTCAATCATGTTTACTGGGTTATGATAAAAGATACAACTCAGGA
Organism: Sapajus apella; assembly: GCF_009761245.1. Lineage (NCBI taxonomy): Eukaryota > Metazoa > Chordata > Mammalia > Primates > Cebidae > Sapajus > Sapajus apella. The sequence continues at coordinate 75,608,194 of NW_022436941.1, forward strand.
ATCATTGAGTGGAAGAGATGTGTAGGGCATGAAAAGGGGGTGTGGGGTCACAGGGCTCCCATGCCCTCCCTGGGCACCCTCCCAGCATCTCCATGTGTTCACCAACCCAGAAGCTGCAATTGTGAAAAAACATTTCCCCATGATTTTCCAATGGGATTTCACCTAACAACGCAACAGATGTGGTGCTTTATGGTTCACAGCCCACTTTCCAAGGAGCTATCTCACCCAGTACTCATGGAGCCGGCCCGCTGCCATAGCTAAAATGCAGACTCTGCCTCTGGGAGTGTTGATGGCCACACCCAACTGGCTTGGGTTTATTTTGCCCTAAAGATACATTTTTAGGACTTCAACTCTTTTCCTGTCTCCTGAGGAAATCCTGGAATGGTTTTGCCAAAAAGTCCCACACATTAGCATTTGTTTATACATATTTCCGGGAGTTATAGCCGGAAATGGAAGAGATGTGATCATGATCAATTTCCCTTTTTTAAAAAAAAGGGGGTTTGTTTTGTTTTTTTTCTTGTTCTGTCAGCCAGACTGGAGTGTAGTGGTGCACTCACGGCTCACTGCAGCCTCAACCTCCCAGACTCAACTGATCCTCCCACCTCAGCCTCCCAAATAGTGGGGCATACAAGGACACACCACCATGCCCAGCTAATTATTTTTATTTTTTATAAAGATGGGGTCTCACTGTGTTGCTCAGGCTGGTCTCAAACTCCCGGGCTTGAGCAATTCTCCCGTCTCAACCTCCCAAAGTGCTGAGATTACAGGTACTGGAATTACAGCCTCCCAAAGTGCTATGATTACCATGCCCAGCCTGTTTTCCTTTTAACACACTCATATAAATCCAATACAAACCCATTATGATGGCATGGATTTGATTGGCCAAACATCTGATTATAATTGTTTTCCTAAGAAGGATTTTTTAAAAAGTACAAGTCAACAGAACTTCTTGAAACTTCTGTGTTGTAGATTAGTTGGGCCAGCTTTCAACCAAACTGCCAAGCATCAATACTTCTCTTCAATATTCCACTATCTTTCAACTCTCATCTCTTCAAGTGGTGGTGGCCCCTCCTGTTTACTGAGCCCTTGATACAGGCACTCCTGTATTTCATATAAACCTAAAAAGAAGTGAAATATTCTGTCATTGACTTGAAATAATCTGTCTTGGTATGAACATGTCACTCACCTTCTTAACTGTCCCAAGTATATTTTATATTTTAATCTTATTTCTTATATTGAACAAAAGGAAAACTTTTCTGATGTTAATAAAATGTTAGGCATTGGAAGCAGATGGAGTATTGGAGGAGTCAGGAGAAGGTGCCAAAAGCTTCCTGGGGGCCAGGCATAGTGGCTCACATCTGAAATCCCAGCACTTTGGGAGGCCAAGGCGGGAGGATCACTTGAACCCAGGAGTTTGAGACCAGCCTGGGCAACATAGCAAGACCTCATCTCTACAGAAATAAAAATTAAACATTAGCTGGACATGGTGGCAGACACATGTAGTCCCAGCTACTCGGGAGGCTGAGGCAGGAGGATCACTTGAGCCCAGGAGTTTGAGGTTACAGTGGGCTATGATCACACCACTGCATGCCAGCCCTCAGCCTGGGTGACACAGCAAGACCCTATCTCTTAAAAAATAAACCAATAAATAAAGTTTCCCAGGAACCCAGGAAGAGTTACTTGTCCAAGATAATACCTTTGTGTATATATTCTCAGTCTGACCCAAAGTTTTAAAGGAAATTTTGAAAGTGCAATGTGAAGTTACATCAGTTAAGATTACTGACTTTAGTTTCCTGTTTTTCAAATGTTGCCTTCATCTGAATCCCTCTGCGAGAAGCCTTGTGGCATAGATGCATGCACATATGTATATAGGTTATTATGTATGTGTCTCTGCATATGTGTATAGAAGATGCGGCATTTTACAACATATAAAACTTAAGCTAAATTATTGGAAGTAATAATTACTTACAGGTGAGGAACCTGAGAGGTAAGGAAGGTTTAGTGGTATGTGCAAGGCTTGAGAATAAGTCCCTGTGAAATCAAAGGCAGGTCACCAATTCACAGCCCCCCAAGTCTCATTTGCATCTACACACTCCTGGCCCCTACCCTGTAAGTTTAGTGTTTCAGAGTCTCACCAACATCCCTTAGTCTTTTTCACACAGGTCACAATTGGGGTATATTATTATTGTATTTGATGGTTATTATTACAGGAGAAAATTATTAGTTTACTGAATTAGCTTCTCTTCAGCAATCCCTAAGGAAGCACCAAGGAATACATTAAGAACTTTGAGCACATGTTCAAGCCTCTTTTCTACCCTATCTTTCTTCAGTCCAGGCCCATTGTGATGGGTTTTTTAAATGTCAACTTGGCTGGGCTACAGTGTCCAGTTATCCAAACACTAATGTAGGTGCTGCTAGATATTCTGCAGATATAATTGAATTCTCAGATAAATTGACTTTGAATAAGGGAAATTATCTTAAATAATCTAGATGGGCCTAATCAATCAGATAAAACACCTCCAAAGCACAGCTAAGACTTCCCTGAAAAGAGAAGAAATGCTTCCTGTGTATAGTATCCTCTATCTGTGCCTGTGAGTTCCAGCCTGTCTGTGATCTTTCAATGTTGGGGATCTGTCCTATTAATTTCAGATTTGCTTAGTGAGTCCCAATTTCATAGGCTGATTCATTGTAACAAATTGATGGATGGGGACAGGCATGGTGGCTTACGCCTATAATCCTAGCACTTTGGGAGCTGAGGTGGACGGATCACCTGAGGTCAGGAGTTTGAGACCAGCCTGGCCAACATGGTGATACGCTGTCTCTACTAAAAATACAAAAATTAGCCAAGCATGGTGGTGGGGGCCTGTAATAACAGCTACTTGGGAGGCTGAGGCAGGAGAATCACTGGAACCTGGGAGATGGAGGTTACAGTGAACCGAGATCGTGCCACTGCACTCCAGCCTGGGTGAAAGGCAAGACTCTGTCTCCAAAAAAATAAACAGAGAGATAGACAGATAGATACATAGATAGATATATAGACAGACATACATAAGATATGAATATGGATAGATAGATACATACATAGATGTACAAACATATATAGGTATAGATCTCCTATTGGCTCTGCTTTTCTGGTTGAACTCTGACTAATATAGATTTTGGTACCAAGAGTGGGGTTCAAACAGATAGGGTTAAATCCTGACTAATACACCCAGTTTTCCCTAAATGTCACAACTGCTAAACTTGAAATAACTAAGTGAAAATAAGAGTAAAAGAGATCCAAGTAGCTCACCACAGATCTGCAGTGTGAAAGATTTCAGAAAAATAGCCTCAAATCCTTCCCCCCTCTCAGGGGTAGAGTCTATTTCCCCACCCTTGAATTCACTTTAACCTGTTTTTGTTATAGGACTTCAGCAAATGTGATGATGAGGCTTAAAAAGCACTCGCATATGGAGACTTGCTGTCCTGCTGTTCCTGTGAAGCCCTTGACTGTCAGCACATGAAGATGCCTGGGCCAGCCCGCTGGGAACAACAGACACTTGGCCAGTTGTTTCTGTTGTCCTGGCTGACAGTCTAACAACAACAGTACCATCAGCTGATCCACCCATGAACCCAGCTGACATAAGCTGAGCCTGCCAGGACCAAAAGGACTACCCACCAAACCCACAGAATCCTGAGCCAAATAAGTGGTTGTTGTTTTGACCCACTAAGTTGTGGGGTGGTCTTTTAGATAGCAAATGCTCGCTAATACATGAAGAAACGGTGTACTCACTTGTTACATTTGAGATGAGGTCTGGGGAATTTTATGAAGTCTACCATCTCCCTCAGATTTCAACTTAATACACATTTTTACTAACATTCCATGTGATTCCTGTTTTATAATTCTTTATGCATGGCTGGCGTTTCAGTGTATCTTACAAACAGAGGCACTGATTGTCCTTATTCCAGAGTATCTTCTCAAAGATTTTTGTTTAGAGAATAGCCTTGGAAGATAGGGACAGCACTGCTCTCCAGAGAACAGGGCAGGCATGCTTTGCCCAGTTTAAAAGATTCTGGTTTCATAAGGTCAGAGGTTCTCTCCCATAACACAACGCACTGCCTATTGCAGGTGTCACTTGGTCCCGTTTGCATCAACCAGGCATAAGAAATTGATATTCTGGCACCTGTTAATGCTGTGAATAGTAAAGTCCTTTGTCTCTCACCCAGGAGTCTCCAGTCTTGTGCCAGCATCCATGAAACACTGGCAGGCTAATTTGTTAGCTTGCAAGGGGGCAAAATCTCAGACCTTCCACAGTTCTTGACACCAATTAATCAAAACTCCTGTGTATAAAACTATCAGCCAAATTCATGTAGGGGATATTGCTTAGTGTTTGTAAAGGTCCATTTCTCTGCAAATTACCCTGGAAAAGCTCATTATTTGACTGTACCCAGAAACTCCAAGGCAGTGACAACTGTATACATCCTTCATTTTTCTTTAAAGGACACAGGATAAAGGCCTGAGGCCAAATCCATTTTTTTTTAATCATTAAAGAAAAAGGAAATGGCAAGCTAGATACAGGTATGCTAAGAACACACAGAGGTTTAACAGCAAAAGAAAAATATTGTTGATCTCTCCACTTTCTGCTTTTCCCCCCAGCATTGAACAGAAAGGAAGCAAACCTGAGTAGCCTTATGCACTCCATCACAGGGCACATGGATTCAAAAACTTCAGTAAAGCCAGAAAACTTTTTAAGCCATTATTATAATAGCTTAGGAAAACCAGTCCTGTTTGTTGGTCCACTGACTACACACACAGAACTTTTCAGGCATATCCTAGCATTTTAATATAGTTCAAAACTCTACCCTCAGGGCAAGAGAGACTTACACATTTGTTCCTAACCCTAGCATACTCAATTCAGCTACTTCTGCCAAGAAGTTGTGTCTATGCATTTAAATCCTTCCCAGGTTGTCAAATAGTCATTAGACTAGAACATTGGGAGGAGAGAGATGATGTGGCAAAGATGCCAACGCTTTCTTAGGACAACAGTTAAACACTTGCTTCAATGTCCTAGAGATGAGCAATTACTTAAGAGGGGCACCTGAGGCAAGACCTAGTGGGGCTTCCAGGAAATGTCCTTGTCCTCTTTGAGTAAATGTTTGAGGCTCAATATCTTTTTCCCACAAAGCTCAGATTCTGCAGGATGAAACCCCTTTCTATGCTACGTCAGCCATAAGATACTAGTTGCTCCAGGTACACATGGAAGAGTGGTTTTCAACCCTCATTGCTCAATAGAAACACCTACGAAGTTTCTTTTTTAAAAAAAATCAATTTTGGCTGGGCACAGTGGCTCACACCTGTAATCCCACAACTTTGGGAGGCCGAGGTGGACGGATCACCTGAGGTCAGGAGTTTAAGACCATACTGGCCAACAGGTAAAACTCTGTGTCTACTAAAAATACAAAAATTCGCTGGATGTGGTGGCGGGTGCCTGTAGTCCCAGCTACTCAGGAGGCTGAGGCAGGAGAATTGCTTGAACCTGGGAGGCGGAGGTTGCAGTGAGCCATGGCACTCCAGCCTGGGTGATTCTAATTTAATTGGCCTAGGGCGGGGCGGCTGGAAATTTATATATATAAAATTTCCTAGGGCCCCACCCTAGGCCAATTAAATTAGAATCTCAAGGGAAGGAAGATAGAGTGCTGACTTTATTATTTAAAAAAAAAAATACTCAGGTGATTGCAGTGTGCAGCTAGGTGTGAAAACCTTGTTAGGGTAAAACATTCAAGTATGGCTGTAAACATATAAATATCAAACCAAATGGCCTTCTCCTAAAATCCATTCCATTCTAGAGGTGGGCATTAAAGTGAGTTTCAGCACTCTTTTTTTTTTTCACTTGAATTGAAGATCAGAGCTCTTATTCATTGGTGCATTAATCCAATAAATATTTGTTGATCACCTGGCAAATGTCAGGCACTACCCTCAAGGAGTCACAGCACAGAAGGGAAGACAGAAAAATGAATCAGCAATGTTAGTGCCCTGGAGGGACAGGTGCAGAACGCTTCAAGAGCACAGTGGAGGGGCACCCTTCTTTTGCTGAGCCCACATCTTTCTTCTCCTGCTGCCTCAGTCCTCAGCCTCCTCCTCCTCAATCCCATACCTCCAGTCACTATGCACTTGTGACTGTGAGGTCCAGGTTCTAATGGAGACTTTGTCACTCACAATCATTTACCAAAACCAGATGGTACTTTGAATAAATCTTATGAGCACCTGAATAGCTTATTCCTCTCCGATTTAAAACAGGGATTTCTAGAAAAGAACAGGAAAAAAGAAAAAAAGACATTCCTAAACCTATGTAGAAATTCAGAAGTGACACATTCTGAGTGAGTTTCAAGCTAGGGATCAGGCTGAAGAAATGGGCCCCCAACACAGTCTCCACGGAGGAAGTACCATAACAGAATCTCCTTGGAAAACATATCTGACTAGAGCAGCGCTGCCAAGGAGCACAGGCAAAATCGGAAAGGAGACAAGACCATGCTCAGACCTTGACGCTACAAAACGTGGAGGCATGTCCTCTGACTGGCCCTGGGGAGACCAGGAGTAACTGTCTCAGCTGCATTATCAGAAAGTATAACTTGCCTTTTTCTTCATCTGCTACCAAGCATCCTTCACAAAGTGAGAGATACAGACAGACCTGTTTTCCGGGAATGCTGAACTCAGAATTGTACCTTCTTTTTATATTTCTGGAATCAGCACTGTGCCTGCATGCCCTTCATCCTATACTGTGACTAAGAAAGGAAAATTGTATTTGAGTATCAGCTCCACGATTTGAAGGATGGATGATGTTAGGAAAGGCAATTAACCTCCCTGTATACTTAATTCCCTGGTCTGTAAAGGAAGACAGTGATCACAGGAGTGTTGTAGAGACTGAATATGATTTACTTAAAGCTTTTGGTTCAGTGTTTGGCACATAGGAGGTATTCAGAAATGGGAACTATCAGGATCCTCACATTCCAAGCCTACCTGCAGAATATAGCAGCTGTGAATTTCTAACTTCTTACAGCAGAGCCCTGTTTCTCTCTATTTAAAAAAAGAAAAAAAATCTGCATTTAATAAACAGTATCTCCCAAGTCCTAAGCAGACACGGGACAATACTGGGAAGCTCAGACACCAAAAGCCAGTTCTCTCACACCTCCCCAAATTGCAAAATGCTATGTGCTGTTGCAGCATGTCTATTCGGCCTCTTCAATGTTAACACTTTCAGACCAACTTTTCAGAAAACTATGTTAGACAAATGGAGAAAACAGGACTTCCTCTCAAGTTTGACAATATTCTTTCATTTCAAATTCCGTTGCCAGAGTCAGGCCCACCAAGGTAAACTGAGGGAGACGTGCAGGGTTGGGGGTCGGTGGGGGAGGTGAGATGCTGAGGCTAATGATTTTTTTTTTTCTTTTTTGAGATGAAGCCTTGCTCTGTCTCCCAGGCTGGAGTGCAGTGGTGCCATCTCGGCTCACCGCAACCTCTGCCTCCCACATTCAAACAATCCTCCTGCCTCAGCCTCCTGAGTAGCTGCAACTACAGGCACCTGCCACCACACCCAGCTAATTTTGTATTTTTAATAAAGACAGGATTTCACCACATTGGCCAGGCTGGTCTCGAACTCCAGAGCTCAGGTGATCCACCTGCCTTTGTCTCCCAAAGTGCTCTTTATGAAGCACCTGAGATAAAGGAGTAGAGGCATCCTAACGTGGACACATCTGAGACTGGAGTCTTCTGGGCTCAGGGACAAGCTGGGGAGACCTGGCCGCAAACCATGAGATTTTTAAATGGCACATGCGTAAATCACAGGTCAGCATCCATTTCTTCAAATCTTCTGAATATCTTCTTGGTGCAGAAATACAAACTCAGAGAATTTACTGACAGCAGCTCGGACAGGGATTTCCATCAGTTCAATGTGTTGCCAGACATCAAGCCCTCCTGTCCTCGGCTCCCAAAATAATGCAGTTATTTTAACTTGTTTATCAGGCCTGGTGTGGAAGCAGTATCAGAGTTAGAAAGCACCTTCTCTTCATCTTTAATTTTAACCTTTTCTTCTTTTGGCATTGACTAAGGAATGGATAAATTTAGACATTAGTATTCTTCCTGGCTTATCTTAGTGAGTTGGCCACATCTCAAGCACTGAGCTAACGCTACATTTTCTTGTAAAAACAGGAGGCTACTTCAGAAACGTAGATGTCATTTCAAAATAACATGTAGGCACTCAGTGTCTGCCATATTCTTGATCCCCCAAGAATGAAAACAAAAGGGAAAATATGATAGAGAGATACTGAAGAACCAAGAGAATGAAAGAGTAAGAAGTACTGTGTTTATCGTAATCAAGACCATTATACCTGGTCAATCAATGCAAGAAATCAAGGCTAGGAGTAATAAAAACAGGTACTTTCTTTCATAAATGTGCTATTTTAATTGAAAACATAGAAATGCATATTTATTCACCCAGGCCTTTCCATTGGGTATGGGTCCATTCGTTCAAGCTCCCCATGGTCTTGAGACTCAGCAAGTTCCTCATTGGTTGGGACTGCTGGCTCTTTTACCTAAATCCATTCTTTCCCTCTCTATAATAAAAGAATTATAGCCCGGCATGTTTCTGTCCCAATAGAGTACACTTCCATGTCTCCCTCGCAATAGGTATGGTCATGTAACTGAGTTTTTGTCAATAGAATGCTTGCAAAAGGGATGTGTACCACTTTTGGACTGATGCCTTAAGGTAAGTGTTCTGGCTTCTCCATGTTCTTTTTACTCTTTCTGATTCCAGAATCCATGAAAACCTATTTTCAACCATTTAGATATCAACAAGTCCCTATGGGTCTGAAGATCAAAATGATTTAGAAACAAAAAAAAAAAGGCTGGGCATCATGGCTCATGCCTGTAATCTCAGCACTTTGGGAGGCCAAGGCAGGTGGATCACAAGGTCAGGAGTTCAAGACCAGCCTGTCCACCTGGCCAATGAGTGAAACCCTGTCTCTACTAAATATACCAAAAAATAAAAAAATAGCTAGGCTTGGTCGTGGGTGCCTGTAATCCCAGCTACTCAGCAGACTGAGGCAAGGGAATTGCTGGAACCCGGTAAAGAGAGGTCGTGCCACTGAATTCCAGCCTGGGCGACAGAGCAAGACTTCGTCTCAAAAAAAAAAAAAAAAAAAAAAAAAGGGCTGTATCCCTAAATGATTACAGGAAACAGACTTCCTTCTGACCCAGAATACTCACCTTGGACTCCTAAATAGAAAAACAAACAAGTAAATAGAACTCAGTCTTCTTTAAGCCATCAAATTATTGTTGGGCTTTGTTGTACAGCAGCCCAGTCTCATGCTCATAATCCACATCCAGTTTCAATTTGTCAATATGGATCAAAAACTTAAAGAGAGTCAGGAAATAATCTGAGGACAGAATCCTGTATTTTTATAACTTTCTCTTCGTTTATTACAGGTGTCTCACCTACATCTTATTTGACATTTGTTAAGGCTCCTATTTTTATCAAGTCTTTACAATGCATTCAGTTTAGTTTTCATATGAATAATTTTCATTCTCAGACTCATATGTCATTGCATTCAAAGTAATATTAAAGTAAATGATGTAACTACTAAACAATACAGCTGGCATAAACCTCCTGGGGACATGCTACCCTTGGTGTATCAGCCATGGCTTCATTACAAACCATCCTCAAAATTCAGTGATTTAAAACACCTACCTAAAAAAACCTACCTATGCTGCATCTTCAACTCACAATTCTGCATTCAGGGATCTAGGCTGGGCTGCACTGAGCTCCTTCATGTGTCCCTGTCCCTGGAGGAGATGCTCCTGGTTTTCCCTTTGGTGAAATCTGATGGCATCTCATCCACATTTTCCCTCCTCATCTCCCTTCTTTTTTTTTTTTTTTTTTTTTTTGAGATGAAGTTTCACACTTATTGCGCAGGCTGGAGTGCAATGGCATAATCTCGGCTCACTGCAATCTCCACCTCCTAGGTTCAAGCGATTCTCCTGCCTCAGCCTCCCAAGTAGCTGGGGTTACAGGTATGCACCACCACGCCTGGCTAATTTTGCATTTTTAGTAGAGATGGGATTTCTCCATGTTGGTCAGGCTGGTCCCAAGCTCCCACCCTCAGGTAATCTGCACACCTCAGCCTCCCAAATTACTGAGATTACAGGTGTGAGCCACTGCACCTGGCCTCATCTCGCCTTTTATATCCCTCTTTTCCACTTTCCTTTTCCACTATAGGGTACCATGATTAGTATCTTATATGATATACAATTAAATCAATCAGTTAGTATGGAATACCTATTATGCAAAGCACTATTATGTAAATTAAAGCTATGGTGCTTATAGGTTTTGCTAATTGAGTACAAAATCAAACAGGGAAATGTTCCAATTTGGGAAATTATAATTCCACATAACACTCAGAGATGATTTGTCATTATTTTAACAACGCTTTTTGGTACAAGCATACTGTATGTGAGTAAAAGCTGTTAGATGCTCAGTGTTAATAAGAGTAGGGTAAAAATAATATACACTGCTGGTGGCATTGTTGATGAAAAAGTATTCAGGCAATATATATTTTTGGCTATGAAAATATTCATACATCTGACCACATAATTCCAGTCCTGAGTCTATGTAAAAAAAAAAAGTATATATTGGCTGGGCATGGTGGCTCACGCCTATAATCCCAACACTTTGGGAGGCTGATATGGGCAGATCATGAGGTCAGGAGTTCAAGACCAGCCTGGCCAACATGGTGAAATCCCATCTCTACTAAAAATACAAAAAAAAATAATCAGGTGTGGTGGCAGGCGCCTGTAATCCCAGACACTTGGGAGGCTGAGGCAGAAGAATCGCTTGAACCCAGAAGGCAGAGGTTGCAGTGAGCCAAGATCACACCACTGCACTCCAGCCTGGGAAACAGAGTGAGACTCTGTCCCAAAAAAAAAAAAAAACCAGCATATATTATAGTACTACATTCAACAACCCAAAATGGAAGCAATTCAAATGTCAGCAATAAGAAAATGACTTAATAGTTTTATGGTTAGTTTGATTATAATGAATTATGCATTCATTAAAAATGGGTGTTTATGGGCTATTTGTGGACATATACAATGTTTATCAATATTAGATGAGAAAAGCAGACTTCAAAGTTTTGTGAGTACTGTGAAAACAATTATGTAAAAATCTGTGTGCATATGGACAAGAACAAAAAGATAACACTCAGAAAACTAGACATGTTAAAGTAGTGGATTTTTAAAACTTAGTATTATTAAAAATAGGAGCCCTCTTTGGCAATATTCCACAGGAATGGAAGGAGAGAAGTGAGAAAGACGAAAGGAAGAAAGACTTTAGCCTAGGACGAAGTTCACGAGCAATATAGCTCACATTCTCAGAGCTGCAATTTATGATTGGCTTGGGATATTTTCAATAAGGATAATGATTAATTTGTAATCTGAAAGCAAGCTAATGAATGTAACCTATTTATTCAGAAAGAGGCTTACTCATGAATTCTTTCCTCTTACCAAATTACATGCATGCTTGGCTATATTAGATATTTATGGAGGGGAAAAAAGTAATTTCAACTTAACATGAGAAAAATGTGTTTGGAGTCAGGCTCTCTGGCTGTGGCCGTGCCATAACCAGCTGTGTGCAGCTGAACAAGTGACTCAGGCCTCCTGGGTCTCACTTCCTCCAAGCACAAAATAAAGTGCTGAACTGCATGCATTTCATGACATTGGTCAGTTTCACCTGGGAACTTGATGCAGTACATGGGGACAGCTCTGTATTCAATTTAGTAATGGTCAGAGACTCTTGAGAGAATTAGACAGAGAACCTGCCTTTGGTGTTCTGACCTTACCGAGTTAGAGGTTGTCACTACCCATAGTTATTTATTTATCAGATTATACTTTTATAGAGCTTATGCCCTATTTAGTGCTCCTAATGAGTTTCACTCATTTAATCCTTAGGAAATAGGAAAAATTATATCCTTCCTTTACAGATGAAGAAACTGAGGCCCTGAGAGGCTAATAATTCATCCACAGTCACTCAGCTGGTAACAATGGAGGTGGGACTTAATTCCAAGCAGTGGAGCTCCAAGTTCATGCTCTTAACCATGATGGAGTTGGTCAGGATGCCTCTTCCTGTTTATCTGGCCCCACTTCCATTCAAACTCTCCAGTCAGGAGATAAAAATCTCACAGGAGGAGATAAAGGCTCAAGTATAAAATTGCCAAGAGCATGCTGCCTTAGGGATGGCTCAGAATACTCCAGTCATTACCGTCAGCCCTTAGTGTCAGATAAACCTTCATGGGTCCTTGTGGATTAATTAGATTTACCACTGCCTTCTGTAAATCTAGCATTGAACACATCGATCCTGTGGAGTTTGGAATAAGAGGAAAGCGCACAGAAACAAGTGTCCCCCAGGGTAGGCCATCTCAGGACACAACTCAAGTAGCTGGGATTACAGTCACACCACCATGCCTGGCTAAATTTTGTATTTTTTAGTAGAGATGGGTTTTGCCATATTGCCCAGGCTGGTCTCAAACTCCTGGACTCAAGCAATCCTCCTGCCTCAGCCTCCCGAAGTGCTGGGATTACAGGCATGAGACACCATGCCAGGCCTATAATTTTAAACTGTGACACAATATTCAGTGGACTTTGTGGGAATTCAGAGACAACTGATTTGATGCTATATACCTCCATAGACTGTTACTGGAGACAAATTTTTATATGTGAGTAAATCTATGTTTATGAATTCTTATAGGAGACATTTGCCCCATCCAGAACCTATGGAAAGCCTGGTCTTCTATATCAGTGCTACCCAATATAGATCAAGCATCCCCAATCCTAAAATCTAAAATCTGAAATGCTCTAAAATTCAAAAGGTTTTGAGCACCAACATATCACAAGTAGAAAATTCCACACATAAGTACCTAACACAAGCTTTATTTCATACACACAATTATTTAAAATATTTCATAAAATTAGTCCAGGCATGGTGGCTCACACCTGTAGTTCCAGCACTTTGAGAGGCCAAGGTGGGTGGATCACCTGAGGTCAGGAGTTCGAGACCAACTCCCTGGCAAACTTGGTGAAACCCTGTCTGTACGGAAAATACAAAAAGTAGCCAGGTGTGGTGGTAGGTGCCTGTAATCCCAGCTACTTAGAAGGCTGAGCCAGGAAAATTGCTTGAACCCTGAAGGTGGAGGCTGCAGTGAGTTGAGGTCACACAACTGCACTCCAGCCTGGGTGACAGAGCAAGACTCTGTCCCAAAAAAAAGAAAAAAATCAAAATATCATGTAAAATTATATTCAGGCTATGTATAATGTGTATATGAAATACAAATGAATTTTTTGTATTTAGTAGAGATGGAGTTTTTCCATGTTGGTCAGGCTGGTCTTGAACTCCTGACCCCAGGTGATCCTCCCGCCTCGGGCTCCCAAAGTGCTAGAATTACAGGCATGAGCCACCACACCTGGCCAATTTTAAATTTTCTTGTGGCTACATTTAAAAGGTGAAAAGAAATTGGGAAAATTAATTAATAACTTTATTCTAATATATCAAAGATATTATTTTGACATGTAATCAATATAAAAATTATTAATCTCAGCACTTTGGGAGGCTGAGGCAGGCGGATCACTTGAGGACAGGAGTTTGAGACCAGCCTGGCCAACATGGTGAAATCCCATCTCTACTAAAAATACAAAATTTAGCTGGGTGTGCAGCAAACCACCATGGCACACATATACCTATGTAACAAACCTGCACTTTATGCACAGGTATCCCAGAACTTAAAGCAAAACAAAAATTTTTAAAAAATTAGCCAGGTATGGTGGTGTGTGCCTGTAATCTCAGCTACTCAGGAGGCCAAGGCATGGGAATCACTTGAGCCGGGAAGGTGGAGTTTGCAGTGGACCAAGATTGAGGCACTCACTCCAGCCAGGGCAACAGAATGAGACTGTCCCCCCACAAAAAAATAAAATAGACAATAAGAATTTACAAAATATTTTGGAGGAGTTTTCTAATTAGAAAGGAATAAAATAACCATCTTTATCTTAATAAACTACATAGTTTCAATGAAAAAGAGGTTTTCCAGAAAAGTATAAATAGCTAAAAAAAATGTTAAACTACTTAAAAATCTAAATAACTCCATAACTATGAAAGGAAAATATTTTTGTTAAGAATTACCTTTAAAAAGATTCCAGGCTCCAGTTAGCAATCTAAGTTCCTCTATATTTTCAAGTCATGAACAATTTTTGCAACTACATGTTATTATTATTGCCATGATGCTCCAGGTAGCTGTGGATGACAAGTTCTCTTCTCATCATGGACTGTTCCTGAGTTTCCCCATTGAAATGGGAGAGTTTCCTGATCACCCTCACAGAATGTGTGACAGGGGTGTGGCTTGTCTGTTCTGCCAATGTGCACATTCAAATCCCTTATGGGAAGGGGAGCACACAGATGGGCAGGTACAGAAGCTGGGGCGATCACCCCTGGACTCTGGCTCTACGATTGCATCCAGGTGTGGATGCCTGCAGCTCCTGAAGTCCAAGTGGGTGTGTGCTACAGTGCACTCTCTTAGCTTTGCCATCTGCAGACACCTAAGTGTTAAACAGCTCAGTGGACCCTCTGCCTTTTCTCAAGGGCAGAGGGCCAGTGTAACAGCTCTCTGCATCCTGAGCTCTTGTCCAGTGTCCAGGAAAAAGGTCACACACTCACTTGAAGGATGGTGAATGCAGGGGTTTTATTAAGTGGTAAAAGTGGCTCTCAGCAGAATGGATGGGGAGCTGGATCTGGGATGGAGTGGGAAGACGATCTTCCCCTGGAGTTGATCATCCAGAGGCCGATCTCCTCTCCGACTGTCCCCAACCAAACTCCTCTTGACGTTCAGGCACTCCCTCTCTCCTCTGCTTCTCATCTGCTTTTCTGTTCATCTGCTCATCTGCTTGTAGAGCCTGGGGCTTGGGGTTTATATGGGTACAGGATGGGGTGGCATGGTGGGCCAAAAGGCAACTTTTGGGCAAGAAAACAGGAATACCTGTTCCCATTTAGGGTGCCAGGTTTCCAGGCCTGAGGGTGGGGCCTTTGTCAGGGAACTGCCCTCTTCTACCCACTATTTCCCCGTCTCTTGTCCATATCACCATTAGAATGCAAGGTCTGTGGGGGAAGCAAGTCACATCCATCACTGGGTTTCTACCTCACAGTACCAGCTTGAAATATATTTGTTGAGAAAATCTACTAAAAACCTATTAGAAATACTAAAAATATTTAATTATGTTAATTAGGTGGCCAGCTATGCAATAATTATGTAAAGCTCTCTTTAAAAATCATGATTTATGAAGTTGAAAAGAAACTGGAATCAAAATTCCCATTCACATTAACAACTACAAAGAAAATTAAGAAAAAATTCAGAAATTCTAAGAAGAGAACTAAAAGTGTGTTTGAAGGACACAAAATATTTGAATCAACAAGGTGACATATACGTACATGTTCTGAAAGTAGAAGACCATATCTTGTGAAGGGGTCAATGTTGTACAATTAATTCACATGTTTAATTTCAAGTAAAATACAGTAAAGGAGAGGAGACAAATTATAAAGCCTTATTACCTTAAAGACTATGATAATGGTATAAGATTGAGTAAACTGATAAATAAAAAATAAGATACATATGTATAAATGATGGCAGTGACAGTAATAGTAAATAACTTTTATAGCACTTGGATGTTGTTCTATATGTTTTACATATCTTATCCTTAAAACAATACTGAAAGGTAGGGTAGTATTATTACCTTATCCCCATTTTTACAGATAGAAAAACTGAGGCCAAGCAAGTGGGATGAAGGAAGGGCCAGGGAGCTCGTGGTCAGTATGTAGACTTTCATATGATCTGTTTCTAGACAACATACCCATGTCTTCTATCCAGCCTAATATCCTCAAGTCAGCAGCCTCTTCGAGAGTAAACCTCCCATCTTCTAGGAAAGGGTGGCCACCTGGGGTGAAGGAGGTCATCAGGAAGTCTGTCTTACTCATACACAGACTTTCCACCAAACCTGCTGTCAGTCTGTATACCGTTCTAAAGGACATCATGCTACAATTTTTAAACCTCAGATAGCTAGAGCATATTGGCTACCTCCTCTGCAGGCACCTTGGGTTTCAACTTTCTTCACTCTGATTGATCTCATAAAATTTACCTGAATATTCCATCTTTTAAATTTTTATGAAAGTCTCATCACTGCTATCCCTTCTAGGATTAAGCTTGTAGATTTTGACTTTATTGATTCCTTCTGATTTTTTCACTGAGTTTTGAGAGACAGCCCAGAAAAACATGTATTTTCAATATACCATGTTCAACCATATTCATTTACCCTAGGAAAATTATCAGAAAAGGCCAGCGGTGGTTGTTCATGCCTGTAATCCTAGCACTTTGGAAGGCCAAGGCAGGCAGATTGCTTGAACCCAGAATTTGGAGACTAGCCTGAGCAACATAGTGATATCTGGTCTCTACTGAAAATACAAACATTTTCCAGCCATGGTGGCACCTGTTTGTGATCCCAGCACCAGGAAGGCTGAGGTGGAAGGATCACCCCAGCCCAGGGAAGTCGAGGCTGCAGTGATCCGAGATCACACCACTATATTCCATCCTAGGTAACAGAGCTCTATCTGTCTTAAAAAAAAGAGAGAGAGAGAGAGAGAGAATTATCAGAGAATTGAAGAATGTTTGTTGCTTCATAATTTATAACAGCAAATAATAAGATGTGTCAATATAGCTAACAATTAAAATTAACTGACTTTTGGTACATCTGTGGTGGGCAGGGAGCTGGGCTGCTTATAGCTCCTTCCACAGAATCTTCTGGGTGGGGAGCACAGTTGACTGGAAGCCTCCAGCTGCCACTCTGGACCCAACACATTGCTCATGTCAAAGCCATGCTTCGCCCTGCTGCCACCGGCCAAAGGCCAAGCATCATGGGGCCACCAGAGTTAGGCCATTCTTGTCTAACACCAGAACTGCCCAAAGGCAGTTGCCACCTTTGCCCATATGTTGTCTCCCCACCAGCCTGGGCAAGGCCTTCTCAGAACATTCTTCCTGCCCAATCCTTCCTTCTAAGTCTCCTCTCACAGGAGCCCAAATTGCTTCATCACAGCTGCCTATTCCTGCTACCTCTGCCTTTCTCCTTCCAAGGGATTTCTCCCAATGCTTTTTGCAGTTAATCCTCTCTTGGCATCTGCTCCTTGGAGGACCTGGACCAACTGAACATCTACCCACCAAACATTAAGGCAGTTTTCAAATATTATATTCACAAGAAAGATTTAAGGATAGAAAATGGTCAGGATTTTCTATCAGAAATTCTAGTGTTCTAAAAGTATATTCAATATCATCCTAGTTACGCTTTAAAAAAATGGAGTCGGCGGGGCGCGATGGCTCACGCCTATAATCCCAGCACTTTGGGAGGCCGAGGCGAGTGGATAATGAGGTCAAGAGATTGAGACCATCCTGGTCAACATGGTGAAACCCCGTCTCTACTAAAAATACAAAAATAGCTGGTCATGGTGGCGTGCACCCGTAGTCCCAGCTACTTGGGAGGCTGAAGCAGGAGAATTGCTTGAACCCAGGAGGCGGAGGTTGCCGTGAGCCGAGATCGCGCCATTGCACTCCAGCCTGGGTAACAAGAGTGAAACTCCATCTCAGAAAAAAAAAAAAAAAATGGAGTCATACATACATGCGTATGTATATGTGTAAAATCCTTCACACATACATCACAATATTAAGGGTGGCTATTTCTGGGTGATTGGATTATGAATGTTGGTTGATTATGAATGCTTCTTTACCTTTTTCTTTTCTTTTTGCAGTCTCTCAGTAAAAAACATTCTTATCTTCATAATCAGACACAAAGGAAAATTGTACCTGCATGCACACACACCACACACACGCGCGTGCACGTGCACACACACACACACAGAGTCCCCACAGGGATCCTTAAGTTACCCTGAACTGTGGACACTGGTGGGCCTCATCTTTGGAGGTCAATGCACAGTCGGCAGGTATAACCAAGCAGCAAGAAATACAGATGATAATGTCAGTGTTTGAGAAATGTGCTTAGCTGATTCCAGATGTTCTCAGAATCCAAACTACATTTAGGAATCTTGATGGGGCATCAGAAGGGAACAAAACAGATGGAGTGCAGATCCTACTGAGCATTGCTCATTTCCATTTCATTACGCTTTGAAGAAATTCCTAGCAAGTCAATGTTTACCCAAACTGCTTTATTCTTCATTTTATTACATATCTGGTAGGCAAGAATAATGTCTTCCCCTTGTCCTAGAAGGACAGGCAACAGTTCCCAAGTCTTTAAAAGGGATGAGTCAGGGAAAGCTGAGCTGGCAGGGGACACACACATCATCCTTCTACCTGCCCATCCTCAAACCCGACCTCTTTCCCTCCACCATGAAGCTCCTTCTGTGTTTGCTGTTTTTGAGGAACTCTTGTGAATCAAAATGTCAGAACCATATAATACCACCAACAACACAAGAGTAAGAACATGTATTGGCTAACTACTACATGCCGGGAAACGTCCTTAACACTTTCCGTATATTAAATGTCTGATTTAATCTTCATGAGAATCCTACAAGAGAACTACTAGCACCACCTCCATTTTACAGAGGAGGACACCGAGATATAGAGAGAGAAAGTCTGCAAGAACCACATAGCTAGTGCGTGGCGAGGCTGGATTCTGAACACAGGAAGTCACAAAGAAGAAACCTGATTAAGAACAAAAAGCAGGGCCGGGTGCAGTGGCTCACGCCTATAACCCCAGCACTTTGGGAGGTCAAGCTGGGTGGATCACCTGAGGTCAAGACCAGCCTGGCTAACATGGTGAAACCCCATCTCTACTAAAAATACAAAAAATTAGATGGGAGTGGTGGTGGGTGCCTATAATCCTAGCTACTCTGGAGGCTGAGTCAGGAGAATTGCTTGAACCTGGGAGGCAGAGGTTTGCAGTGAGCCAAGATCGTGCCACCGCACTCCAGCCTGAGCAACAGAGCCAGACTCTGTCTCAAAAAAAAAAGAACAAAAAGTAATCCTGAAACTCAGGTACACAGCTGGCTGCCCATGATGGACATGAAAGTTGGACTATGCCAGAGAAGCAGCAGGGAAGCGAGACTGCGCTGGAGAACAGACCAGCGTAAACAGACAAGGGCGTCAGAACTTAAACACGGGAGACATTTAAGCAAGGGCACTAAGCAAGGACTGGAAGACAAACAGGTGAAATGATGCGATACGCATGAAGCAAATGGGGAAGCGGATGCAGTCAAACTAGTCCAAGAAGCCATTCCACGGGGAAAAGGGCCAAGGAGAGGAAGGGAGGAGAGCATGTGAAGACAGGATACAAAGGACACAGAATGAACAAAAAGAGCAGCTACAGGGTGACGGAACTGACAGCCAGGAGGAAGGGCAGAAATGCAGGCGCTCAGATAATCCCACTCTGGGAAAGCAAAAAGCAAAGAGGGAAACGACTGATTGGAGAGGGAATTGCATCATTTCCTTCTCACTGTTATTTTAACCTCGTGTCTTCCTCAGCCACTCTGCCAAACAGTTTGACAGGGGTGAATCCCTCCCTCAGGGGAGTGAAATGGTAACGCACTCACTGCCGCTGCCCCATGGCGTGTGGGTTTAGGTCGGATGGTCAGTTTTCTGAATGTCTTCTGTGTTTTAGGGATTTCTGACAATAATGAGGTGTAATCAGGTAAGTAGCTGCCATTTAAAAGGGGCTTCTTGGCTGGGTGCAGTGGGTCACACCTGTAATTTCAACACTTTGGGAGGCCAAGGCAGGAGGCTCACTTGAGTATAGGAGGCTGAGACCATGCTGGGTAGCATAGTGAGATCCCTATCTCTACAACTAAAAAACAATTAGCCAGTCATGATGGTACAAGCCTGTCATTCCAGTTACCCAGGAAGCCAAGGCAGGAAGATTGCTTCAGCCCAGGAGTTTGAGACTGCAGTGAGCTGCAGTGGTGCCAGTGCACCCCAGCCTAGTAGACATAGTGAGACCCTGTTTCTGGTGGAGGGAGGGGAGAGCACAAGTGTGCACAAGAGGATTCTTCTTTCATAAGGATTATTGTGGCCATGAAATACGATCATATATGTAAAGGACATGTGTATAGGGCTTAACAATTGGTATGTGCTCAAAGAAAGACGCCATGGGAGAAGGGTGTCCCTCTTCTACTCAAAATATTCAATGGCTCCCACCACTGTGGGACACAGTGCAGACACCCTGCCCTACCACTGAAAGCCCTCCACTGACCAGCCCCAACTTACATTTCTACAACCTCAATCACAGAATTAATTCACTAAATCTGCATTTAGCACCTTCCGTCCTGCTCAGAAATGCCAAAAAGCTTATGTAAGAGGATTCAAGCATTAAAGGACATGGGTCCCATTTATCACAGAGCTCAGCCAGGGATCACAGAAGTTGATCTACCAAGTAACTCTTTCAGGTCCAGGAGGGAGAGGGGAGGGAACGTCCTAAGTTGCACCCTGAAATAAGGATCAAGTTTGGATGAGATGAAATCACAGGTGCTGTGTCCCTGGAAAGCAGCTTTCTGATGAGGCAGCAGCAGAATAGGAGGGAGACACTGGTGAAGTCAATGTCGATGCAACAACAAAGAGGAGCAAAGGTCATATCATTCAATTAGAAAAATGGGGCTGGAATATTGTGTTTAAAGACAGATGGCCACAAGTAGGCAGGCTTAAAAATAAGCAAACAGGCC